>NC_136411.1:314446439-314801439 GCF_051521515.1 Lactuca serriola
AATATGTAATAGCATAGTTTTTCAGTTGAGTTGCATTGTAAGGACAAGTTTTTCCGCAATAAAATAAATTTTGATTTTGTCTTCTTTATTTATCCTTACAATGAAATGTATGAAAAATTGATGTTAGTGTACTTCTATTATTAGCGAAATGGATTTGATTCTTAATTATGTTATTTGTGGAAATATCAAAAGTGTACCAAATAGGGAGAGTTTCTAATCGCCCAAGTTTCAATTGGACAGAAACTTGGAATCATGCAATGTGTATTGTATGATGAATGAAAAACTTTCACATTTGGGAAACTTAGACTAATTCTTTGGCAAAGTGTCAATTGAAGGACTAGGAGATCAAGTACATTAGGCTGTGCGTTGATCAAGTCCACCACAAGAGTGACAAAGATATTCGTCATGATTTACTAATGTTTAGTAAATATTATTATACTTATAAGATTAAGTGTAATTCTAAGTTGATTGAAAGAGTTTCAATGAATAGTAGAACGAATAAAGATGAATCAAGTAGGCAGAAAGATAAAAAGTTTCTCTATTCTAAGAAGAAGGGAGAGTACCTTTTATTGTGTTTTATGATAAGTCTTTATGATTAAGAACCATGTTTCAATTGATCCTCTAAGTGAGTCTTAGTGCAATTGCATGTCTAAGAAGAGGAATTGAGAATTGTAGAAATGGTTAAATCAAGAAGTCAATCATACTTCGTTCCAATATCAAGTCTTAGAGTCAAGATTGTGACATTGAGTGAAAAGTCTGAAGTAGGTTTATAACACTCATCAAATGTGGAATTTAGAAAAGTTTTCTTATTCTTGCGCATTTGAAATTGGTAAGTTGTGATGTCTTGGATAAGACAAAGACCAAATAGGACCAATTTGTGAAGTGTTTTGTCTTGATAAGAACTACACTAACTCTTGAATATTTGCTTTGTCAAGAAATGTTTCTTGACAAGAGAATCGTATATGTCAAGGAGTCAGTGGGAGTCTTAATGGTCTTGAAAGGTTTCAAGAACAAATCAAGAATATACCTTATTGATCATCACTAGCACACGACTTGAGGTTTGCAACCTATCGTGCTGACATTATTTTGTTCTTGTGCCATTCCAATTGAGTTAATTGTGTATGTGAGTTCTATGAGTTCTCATTTGAATACATACTAGAGCCTTAGTCGATGGAAAGTACATTGATATGTAAGGACAAGTTACTAAACTACTTGGAAGACATGGTGGGCACTCGTGTTACCATAAGGCAAGAAATCAAGATTAAGAAAGTTCAGTCCATATGAGTTTGGATTTGTCGCAAACCTTGGTTTTGGCAAATTCACATGGATAGGAACTCATACACCATAAAATCTAAGTGTCATAAGATTCTCTCCTTCATGAAAATGATTGTGAGTAAATGCTTTCACTAAAAGAGATTTTAAGAAGATAGCGATTGTGAAAATTGTATTCTCAAAATTCGATTATGGTTACGGCATCCCTTTCCGTAGTTCGAATTATGAGATTTGGCAATTAGTTTCAACATTTGGAACTTAGTAACATAAGTTCTGAATTGTTTAAACACACATATGAGCTATCAAAGACAAAGGTGTATAAGGTTAAGAAGCCTAGATAAAGGCTTATCGAAGCATCTGGTATTAGAAATATGAATTTCAGAAATTCAATAGGCATTGTTTTCTGAAAGTTCATTTGTTTTCTGAATACATGTCAAAGCTAGTGGGAGAATAAGTGTTATGCTTATATGATAATAATCATCATGATAGTGGGAGCATAAGTGTTATGCTTGTATGATTATTATGGCGAGTATTGCAAGTTAGCAATATTAATTATAGAAAAACAAAGATTCAATTTGCAAAGTTGCATGGGTTGAAAAGTTGTTTTAATATAATTAAGGGAGAGAATATTATACTTCGTTTCGAAATCTAAAGCTTAGATTGAGAAATTTTAATATTTTCAGTCAAAGGATACATTGTGTGTTCTTAAAATTCGATTATGATTATGGCATCCCTCTTCATAGTTCGAATTGTGAGAACATGACACATAAGATGTTATGGCAAAAGATTGGTAAAGTATCATATCTTTATGTAAGACATTATGCATCGTGTCCCATACGCTTCGGGTATAGGATCGATTGCAAATCTCTAATTGTAATAAAAGACTCATAAACCTCCATTTGTCCCTCTTATAAGCCTCCTCCTTTCCACGTGTCCATTCCACAACTATCTTAAGATTATTTTCCCGCCCATTGCTGCTTTGACGAATCCACACAATCTCCTACTAATCAGAATTCAGTTACCATATTCTCCCTGCATTAAAATTCATTTTAATTATCATACATCAATCATATCGCATAAAATCAGCAATGGTTTTTGAATTACTTTATCGTTTCCAAATATATATGCATCATAATAGGAAATAAATCGATTACAATATTATCATCCAATGATTTCTTTGACTTATAAATACAAAACCCATATATAAGTTACCAAGCGTTGTCGTCTTTCTCATTTGCTTCGTATCTAAACCCAAAATGAAGTTACAATTCTGGTAAATCATCCCCCGAACAAGTATGTCGAAGTTTTTCTTTTATCATGTATTGTTATTTTGATTATTTCTATACTCTTCTCCTTTCTATTTCCTTTTGTGTGTGTTATCTTATAGGCATCCACGTTTGATAGATTAATTCTCTGTAAACTTTGTTATTACACAACATTTTAAATGTTATTGATTATGTTCACCATTTAACTGGAATTATTCATGTGTCTTCTATGGTGAATATCTTTACTGTATAATTGTTAATGTGAAATTAATGTTATATTTTGTATTTGAATCTAAGTTTTGCTAAACACGCTGGCAGGGGTATAAAGGTATTTTTGTCAGGGAAAATTGAGAAATAAGATGATCGGAATTGGGTAAACTCTTCTATATACTTGGCTAAATGAAAGTTCTAAGGAGTCTACACATTCAAAGTAAAAATCATAAGCTATATAACTGTGTATCACAACAAACTTATAAGTTTTTAAATATGACAATATGACATCCTACATTTCCTGATGCTTATACATATTGTCTACTGTACAAAAAAAACTGTCATTTTTTTAATATAGAAGGACAATTATGCTCTTTTATATGTTATCTTATATCAAATAACTATTATTATTTCTTAGAAGAAACTGTCATTTTTTTTCTTTTTTATATAAAAGGACAATTATGCCCTTTTATGTTTTCTTATACGAAAAACTGTAAAAGTTTCATTGTTCGTGCTTATGTGTTATGCATGTACATCCTTTGTTCCCAATACCCTAAATTTTTACCTATGTTCCTTTATGTATGTGTTATTGCCATCATAATTTTGCATTTTTTTGTGCTGTGTTCTGTTCATCCTATTTTTACTTAAAAATCCAAACTATTTAACTTCAAATCGAACTTATATAATTTCAAATTTTTGCAGAGAAATAGATGCATCAAATTTCACCTTAATAGCATATTTGGACGTACTCAAGGATGATTTGAGTCTTAAAGTACGTGTCATAAACTTATGGAAGCAAATGTCTTTCTACAACAATGATGAAATTTGGTCCATTGAATTAATCATGGTTGATGAACAAGTATCTTACAAATATAATTATATGGATTTGTTACACTTACATTTTCAAATTGAATTACTTATAAAGCATCTAACATATTATACTTTTTTAGGGGAGCAATATACAAGCATCTGTCCACAAAAAATTCCTCTATGGATTAAAAAATGTTTTAAAAGATGGGATGACATGTTACATCACATCCTATAAAATGATTGTTTTTGGAAGTACAATGTTATATTTTAAAGTTTATGAATCTAAACTTTACAAAAACTTTTGAAATGGTAAAAAAAATAAAAATTCACGCTGGCAGGGGGATAAAGGTATTTTTGTTAGGGAAAATTGAGAAATGAGATGATCGAAATGGGTAAACTCTTCTATATACTTGACTGAATGAAATCTTTCTTAAGGAGTCTAGAGATTTAAAGTAAAAATCATAAGATATATAACTGTGTATCACAACAAATTTATAACATGTTTAATATGACATTATGGCATCCTACTTTTCCTGATGCTTATACCAGTATCCTATATCGCAACCAAATACATATTGTCTACTGTATAAGATAAATTTCATTTTTTTAATATAGAAGGATAATTATGCTCTTTTATGTAATATTATACCAAATAACTGTCATTATTTATTAGAAAAAAATTGTCATTATTTCTTTTTAATATAAAAGGACAATTATGCCCTTTTATGTTTTCTTATAGCAAAAAACTGTAAAAATTTCATTGTTTACTTCGTGTTTCTGTGCGATTTCTTGTACATCCTTTTCTCCCGTTAGCCCTACATGTTTACCTATGTTCCTTTATGTATGTCTTATTTATTCACTTATTGTCATCTTAAAAATGCAATTCTATAAAATGATTTTACCAGAAAGCACAATGGTATATAAGGATTGTTTTTTAAAGTCCATTGTTATATTTATAATGTATTTCTAAATTTTGTAGAAAACAATGGAAACAGACAAAACACCATCTTAGCACTATGTTATAAAATGATTGTTATGAAAGTAATGTTATATTTTATAATTGAATCTAAATTTTCCAAAAAACGTTGGTAGGGGTATAAAATTATTTTTGTCAACGATTGTTGAGATCTGAGATGATTGGGTTTTGGTAAACTCTTCTATAAAGCAATGTGTTAAAACCCTTTGCAAATTTAGATTAACCATAATATAGAGAATAACTATATACTTCATTGAATATGTATAGGTCGACCCATAGAATTTAACATTAGGAATTTCATCAAACAACACAGTTAACATAGATATGAACTCAACCTACAATTTAGCCTCAATGAAAGTTTTCTTAAGGAGCCTAGACATTCAAAGTAAAAATCACAAGCAATATAATATGTTTAATCTAAATACACCAGTTGGGAGAATTCACTGTATATCACTGTTAGGAATCCACATGCTTTGGTGCTTATTTGTTGGTGTTATTTTAGGGTATTTGTGTTTGTTGAGAGATGGATAGTTGGCATAAATATCAATTACAATTTAGGATAAAGTTCTGAAACATATGCAACAGTTTATATTTATTAAGTAAACTAAGATATAATAAATTATTAGGACAACATGATTGTTATTTGTAACACAACGCTTTTGTGTTTTTTATATTAAATATCGATAAAACATTTTAAATATTTAGTAATATCACACTTTATAAAATTAAAGAAGTATTTGATACGCATCATGATTTAGAACTTTTTGTTTCGCTATTTGATTATTATTCAATTTCTCATTTGATTTCCTATTTAATTATTATTCAATTGCATTCTACAAAATGATATTTTTATAGCATATCTACAAATACAAAATACCAATAGGATATTCAAAACAATATCATTTTGTAATTTCAACCAATCATTATATCATTATGATATTACTTACAAAAAAAATATATTTATTAATTATTAAAGTTATTATTATCAATTCTCAATAACTAAGTTAAAATTTAATTAAAATTATTTTTATATTTCTTATCCGTGGTGTCCACGAGTTATAACCTAGTGTTATAATATTTTACCATTCTAAAATTTTCTAAATGTCGAGCGTATTAAGAGGGAAAAAGGACTAGAATTGGTTTTCACTAAAATAATTAAACAACTATCAAAGGATGATCCAAAGTTCCCTGAGGATTGGTCGCTTGTGGGTAGTTGGAAGTATGGTATTGGATGGACCATATCGACATTATTATGAACAGATAAGATTCTATTAAGAATGAGTTGTCATATGGCAAATGTGGAAATGTTTCCATATTGGGAGTTGGATATTGAGATTCTATGCCTAGATTAGAAAGTTTTATGCAGGAAGGATGTTCAAATGAATATACTTTGAATGTGAGACTTCACGTCTATGGAATTGTCTTGTAACAATGTCCGATAGAGTACTTCAAAATTTCATTAGCCAAGTCTTGGTGACTTTTGTGCTATGACTTTATGAAAGGATCGTTGCATAAGATGTTAGAATCTAGCGTATTCTAATAGTAGCAAAGAACCTTGTGTTCTTACTCTAATGATAAGGATTGGGAATTGTGAAATGAGCATCATTGAAAAGGTTTTTCAATTGATCAATTTCACAAAGTAAGGACCATAGGAAGCATAGTGTGCATGCTTTATGCATGGGACAACTATTGTTGTAATTTAAGTAATAAGTTGATTTTCTGAAACAGTAAACGATAATAATGAGTAATCAATATGGTGGTTAAATAGAAGTGTTTTATTTACTCTCACAAGTTTGAGGCCATATAGGATTAAGTATTATTGTTATGTTTCAATTTGCATGTTTTGACTTCCATAATAACTAGGTTATTCAAACATCCACAGTCGGTCATACGTTAGGAGTAGGTATGAATAAAGACTGTCATGAATATGTCTGTAGATTGTTTGAAGTGTTTAGACATACCACAAGTTTGCTGTAGAGTTCATGAGTGCTTTGATAAGATTAGAGTATTGGATTAAACCCACGCTCACTTGGATCACTTCATGGATTTATCACAAGTGATTAGTGAGACGATAATATTGTATATTCTTGAAATCGAGACATGTGAGTTGTTATTTGTTGGTCGGTTGCACATTGATAATAAGTAAACACACCAATAACTTGGTGTTATAAAACTTATTGTTGTGTGTCATTCGATCAATAAATGCAAGCGAGCATTTAAGTCGAAGTTTATCCATTCCTTTTACTCAAAGTGGGATAAAAGCGATATCTGTGGGCCTCTCGATGATTTAGTGAGGACACCTAAGCGCTTGGCCAAGCCGGGACTAAGTTGATGTGTTCAATTGTAGTCTATTATCAGTTGTCATAAATCGGAAGTCGGGAAACGGTATAGAGAGAATGATTAAAATTCATGTCTTTTGTCTATATGATATCTTGAGAATGGAGGAATATGTAATCCCTTATCTAAAGGACACGCTATCTGATAAGATCAGAGTTGACAGCGGCTTTTGAAAGCTACGATTGCTGATCAGGTTCTGAAGTCATACGGAAAATAGTTATTAGACTTATCCAAGTGGGAGACTGTTGGATTAGTGTCTAAGTCCATAACTATTTTGGTATGTACTTGACCCGATTATGAGCATGGTCCTTTTGGGTTGCCTTCACCATAGAAATATGTAGGATTAATTAAGGAGAGAGAGGTTTAAATATGATTTATTAATATATTATGAGAATAATATATTAAAGGGGAAATCATATTGTTTAATTAATATTAGTCATGAATTAATTGATAATTAATTTTGTGGCTAAAAGAGATTAATTAAATTTAGGGGACTGGACTGCAATTATTGGATAATTGAGTTATTGGGCTAATGAATGCTAAAGGAACAAGGGGTGAACGAAATTATGATGGGAGCCCATGGCCTTATCCTGAAGGTTCCATGGGCTGCTTAGAGTTTAAGCTGTCCATTAGGGTTTTGACTGAAACCCTAGCAACCCACACAAGTATATAAAGGACCCCTTAGGCCCCAAAAACGTGAACAACTAATTCTCTAGGGTTTCTAGTCGTTTTTGGGCAGCCTCCTTTCTTCTCCTCTTCATCCAAGTTGCATAAGGTGTTTGTGATTCCATTAGAGGTGCAGCACTTGAGGCACTAAGCTTTCTAAGGCCAATCCAAGCAAGGAATTGATTGTTATTGCTATATAACAATCAAAGGTAATTCTCTAAACCCTAATTCAGTTTATAATATGTTAGATCTAAGTTTATCAGTCTTGGATTCAAAGCATGTACAATAGAGAAACCTAGATCCAAGCATTAGGGTTTGTATGAGCACATAGGATTGTTCTTATGAATAAAACTCATCAGGAACGACCCGCGTTTGCAATGCAGAGCCTCTGATTGTCCAGGTCTCCCCCTAGTCACTTTGCCGATCCAGTCCCAGGATCGGTAAGCAATGACGCACGAGGAGCTACCAGAACGTCTTGCGTACAAGTTGAGCGCCCTTCGCTCCGGAACGCCCAACGTTCTTCGCATGAACGCCCCGCGTATGATGATCAGTACCTCTACTATAAATATGAGGTGAGACTCTCCGGATTTGTTTGGTTTGTCTCTCATTCTTTCACTAAAAAAACCTTTCTCAAGCCACTTTTTACCCCTCAAATTCCCGGTAACACCCTTAACCCTCGATGTAAGTCCTGACACCCCGAAGTTCCCGAGAAAACATTCTTTCCAGTCGGAGTACTGCCGGCGTAAAGGCTAGTTTCACGACAAATCGTCACTCTTACCAATTGAGTTGATACCCCTAACTTATCTTTTAAATGATTTTAAATGGTTTTATTGGGGGAGGGGGATAAAAGTAGAAAACATTATAGTTATTGCATCAATCACATGTGATTAATAACTATCAAACAAGCGGATTTCTTATACTTCAAATTGTGTTATAAAACAAACTATTTCAAAACATTTTATAAACTAACATCAAGTCATCTATAACCATTCAAATGGTTAAAACTCTTTTATATGATAAAAACTTTATCAAACTCTTTTAAGCTTATATATTGTAAAAATCATGTCTATATAGATATAGTTATATAAATAAGGTTGAAAGGGCTTAGTTCTGATGACTCACCTTATTTCCTGTTCCTTGTTTGGTTATGGACTTAGGGTATCGGTTGTTTGTCCGAGTGTCGTTTGAATCTTAGTTATATATCATGTATATGTGTGTAGATATAAAAGTTCTTGCATCAGGTCAACACCTTTGGGTATCAAAGGTGTACAAACATGCTCAGTCATTCAAAGAACATTACTAGTAAGCTATAATAGGTATAGTTTAGAGGACTACTACTCACTATTTGTAGAACAATGAAACATACAAGAGTTAGTTCATACATGAGTCATTTCAAACATACTATAATGAGAAACAGGGAGGACCATACTATACAAAGAGAACATACTATACCCTAGAACAGAAAGAACATACTATACACATACAAGAACACTATAAAATTAATGTGAGCCACTACTTCATGGTATGGCAATATACTGTTGTGTCACTTTTTTAACCAAAGTCTCCTGGAGGGAGAGCGTGAATTTGTGTATAGATCTATACGAGATTGACCATCCTACACCTTGCTTCTAGCTACGGTGGGACCTGCAGGTCTATAGGTGACGAATGTCATATCATTTCGACATCTTTTATCATTGTGTATTACTAGTCAATCAATTTTGGTTATAAGCTCATCACAATTTACCTTAATTAAACAATTTGTTTAAGGTAGTTAGTATAATGGTAGTTTCTATATACAATACTACAGTACATCTTTATTTTCCCATTACATTCACATTGTGATCTTCTCACATAAAGGGTAATGTAAACTATATTTTGGTAAGGATAGTCATACTTGGGAAAAACACCCACTTTTACAAGAGAACAAACATATAGAACAGTCCGGTCTTTGTAGAAGACTACATTTCATAATAAAGTAGAAAATATAGGATTTTCTAGGAGATACAACATTTACATCTAACACTTACAAACATTAACAACAAACATTTACAAACACTTTCATCAAACTTATACAAACATTGACACTAAAATACTTATGAACTGACTAGCTTAAATGCTGATATGCTGTTTCAAGAAAACTTGTATTCTCAGGTCACCAGTAGAAAGGTACTCATGACCAGGTTTTGAGAAGACGGAGCACATTCGAAACTCATCTTTTTTTATTCATATTTTGGTTTCTTTCAAACTATACACAGAACACACTTGTATTAAATTATATTATAAATGCATTGGATGATGTTGTTGCTTGTTTAGTATTGTGCATTGTTATGATACTATACATGATGTCCTCCACCCCCGAACGTTTCCGCCATTCTGGTTTGGGGGTGCGACAGATTGGTATCAGAGCTTTGTTTATAGTGAATTGAGTATATCGACTCATAAAAGATATACAACTATAAACACATCAGGATTAAAATACTCTGACCAAGAGTTTATACTTTTAAATAATAAAATATTTAACTAAAGTATACATACAAGCATTCATACTAGGATCAGTGTCATACTAGAATAGAACAAAAGTATTGTGATTGTTGGACAACACAAGTAGGCTTGGGGACATATGATCATATTTGGGAATGATATAGCCTGATCAACTATATCTTTCCAAGAAGTGATTACCATGTGCCTAGGAATGGTTGTGGTGTTCCAGCAAGTCTAAAAACTTACCAACACTACTACAATGAAAACTTTAGAACAGTTAATAGACATAAAACACTATAGGAGTATTTTGTGATACTATAATTACTTATGTAAAAACTAAAAGGTCTTTGTTAATAGGTCAATAGTTGTTGAGTGGATTCGCTAAGGTTATATGTGACTATGGTGTCATAGACTTAGAATCTATGATATTTGCTTTACCTCATGTTCCTTGTTTGGTTGTGGACTTAGGGTGAGGGTCACTTATTCGAAGGTCTATTATGTTTTGGTTGCATATAACAGGTATGCACTACGCAAGTATTGAAGTAACTGGTAAGTATCATCCTAGAATTATCTAAGTAGTATGTCTATTATATGTTTCTTACATCCCTTTTCTCACTTAGATAACATGGCTGGATTCCATCTCCCTAGCGACCCATACTTTGCCGATCAAGGGAATGGTGGATGGCTCGATGCAGAGCCTGAAGAAGAGAACCAGATAGTCCCATCAGTAGAATACCGCGAGGAGAGTTCCGATGAAGAGAATGAAGAAGAAGTCCAAGAAGACTCGGAATCGGAACCGGAGGTCTATGATCCACCCCCAAATTGCTCAAAATCTTAACCCTCGTCCGACTTTTCAAGGCCCGACACCTCTATGGGCAATGAACTTGGGCAGGTAGAGCCACGAACAGGGACAACCACCCACTACAAGAAAAAAGCAAAATAACTACGGAAAAATTCCATAGTTAAAACATGATAATCCGTAGTTAAACATGATTAGAGACAGAATTTGCTACGGAGCCATTTTGTAGCAAAATTCTTCTTTAGTAAAGGTTTGTTACGGAATCCGTAGGACCTTCGCAACGGAATTTGTAACAAACTTATTTCGTAGGAAAATAACTATGAACTATACTGTAGCAATGTCGTAGGAAATTAACGACAATTTTTTCCATAGCAAGTCTGTAGCAAAATAACTACAACCCGATCCGTAATTAATCTTTTGCAAGTTAACTACAAACTAACCTCGTAGTTGATTTCCATAGAAAATCCACTACCGATAATAGTGTAGCAAGTATTCTGTAGTGAATTTACGACGTCATAATTCCGCATCAAATACTTCGTAGTAAATTTATTACGGTTTATTTGCATAGAAAATTTACTACAATAGACTTTTGTTGCAAATATTTCATAGTAAATTTATCACGGCCTATTTCCGTTGCGGAAAAAATGTGACATAATAGATTCCATAAAAATTCAGCTACATAATACTACATAAAAATATCTATAGTAAATCCACAAAAATATCAATAGCCAAACATGGTGACATGAATAGTTCAAATACATACAAAAATGACTTAATTTTATTTCCCAACCAAATTTATAACAAAATCAGAATTATGTAAATGCAATAACAATTTTCAAAAATATTGTAGAAATCCTATGTGAAATACTAACAAAGATTTCTAAGTTACCGAAACTATTGTTTGCCGGTACAAAATATCACCGAAAAGTAAAGGCTGCCACAAAAGAAGACCATTCTTTGCGAATTTTATCAATATCAGCTTCTGTGTATCCATCTTTGCCACCCCCAACCTGAGAAAAAAAATGTAATGCATTATATAGAGGGAAGAACATGCAAAATCTTGGGATATGTTGAAAACAATTGTAAGCAATTTGACATCATATACTACCCATCAATTTGAAAAATAAACATAGAATGGTCCTTTTAATTCGTTTTCTGTGGTGGATTCCATTCCTTGAAAAAATGAAAATCGAATTTATATATATAATACTCTTCAAATTTATAAAATATTAATCCTGATAGAAAACATTTAAAGAAAAAAATAAAAAGAAATACTTACCATTATAATGTCAATAGCAGGGAAGATATTTTGAAACATTATTGTTGTATGTTTCAAATGTTGTTCACCAGTCGCAAAACCAGAGAGCACAACATGTATTCAAATTCAAATTTTACTCAAAACATCAATATTAGCTTTGTGAAAAAACGATAATGACTAAATACAAAAAATAAATGTACCAAATAAATCAACAAAAGTAGATTGCAATTTTTTTTTTGAATGATAAACAATAGATGTAAATTAGGGAAATACCAGGGGAAAGTTTTTGAAGAGGTCTTTTGGAACTCTTAGGCGTAACTTGGAGTTGACAATATCAGTACTAGTGACAGTACCTTTTCAAACTTCCCCACGAGCCTCATGTACTGTTCCTGGCGTTCAGGATTCTGAGCCATGGAATGCAGCCTAGCAAATGCCTCTTCCAGTCCAACATATTTATGTTTCTGACCTATTCTCAGGAAATCATATTCCGATTCCGGAGCTCTCAATTCCGGCCAGAATCCACGCAACCCATGGCTCTTTGGTCTCCATCTGAGTATCGCTTTCTCCACTATCCCAACATACCACACCACTTTTATATAATGCTTGCGAGTTTTATGCCCACGAATATGTGCCTAACCGGAGCAGCAATTGGCTGAATCCAGGGTTGAATCAAGTACCTCTAGAAGGAAGATCAAGGTGAAAAAGGTCTAGATCTAGAAGCTACAATGCAACCAACACTTATTCCATGAGTTCCTTCTTCTCCAGGATACACCAACATCACTCCAAAGTAATTAAAAATGCCTGCTTTTTCTCATAAGGCTCAATATAGGGTTAGGGTTTCAAAAAAGGGTGTTGGAGATGTGGAGGCTGAGAATAGAGTGGGTATGGGGAAGTTAAGGAGCTTAAATAGGGCTCAAACCATGAAAATAGGGTTTGAGCACTGATCGTGTACGCCCTGCGTACTCAATTTACACGCAACATACTAGGGATACCCTAGTACACCCAACATACATGTTGTGTACACCCAGCGTACTAGGGATGCCCTAGTATGCCCTTTGTACTCTCCTTACGCCCAATGTACACGACTGACCCATAAATCATCTAACTTCCAATGGTCATAACTTCTTCATTCCAACTCCATTTTTGACATTATTTATATCCAAAGAAAGGTATGGAAGTGATCTACAATATTTTCTAAATAAGTCTGACTAAAAAATTCTCAAATAAAAATCCATGTTTCATGCAAGAACCCGACCTATGACTTTTCCCTTTATACCCTTTGGCCCAAAACACAATTCACAGGTAAAATCTCTTAACTAACATTACCTCCTTCCACAAGGACTAAACTTTTCCTCCTTAAGGCCCAAAGACTTACACAATTGACTTTCGGCCCGTGGCCTAGAAATGGTAGGAAACAGGATGTTACAATTTTCCACCACTTGAATTATATTTTGTCTTTGTAATCCGTGTCGGTTACAATTTCTAAAGTAAAACCAACATATTATATAAACTCTCTTTAACAATTTTGAAATCAAGGCATATTATAAATAAAACTCGAGAGACCACTCGGAAACCCCCAACTGCCAATAAGCAACCCAATAACTTGAAAATGCTCAAACGCAACAATTTCATTTCTCTCCCTAACTGCATGAACTAACTTCCATAGAATACCACACAACCCGGGGACTCTCAGTACTATAATCACAAACCATCACCATCACTACACTTCCCGAAATCGGGAACCCATCAGTCTATTCTCAGAAACCTTACCCTAAGACTGATGATCATCCATTCATCGAGCCTACCCCTAGTCCCTGACTATGGACACCACCAAAACATGCTAAAAAGATACTCAAAGCATTTCGATCACGAATTTCACCCAAAATATTTAAATATACTCTTCACTTCCTGAAAAATCATCAGCAACCCGTTGCCCCCACAAGCATAACAATGTTCAATCCAAGAATTCACACATTGCATCGAAATCCCTCATCGGCTCAGGTGTAGCTCCACCTGACAAATCACAAGATATTTTAGAACTAACTCCTCATACTGGAATCTAACTCCTAATAGACAACCCAGAAGAAGATGAGGTCCACCACAGAAACCATTGATTAAGTGACTTCCTATGCAAAAATAATATACCATTTTAAATAACTTTTCCTGATGACACGATCCAAGCCAGCTGGTGACCGAGTCTCCCGACTCCCAAGAACAACACACTGCATCTCACCATGCCAAAAAGAGTAACGATCTAAGACCTAAGAGACTCAACGAAATGACTATCGCATCTAAAGATATTCAACCATCAATCCACTATCTTGCATAAAACCCATTCAATGTTCCTTTCGACGCCAACCAAACACGACCCAACCAACGAATGGGATAAGCGGTTATATTTTTGCTCCAACTCACGAGGTACAAACAAATTATGAACCGTACCAATAAACTCAGACCACGTGTTCTCATGCTATCTTTCTCAGTTCATATACACCTCCTCATGACCATATTTGATGAGCTACCACGATATACATCCCTAAAGGGAAGCATATAACCGTCTCTAGATCTACTGTATTCCTACTTCCTCGCAACCTTACCTAAAAGGTGAAGTGTTAGTAAATCCAATGAAATGACGCTCCTTAACCGTTATCAAAAATTCCTTATGAATGACTGAAACGAAATCCCACACGTTGATTGAAACTGAATAGATTCCACCAATGCGTTACTAGCTCGAGAAGACTCCCAAAGTGATCTAGAAATGCTGGTAGAACTTTAGTTAGATCAATCCCACTACAAATACGATCGACATAACATGCCAAAATTAGATTCTTCGTAGATCAAAGTCACACCTGACGAACTGAACAACACTAACCCAACATCTGAACTTCCAATAACCAAGGACAATTTCCAAACTTGAGCCTACTATGAACCCAAATTTCACACCACAATTGAGGGTAAACATACCCAAAGACCAATAAAAATATAAAACATACGACAGTTGACGATAAGTTATTGCATCCATTGAATGTGAACTAACACAACTCAAACTTTCAATGAACCTCCGCCTTATAGATGATGAACGACATGACCAATGATGTAAGATGCATAAGAAATGAATCCCATGAGACAATATACTATAGAATAAACCCATGTGAAACTAAATATACCAAACTCTGAAACTAATCGACCGATCAACAATTGCCCATCCTAGACTGTAGATATCAAGCTATACAACAAGCTAACAAATCTCCCAAAAAATAATACTCATCCCGAGTAACCCAAATGAGACTTGATCAATTCCTCAATGCTTCTGCAAGGAGCCACTAGTTAAAAAGAGTCGTTTGTCCAATAACATCTTGCCAAGAAGACGACTCTTGGATTTTTATCCACATACATTTGATGGCAACTTGCTTTGCACTCATGTCTTGCCTAAATCTTGAACCAAAGTTTTGCATATCTGAACCACAATTCCCTATGACTCATTCTTCTGAAATCAAAACTCAAACAGGTTGTTGCTCCTCTAAACAGAACATCTAGCTCTCGCCCACTTGGGTTCTAACCAAAACTCAATCTTGCAAACAACCAAAAATACTAATTGGCTCATCCATATACATAACATCCCTAATCCTTGGGATATATCTCAATGCATTATAATCATCCATATATAGACCAAACAAACTTAAATGATTTTGAATCTCAGATGGGGACCTTAGCAAGTCCCCAAGAACGAGTGCCTCCAACATCAAGAGTTCCCTATAAATGCATAAGAAAAACACCAACTTCTTATCTAGAAACAACTGGATTACTAAAGTCCTCATCCGAAACCATCAGCTAGAACCTGACATGCTTACATCAAAAGGAAGCAAATCCTTAATATCATCTCAAGAAACCATACGACAAGGATCCTCTTTTGCATTCCAACACTACCATAATGTCACCAAAAACTGCAACCACTTAGCCTTTTGTATGGTCTCAATTTCAACTCTAAAGATCATATGCGTGTGCTCTCTTTCCTCTGGATCACGAAAAAGTAAAAGAACATAGCCACTGCCATAAATATGACAATCCAATCCACCTTCCAGTCACTCAGCTTCTGGTTGAAATGCCTGAGCAGATCATTACAACTGCTTCTTTCTTAAGTCCAACAACTCAGCAGGCAATACTTTAAGCAAGGCCCTCGGAACCTCAAAATCAACTAACTCACCTAAGTCTACGCCATTCAAACCAAAACTGACATGACTACTAAAGCCTAAATAAACACCAGATGCATCCTCATCCTGAACAACCATAACCAAAAGATCGGCAGATACAACAACAACAACACAACCATAAATCATGGTATCAACCATGTCATCTACCCTCAACCAACTCCTTAGAATCCTCATGACTTCTCTTGATTTGAGTATGGATCATGTGTTTCTAGTAGTACGGACCTAATACTACCTTCCACACATATCCACAATTTCCTCATGATTCATTCTGAGTCCTCTAAGTTACCTACTCATAATAGTACTTCCAAAACCCGCTAAATATGTTAGGACATAAATTGGTGGTTTATACTTTGCCTCTCAAGGCTTTTAGAGTTCTTGGGTTAGAACCAAAATCACTATGATCTCGGTCGTACTTGGACCGAAATCACCAAGTGATTTCGGTGGGCTTAATGATGTTTTTGGTTGGGCTGGGATTTAGTAATTAGGTATTAGTATATAATGTGCTAGTTTCACCCGTGAAGAGAGTTAGTCATTTAGTTTTATCAGAGAGAGATTTAGAGAGAATTAACAATTAGAGAGAAATCGTTTGATCTTATGTACCAAACTATTAATCAATAAAAGTGTGCATTGAAGATTCAAGTTTGTGTTCTTGATTTATATTTATTGTTTTATGTTTATCACTTGATTAGGATTCCGCACTAATCTCATGTTTTAGATTGATACCTAGATCAGAGTTTTACAATTGGTATCAGAGCTTGCAAATGGCTTAAAGCTGTATTGGTATCAATCAGTTTTCAAAACTATCCATAAATTTTTTGAAGCTTTTGGGTCTCCTTTGGCAAAAAATCACCTTTCTTGGTCATAAGTGTTCATCATTTACTTCGTTTATTTGGAAATTAAGATCAAAATCACCGATTTTGGTTTAGCCTGGGTGATTTTGGCGACACACTTGAGTTGTTTGCTAGGTCAAAGTGATTTCAGTGGCTAGTTGGTTTTTTCGGTTAAAAGACTTCGGATTCTTGTGTCACAACTAGCAAATTAGGGTTGAGATTGTGATTCTTGTATGAGATAATTTCCTCCATGTAACCTTGCAACACCCCATTTAGTGAAATTCAAACTACAATGTTATTTAAGTTCATACACGCGTACATTGCAAATCAAGTTGAAACAGCCTCGTACAAGCCCAAAAACTTGATCTAATAGCTAAGTCCAATCCATTTTGGGTGTTGGTCCAAGAATTCTCGACCCAACACCCCATTGGGCCGATAACCCTTCATTGGGCCTATTTGGGATGAAAACTTCTATTAAGACTTCCATTTGGCTGATAACCCTTCATAGAGCCCTATTGGGCCGAAAAATCTTTTTGAGCCAAGCTAAAAACCAAAAACCATTTCTTTTGGGCCTTCCCTTTGACCGAAAAACCTATAGGGTTCGGTTATGGTTGAACAAAAAAACAAAAAAAGGAAAGAAAAAGGAATGGGAAAGAGGAGTTGCCACCTCAGTTTTACTCAACATACACCAATGATTTGGACCCCCATGTATTCATACATGTATCCCATCTAAACTCTAGAAAAGTCAACTCCTCCCTTCCTCTCTCTTAACTTCGACCAACCCCCCCACCCACATACACACACCTCACAATCTCAAGAACTTCCTCGCACTTCTCTCAAAATGTTAAACTTCTCTCATTCTTCCTATAAAGTTAGTGGGTATGTGTATGCCATTTGCAAGGATCCTTCTTCCAAAAACTCTTAAACATTGTAAGAACTATATATAAACCTTGTAATTCTTAAACATTTTTATGATGCTAACTTCTTGTTTACACACTTTTGTTGTGTGTTAAGTTCTTAGAAAAACCCTTGAAATTTTCAAGAATATCTTCAAGTGGTGCAAGGATAGGCTCGAAATGTCTTCACTTTGCTTTCTTCCTACCACACAAAATCTACCAAGGAGAGCTTCATACCCCACTATTTTCGTGTTTTTCATACTTTTTGGGGGTCGAATACAGGTCAAATCTTGTTTAACCACTGGATATTTACATGTACCTAGGTGTTATGTGTTTAACCTTTGGGTAATAGCACACATCTTGGTTGTGTGTTTAAAATTGAATTAGAACTTGTGCAAAAAGGTTTTTATCTTATGTTTCTTCATAAAAATCATGGGTAATGTGTTTATTAACATATATATATATATATATATATATATATATATATATATATATATATATGTATTCCATGAAAACTTATGGTTATGGGTTGTACACTCAAAATTAGCTAAAATATGAGTGTTTGGCTCAAACATGTTATCTCTAGGAACATATACATTTTTAAACACTTATACTTACACAAATACTAGAATATAATAAATTTCAAGGTTTCTATATGCATTTTTGTGAAAATCGTGACATGCTAAAGTCACAACATAATAGTATATGTTGTGTTACAAAACTCTTAAACTAAATTTTGGTGTGTTAAACAAACTACAAAACTTGATGATTTTACTAAATATAATTTTTACTAGTAAAATAGTCGTAATATGTTGTCACCATTTTAATGGTTTAAAAACATAGAGGATTATGGTATTTCCACAACATATATTACAAGTAGACAAGTCCGTTAATGATTATTTATAAAAAATTTTATAAAACAGAATTACATGAAAAAAATTTCGTGTCATAATATGTCCATCATAAGGCTTTTAAAAGTACAAGTTATAAGCTAGATGTCATAAAGCTGTAAAACGCGTGTCAAAAAACGGCAGTCATAAATTTACACTGCTAATATCATTGTCATTACTCAATAATATGAGTCAGAGTTCGTGTAAATCTCTTAAGGCTCTTGTGAGACTTTCCTTCACCATACCTACCTAGCATACATCGTAAGTCATATAGTTATAACGAGAGTCTCCGGAAATGAGAGCGAGGTAATTGTGTATAGATCTATACGGGGTTGACACACCCACACCTAAGTTGTTCGCTATAGCTAGACGGGGCCAGTCTAGGGTGACAAATATCTTACCGAAACCGACGTCTGAAGAACGTCGTGACATGCATATCAGTCACATCTTACATGGTTGTAACGACTCACATAAGGATTAAGAACATTATTTTGGATTTACACAAAGTGTATAGTTCACTGGTTTTATAAAATGCGAAGCTATGCTTAATTTTTCAGTACACTATTACCGCCACTCCAGTCTACGGTTTAAGACTATAATTTTTCATACAACAAAAAATATGGGATTTTCTGGGGACCTATAATTTACAACTACAAACAAAAATAAAGCAAAGTACATGCATGCAATTATATCTAACCTTACAATATATACAACTATAAATACAATGGGCCTAAAACACTCTAACTAAAAGTATACTTTAAAATATAAGTATTTTACCAAAGTGTACATACATATTGGATATTACAAAATAATAAGAAGAGTTGGACATCGTGACTAAACTTAGACGGTTATGTAACATATCTAGGAGTGATCAAGGTGGATAACATATCTAGAACTTAACAGTTGTAAATCAAAAGGAGGGTCTAAGAACAAAACTAAAAGACATAAAATACTATAGGGGTATTTTAACATTCTATCTATTTTCTTGCACTTATATATTCTCGTGTAGACACTATGACGGGCTTGCATCACCGAGGGGACCCATACTTACCCAATCAGGGAAAACGGGGGATAGATTGAAGAGGATCCCGAGGAGGATCCGTGTAACGCCCCGATTCTCAGGTACTTCTTAAATAAGATTCATTGGGTTAATCTCTACTCGACAAGTTGGTTGACGTACTCGTCGAGTAGCAGCGGGATGGGATCGCGTGTTAAGTGACCTACTCGACGAGTCCATATTGGGACTCGGCGAGTAGGAGTGATGTGTGTAAAATGCACTTGTTTTATTCCTACTTTTTATTAATAAATTTAGCACACAAAGGAAGTGAACCTGTCTTTTAGTGGTATAGTTGAATAAGTAGGGTATCGAACTCAGGGAACGGAAAATTAAACTAATGGCTAATTTTAACTAAGTAATTAATGAAAGTAAAAAGGTTTTTCTCTAGTTTTGCAAGACTAGAAACTTAAGCACACCACAAAAAAACACTTAATTAACTAAGTAACTAAGGCAAACAACTAATTCACCAAATTTGATAAAGATGTTTCTATTTAGGTTCAACCAATTCACTTGTATGGTTATTTTGTATTTATGATAGATTAATTGTTATTGGCTACCAACTATAATGGTTAGGTTCATGTTCATTACTCCTAACCCTTAGACAATTAATTAATTCAAGCGGTGATCAAGTGTTTAAACTAATTAATTCCCTAGATTAATGATTTGGATTAAATAAGATTTGTAGTGGTTAATCAAATTGTGGTTCAATTAACCTCTTGTTTGTTGGTTTCTCAAACAAGATCACATATTAATCTACTCATTATCTTGTTAATCTTAGTTTCATATTCATTATTCCTAAGCATATGATTAAGTGTTCACATAGAAATATGAGGTTAACAACTAAGAGATGTTCATGCAGCTTAATTGTCTTCTAATTAACCGAAAATAGTTGTGATTAATGCATAAGGTTCTTTAACAAACTTAATTTAATAAGTCACCAATAAACAATCAATCAAAAGCTAAGAATTAAACCATAGGAGTTCCTTGGTATTCCCCAAATAGAAACAAAAATGTATTCAACTCATAATTGTAGTAAAAACGAACACAAAAACAAGTTTAACTAGGCTAAACATACTTAACTCCTAAATCTAAGTGGAATGATTGACCTAGTTGCTTTGATTCTTCAAAATGTTGAAGATTAGAGTTCCTCAGCACCTTCAAGGGTTCTCAATCGCAGATGGATCTTCAAAAAACTCTAGAAAAGTATTCCCATCGGATAAAGGCTCGGTTTTTATAACTATCTTAAAATAATGTGTACTCAGCGAGTAGCAGACCCAACTCGCCGAGTAGGTCCTTAGTTATCTGTCTCAGATCAGGAGCCGTGGCTTATCTTCTTGAATATTCTAATGAACTCGCCGAGTAGGCTCGTGTACTCGCCGAGTAGGTAAGCTTTTGTCCCTCAATCTTCATTCTTTGGTCTCTAATTGCTTCCCCTTGTTCCCTTTCACTCCCAAGCATGTCTTTTGGACTGAAAACAAAAATTAAACAATATTAAGTACCTTTTGTCCACATTATACACATAATCAGTTAAAAATGAATAAAAATGTATGCTAAATGATTAACTAATTATGCACATATCAAAATACCCCACACTTGACTTTTGCTTGCCCCCAAGCAAAACTGAATTTTAAACATATTAGAATTACATATGACAATTCCAATCAAACCCAGCCATTATGCCAAGACCGTAACACATGCATTTGTGTCTAAAATTGTCCTAAATACCCCCATACTCCAAATACTCACAATCCTCATAAACATTCGCCCACTCACCCCGAACTATGCTCATTTTATGCATCCCTCAAGGTATTTTTAGTTGAACAACCCAAGCATACATAATCTAGAATTACAATTTATGATACCACTATGGAGCTCTTTTTGAAATCTTCATTTTCTTGATACTTTGATATTTGCTCTTTGAATTCACCACCTTTATTGTTTGTCTTTTGGTATCTTCAACTTTTTGAACTTCTTGGAATTTTGATCTTTTGATCTTCACTTTATTTGCTCCAAAATTCTTCAACTTTTCTTGCAATTCTTTTTTTTTTACATGTACCTCACTTTTTCACTCAAAAACCTACATGCTTAAGTAGGGGCGCTCAACCTCAACCTTTATTGGCTAATGATAATAATTTTCCTGGATACATTTCAGGTTTAGGCTGCTAAACATATTGCATCCCTCAGGCTGAGCAGGGTCATGTTTTTGTCCCATGATTTCACTGGAATAAGGAAGCCACAAATGCACTAGAACGCGTATAGGCTCAACTAAACATTTGGGTTTTCATGCAATTATCAACACAATTCTAACATGGAATCCTAATTTGCTTTTGCCAAAATTTTCTAAATTAAGTCCTAAGTAATATTTTTGGTATGATTTTTTTTTAAATTAGCCTAAATTAAGTTTCTAAATTTTCTAATATGTGACCAACCCCCTACCCCACACTTATTTTATGCAATGCCCTCATTGCATATTATGCACAAAATAAAAATGCAAATATACAGAGAATTGGAACAAACTCCCCTAGGTAGCAGTCGATAGGTTGATACTCTTTTCTTCAGCTCCATCTTCACTTGACTTTAGCCATGGGAACAGCTCATCCATGTCTTGGGTGTCAAAATCTCGTGTGGTTGACAACTCGAAAATTTCACGGAACAAGCTTCTTAGAAAATCCCCAGTAACAATTCCTCACAAAAAGTGGATAAATGCCGCAGTGAAAGCCCTCAAAACAGTTCTTGAAATCAAAGATTGCAAGTCTACTCGGCGAGTAGTGACATATACCCGGCGAGTAGGTACTGACTTGGAACTGTAACGTGTAACATCCCATGTACTCGCCGAGAGAATTTGTGCACTCGGCGAGTAGGCACTGTTTTGCCAAAAAATGATCCAGCTCATGTTCCTTTCGACTCGGGTTTGGAGATTGGAAATTTCACTGACCCTCACTCTAAATCCTTCGGCGGCAACACTCTCCATTACTCTCGACTCTCACGGACTCAAACCTAAGGACAAGACTCCATACTTTACTTGAACATCTCTCGTTCCTTAATTGACCCTCAGCAATTTAGTATCCTTCCTAACCTTCCATTCCTGAAAAATAAACAACTAAAAGTGAAAGTAATAACCATCCCAACAAAAATAAAAATCATCCAAGTGTTTAACAATTGTTCAAAACCAAACAAAACATCATAAACACACAAAACATAAAAAAAACTCTTCAATCTTCATCCTCCATATCGGCTCCTCCCGCACCACTTCCTCCTTCTTTATTTCTCCGCCTCATTCTTTCGTCCTAACTCATAATGTACGGATAGCCGGGTCCGGGCCTTGGGGAAATGTTCATCTGTTGGAAGAGGTATTCAAAAGATTGATTATTATAATTAACCCCTCGTCCAATATCGTCCAAGTAGCGCTGGTACTCCACTTGGTTCCACCCGTCGTTGTCCTCCTCCACCGGAAAAACCGGTGGGTCTTCTCGTACCCGCTCGCTATGTTGTCGTACCCGCCTTCCCGGCTCTTCAGGGATTGCCGGCTCGTCTGCATGTGGAATGGAGAATGAATCACCAAACTTCTCAACGATCCCTGCCCTCCTGTATAATGCAGTGTTGAATGGTGGAGGGTGGATGACCGTGAGTGCCCTAGCTTGTTGCAAATCTACGACCCCAAATTACTTGGCAAGCCTAGTAACAAACATTCCTCCATTAATTTTGGAGTTAACTTTTTCCTTAACCACCCCTTCAACATGAAATTTGGCGATGCAATAGGGGAGATTGCAGAAAGCGTCGGGAGTAATTATACTCCAAAGATAGAAAATATCAAGGGTTGGGACCTTGTCCAAATCCTTCCGCATGTTGATGGTGCTTGGCACGAAGCGGTGAATAAGGCGATGGATTGGTGAGCGAATATGACCCTCCTGAACGGTGCAAGGAATATACACCCGATTGGCAATCATGTTCCACCATGTAGAGGCCAACACTGCCTCGGGAAGTTCCTTATGGCAGTTTTCCAGAAAAGCTTCAAAGTCTTCAGTCATCATTGTGCTCTGATCATAAATCCCCAACCTCCAAGAAAACTCAGCAATGCTGCATTGTCGCAGCTCCCCGCCCAAAGAAAAAAAAATTTTTTGGGGTTGTAATACTCACTACCACCTCGGAATTAGATGGTAGCAAAAAAATTCCCAACACAGCTCGGCATATACAGGCTCTTGTATTTTGAATAATTGTAACCAACCATCGCATGTGATGGTGGTATACCCCAAACTGCACTCCTTCACCAAGTAAGGTGTGAGCTCCTCCTCCAATCCCACATTTCCCAACCAATCCCAGTCAACAACGTTGGGTAAATGGATTTCCTTCTGTTTGAGCACCTCTAGTCTGTTTTGGCCCTAGCTTGTGATGACTTGGAAGTGATTTGTTGAAATGAAAGCCACGGGATATCACTTTGGCTCCCCCTAGAAGACTGCCCCCTTTTGTCCATGATACCTGCATAAAAACATCAAATGCACACAAACAAACAATACCCAGTAATTAAAAACGAACAAATCAGGTCTGAATAGTCATCTAGTCGCCGAGTACACGACCTACTCGGCGAGTAGGATGAACAGCGGGAATAGTTTGGTGTCGATCATGTATAGGCTATCTAAAACTCCAAATTCTTCATAGGGGTTTGTTGTAATGAGTTATCTAACCATAAATCCAAAAGAAATTCTTCCTAACATTACCTAATTCATGGCTAAATTAAAACCCTATAATTTGAGGAAACCCCCAAATCCGAATTTAAGCAAAATAAGGGCAAATCAATGATAAAGCTTGAACCTTTGATGAGTTTTAAGTGTAAAGATGTTACCTTTTCCTTTGAAAGATGAAGATTAAGTGGAAATTGAAGAAATTTGACGAAATCGCAGAGGGTGCTTGAGGATACGCTGTGCACGGAGAGTATGGGGGTTAAATGGGTGAAAACCCTTTTTTTTTTTACAGATTTATATCTCATCCGTGTAAATTGGCTACTCGCCGAGTAGAAAGGTTCTACTTGCCGAGTAGAAATGTCGTTATGCGTTTTATTGGGTTACTTGGGCAGGTACTCGCCGAGTATATGTTCCTACTCGACGAGTAATCCTTGCAGTTTGAAAAAAAAATTAATGTTTTGAAAATTTAATGTATTTTATTCATTCTTTTAGCCACCCACCCCACACTCTAGGCATTGCTTGCCCTCCAGCAATTATATTCTCAGAAGACGATGAATGAAAAAGATAAAAATAAAATTAAAGAAAAGGAAAGAAAATGCAAACTTGAGACTCGAGTTGCCTCCCGAGAAGCGCTTCTTTTTAAGGAGTCATTATCTGGACTCCTCCCCTTCTACGTGGTTGCAATCCCTTCCAGCAACAGAAAAGGACCATCCCATCTTGACTTGAGTTTTCCCGAGAAAAGCTTTAGTCGTGAATTAAAGAGCAACACTTTTTGGCCTTCATGAAATTCTTTATTTTCTTTGATCCTTTTGTCATGCCACATCTTGGTCTTCTCTTTATAAAGCCATGAACTAGAGTATGCATCATTCCTCAGCTCCTCAAGAGCATTCATTTGCATCAACCAGTTGCTCTTGAGTTCCTTCATATCGAAATTACACATCTTTAAGGCCCAAAACGCCTTATGCTCTATCTCTACCGGCAAATGGCATTGCTTTCCATAAACTAACCTATATGGTGTAGTACCAATAGGTGTTTTGAAAGTTGTACGAAAAGCCCAAAGTGCATCATCATCTAGCTTATCCGACCATTCCTTGCGATTGCTACCCACCGATTTCTCCAAGATCCGCTTTAAAGCTCGATTTGTCACTTCGGTTTGTCCACTAGTTTGTGGATGGTATGATGTGGAAAACTTATGGGTTACCCCATATTTCTTTAGCACCTTCTCCAATTGGTCATTGGCCAAATGTGTGCCTCGGTCACTTATAAGAGCTTTCGGGACTCCAAATCGTGAAAATAACTTCTTTAAAAACCGCACCATCACCCGACCGTCATTTGTTGGTAACGCTTGTGCCTCCGCCCATTTGGATACATAATCCACCGCCACTAATATGTATTTGTTTCCTTTAGACATGGGAAATGGTCCCATGAAGTCGATTCCCCACACATCAAATACCTCGCACACTTGGATACTATGTTGTGGCATTTCATTTCGAGATGAAATGTTTCCCACTCTTTGACAAGCATCACATTCTTTGACAAATTGAGTTGCATCTTTAAAAATCGTGGGCCAATAGAACCCAATGTCAATGATCTTCTTTGCAGTGCAGTGTGCTCCATGATGTCCACCCGTGGGCCCACTATGACAATGCTCTAATATCTTCCGGCTTTCATTCCTGAACACGCATCTTCGTATGATCCCATCCGCGCAGCTTCAGAAAAGATATGGTTCATCCCAAAAGTAATATTTTATCTCGGAAAAGAATTTCTTCTTTTATTGACTTGTGAGATCTTTTGGGATGTAACTGCTAGCTAAGTAGTTAGCTATATTTGCAAACCATGGTTCTTCTCCCACGGCCACCATAATATACTCGTCCCGAAAATTATCGCCAACTCTATCTTCCTGCAATTGCGGGTTTTCAAGCCTTGACAAGTGATCAGCTGCTACATTCTCCATTCCCTTCTTGTCTCGTATCTCTATGTAAAACTCTTGAAGAAGTAGCACCCATCGTATCAGTCTTGGCTTGGCATCCTGTTTGGCAAACAAATACTTGATAGTCGAGTGGTCAGTAAAAACAGTAGTTTTGGATAAAACCAAGTAAGGGCGGAATTTGTCAAAGGCAAACACCACAGCTAATAATTCTTTTTCAGTGGTGGTGTAATTCTCTTGGGTTGGATTTAGGGTCATGCTAGCATAATATATGGGTCGAAAGTGCTTATCAACCCTTTGACCAAGGACAACTCATAATGCAAAGTCACTAGCATCACACATAATCTCAAAGGGTAAACTCCAATTTGGTGCAACAATGATCGGGGCATTAGTTAATTTTTCCTTTAAAAATTCAAAAGCCTCTAAACACTCTTTAGTAAAATTAAATGCTGCATCTTTTCAGAATTGGACATCTTTTAATAATAATTGTGTTACAGGCTTTTGGTTGCCTTCTTCAAGGAAAGCATACTCCAAATGTTCTGGTAAAGTTTTGAGCTCCAATTTTTGGTTCTGACTGTTGGGCTCGCCGAGTGCAGGTAGTGTACTTGGCGAGTTTGTGGCTGTATTCACGACTTCTGCCTTTTCTAAGGAAGAACTCGGCGAGTAGATCGGTCCTACTCGGCGAGTAGGACTGTCAGTTTTCTTCACCAATTCTTCATAATCAGCTTCTTCCAGTAGCCTTTCAATTTCCATTAAGTCTTTTTCTGGATCAAATTCTTCATCATCAGTTGTGAACTTGCTGGAATCTTCACTTATGCATTCCTCCAATAATTCGTCAAGCATATCAATTGAGAATGCCGTGTCGTAACTGTTCGTTGAATACTTCACAGCTTGGTCTACCCCAAACGTGACTGAATCCTCTCCTACCCGCAAGGTGAGCTTCGAGTCCCTCATGTCTACTATAGCACTTTCCGTGTTGAGGAAGGGCCTTCCAAGAATGATTGGAATTTGTGGATCCGCCTCCATGTCTAGAATGATGAAATCATCGGGAAAGACGAATTTGTCCACCTTGACTAGTAAGTCTTCAGATATGCCTCTTGGGAAGGTGACTGTCTTGTTTGCCAAGTGAATGGCCATGCGACTTGGCATTGGTTCCGGGAGATCCAGCTTCTTAAAGAATGAGTATGGCATTAGGTTCACAGTTGCTCCCGAATCAGCTAAGGCATGAATAACAGCCAAGTTGCTAAATTGGCAAGGTAAAGTCAAACTCCCCAAGTCACCCTTCTTCTTTGGTAGCTTATTTAGCATAGCAGCTGAGCAGTTTTCATTGAGGACTACCTTCTTCACTTCTTCCATCTTCCTTCTATTAGTGAGAAGTTCCTTAAGGAACTTCGCATATTTGGGCATTTGCATGACGGATTCAATGAAGGGTATGTTAATTTGAAGAGTCTTGATAGGATCTAGAAACTTCTGGTACTCCTCTTCCTGCTTCTCTTTTATAGCTCGGGCTGTGTATGGCATTGGAGGTTGATACAGCTTTTCAGGGATTTGTTTTTTCGGATTTGGTAGTGTACTCGCCGAGTCCATACGTGATACTCGGCGAGTAGGGCTGTCAGATTGTAAGTTGTTCTCTTCAGCTTGATTTTCCGCCTCCTCCTTCTGTGATTCCTTGGATGCCTCAATCTGAATAGGTGCCAGGGGAGTGATTATCTTCCTACTTCTTGTTGTGACTATGTTTATGTGCGCGCCTCGTGGGTTATTTTTAGTTTTGCTAGGAAGTTCGCCCGGTGACCTTTGGTTGATTTGTTGAGCAAGTTGCCCAAACTGTGTTTCTATATTGTGGATACATGCTTGCTGGTTTCTAAGCATGGTCCTTGTTTCTTGAATTGCAGCATCATGATCACTATGTATTTTTTCTGAAGCAACTACAAATTTGGTGAGCATTTCTTCCAAGCTTGGCTTTCTCTCTTATACCGGCTCCTCCTTTTGGTAGAAGCCTCTCCCTTTTTACCTAAAACTTTCCTCCTTGGCTTTCTTGTATTCTTCATAAGGGAGCCACTCTTTCTTTTGTTTGTGCCAGTCTTCATCATATCGGTCTCCACTTGAGTAACAAACTTGCACTTTCTTGTTGCCATTCTCATCTAAATCACAGTCTCTAGTGAGGTGAGGTCCATTGCAGTTTTCACAACCCACCCGAATAGCATGGATCGTTTGATCCATTTTATCCACCCTCCTATCCATGGTTTTTAGCATAGCCATGACCACGGATAAGTCTTCAGTAGCTGCATATGCGGCTCCCCTAGTGACATCATGTCTAGGGTTGTGGTATTCTCTAGAGTGTTTACAGAATTCTTCAATCAATTCTTTGATCACCGGGGGCAGCTTCTTTGTGAGTGGGCCTTGCGAGTCAAGTAACTGCCTAGTTGTGACATTGACTCCATCATAGAAGATGGAGACTTCTTGCTGGTTGTTTAGGTCATGGTGTGGGCAGTTTCTTAGTAAGCTCTTGTACCTCTCCCAAGCCTCATATAGCGACTCTCCAGCTTGTTGTTCAAAGTTAGCAATGGCCTTCTTCAACTTGGCTATCTTGGAAGGTGGGCAAAAGAGAATAATGAATTTTTCTTTCATCTTCGCCCATGTGGTGACTGATCCGGGGGGAAGTGAGTTGAGCCAGTCTTTTGCAGCACCTTTGATTGTCACCGGAAGCATGCGAAGTAGCTGAGTCTCGCGAGGCACATTTGGAATATTGAAGTAATCAGCTACATCATTGACTTCATCCAAATGCTTGTAGGCATCTTGGTGGTCTTTTCCATAAAAAGGTATTTCCTTAAGTAAAGCTAGTATATGACCCTTTAGCTCGAAAGTAGCAGTCGTGGGAATTGCGGGTTCAGAAGTCCCGGGCCAGTGTCGTCGCACATCCTCTTCTTCCATTCTCCCATAGGGATTTCATCAATGTTAGCCATTGTGATAGCTAACTCTTCCTCGAAATCGGATTCGTGCTCTTGTGTAGGCTCTTCATCTTCCTCGGTCTCGTACTCAATATCTTCCTTCACCGGTTCGTCGATTACTAAAGAAGCGTTGGATGCTCCTGATTTGCTGCTCCTCTTTTTCCCATAAACAGTCTTCAAATTGGACAAAGGTGACTTCTTTGGTGTACTCGAGCTCTCCACGTCCTTTCCTTTGTTCTTTTTCAATGCGGATTCGGGAGCTTCAAACGGGGGTACCAGCGGGGTGTTTGATCCTCTGGTCATGAAAGTCCTGAAATAGACAAGATAAAAACGTAAAAAGAACAAAAAAATGTACTAAAAAAATCAAAAATTAATCTGTCAAATACACTTGTACTCGCCGAGTAGGTGCGGCTGCACTCGGCGAGTATCATTGTAATTTTGAAGAAATTATAAACTTAATATTAAAACAAAAACAGATGCTAAAACCTAATTTCTAACTACTAAATTGCAATAAATTAACTTTGTGCCAGTAAACTAACACAAAGGATCGAAAAAATTAAGGATTAGATTAATTATTTAGAACCGTTCCCCGGCAACGGCGCCAAAAACTTGATGTGTGTAAAATGCACTTGTTTTATTCCTACTTTTTATTAATAAATTTAGCACACAAAGGCAGTGAACCTGTCTTTTAGTGGTATAGTTGAATAAGTAGCGTATCGAACTCAGGGAACGGAAAATTAAACTAATGGCTAATTTTAACTAAGCAATTAATGAAAGTAAAAAGGTTTTTCTCTAGTTTTGCAAGACTAGAAACTTAAGCACACCACAAAAAAAAACACTTAATTAACTAAGTAACTAAAGCAAACAACTAATTCACCAAATTTAATAAAGATGTTTCTATTTAGGTTCAACCAATTCACTCGTATGGTTATTTTGTATTTATGATAGATTAATTGTTATTGGCTACCAACTATAATGGTTAGGTTCATGATCATTACTCCTAACCCTTAGACAATTAATTAATTCAAGCGGTGATCAAGTGTAAACTAATTAATTCCCTAGATTAATGATTTGGATTAATTAAGATTTGTAGTGGTTAATCAAATTGTGGTTCAGTTAAGCTCTTGTTTGTTGGTTTCTCAAACTAGCTCACACATTAATCTACCCATTATCTTGTTAATCTTAGTTACATATTCATTATTCCTAAGCATATGATTAAGTGTTCACATAGACATATGAGGTTAACAACTAAGAGATGTTCACACAGCTTAATTGTCCTCCAATTAACAGAAAATAGTTGTGATTAATGCATAAGGTTCTTTAACAAAATTAATTTAATAAATCATCAATAAACAATCAATCAAAAGCTAAGAATTAAACCATAGGAGTTCCTTGGTATTCCTAAAATAGAAAGAAAAACATATTCAGCTCATAATTGCAGTAAAAACAAACACAAAAACAAGTTTAACTAGGCTAAACATACTTAATTCCTAAAGCTAAGTGGAACGATTGACCTAGTTGCTTTGATTCTTCAAAAGGTTGAAGATTAGAGTTCTCAATCGTAGATGGATCTTCAAAAAACGCCAGAAAAGTATTCCCATCGGATAAAGGCTCGGTTTTTATAACTATCACAAAACAGGGTGTACTCAGCGAGTAGCAGACCCAACTCGCCGAGTAGGTCCTTAGTTATCTGTCTCAGATCAGGAGTCGTAGCTTATCTTCTGGAATATTCTAATAAACTCGCCGAGTAGGCTCGTGTACTCGCCGAGTAGGTAAGCTTTTGTCCCTCAATCTTCATTCTTTGGTCTCTAATTGCTTCCCCTTGTTCCCTTTCACTCCCAAGCATGTCTTTTGGACTGAAAACAAAATTTAAACAATATTAAGTACCTTTTGTCCACATTATACACATAATCAGTTAAAAATGAATAAAAATGTATGCTAAATGATTACCTAATTATGCACATATCAAGGAGCTGGCGGCTGAAACCCTAAATCATGGCGTTTACACCCCTATTTAAAGGGACCTTAGCCTCTCTTTGGACTCTTTACAGTTCTTGAGAGTCCTGAGAGCCCTTATACGGGTGTGTGTGCCATTGTGTGGGTGTTTGAAGCTTGGAAAGAGAATCTTGGTGGAAGAAAGCTAGGAGTGCAAAGGAACTGAAGCAAGCAAGGCGTGGGAAGAATTACCTCAGCTAGCATCCTTTAGAGGTATCAAAGTGCCATACTTAATTCACTTTTTCTTTTTGTTGAATTCTAGGGCTTTTTATCGAATTTCAAGTTGGTATGATGAGCTATGGGCTAGATCTGAAGTTGTAACTTAAGATTTGGACCCTCTTTGGATTCTAGAAGCATAAAGTTACAGTGCTAGTCGTGATTGAGGTCCCTCTTGTGCATGAAGCCCCATTAAGAGCTTAGATTTGGAGTTTAGAGCCTTTAAAGCCATGCATGCACATAAAGTTCGCAACTTTACGTGATAAGCATGCCCTAGAAGCTTGGATCTGTGATTTGGAGCCGCTGCATGGCTCAAAATAGGTCTGTATGGAAAAAGGACTGAAGGGACTCGGCGAGTCGCAAGGTTGACTCGGCGAGTCACTTGAAGATGGTCGTGAACTCGACGAGTTGGATGAACAACTCGGCGAGTCCGATTAAGATTTCTAGAAGACTCGACGAGTTGAAGAACAACTCGGCGAGTCGGATGAGTTTATCCAGGATTTGTTTGAGTGTATATCCATCGAGTTGCAAGGGGGAGACTCGATGGGTGGCCTTAAGGTGTGATCGAGAATCAAAGTACTCGACGAGTCACCCCGATGACTCGGCGAGTTGGAATGTGCTTCAAGGGACTCGGCAAGTAGCCGAGGGCACTCGCCGAGTTGAGGTCAACATGGACTGTTGACCTTGATTGAGGACTTTGGCTTTTATCAGGGGTTGACTAGTGGGTTATGGAGTACCTTATAAGGTTAAGGACTTATGAGTATATTGTACTATGATCATAGGTGGTGGAGCCTGTGTCGAGTGATCCGAGAGTTGGAGTTTACCTTCCGAGTCAACATTGTGAGGTGAGTTGTCCTCACTATATCGATACGGTCTACGGCACCAAGGTCGACCCTTTTAGTTGTTATTGTTTTAGTATGCTATATATGATTATGATCTGCTCGATCAGAATCAGTATAGACAGTATGTTATGCTTTTATGATCCGTAGGGATTGGTATGCTAGTGACTTGCAAGGACGATGCTCTAGTTACGAGAGGATTCTATGATTTACGATTAGTGAGATAGATATACTTGATTTTTGTATATGCCAGTATATGATAGCTATGCGTACATGGTTGGTTGTTTGTTGATTGGGTTGAGGCGGTCCTGCTTTGTGCTGAAGGCCAACGTACCCTATAAGTGGTCCGGGGAGACTGTAGGCCCATGTGGCGGACCAGTCATGCCAAAGGCTCGGGATAGATCCAGACAGACTGTAGGCCCAGTAGGGCGGTCCAGTAAGGCCGATGGCCCAGTATACATGTTGATTGATTGGTTGTTACTGATATGGTATTGTCAGTGTGGTATTGGTATTTTGGGGGTACCTCACTAAGCCCTCGGGTTTATAGTTTTCGGTTTACTGTTTCAGGTACTTCAGGAGATCTTGGAAAGGCGAAGGCGTGACCGTACCGCTCCTCATCCCTATGTTATGATTTTTGGACACTCTGATGGACATTTACTTGAATAGATTTTTGTAAACAATGCTATTTGACTTTCATTTATGATTGAAAATTTTTAAATGTGGTGTAAAATTTATGGATGTTACAAGTTGGTATCAGAGCCTTGGTTTGAGTGAATTGGTGGAACACTCCTGTGAATCCAGTCTCAAATCAAAGAGATTTTCAGAAACTAAGTTTTAAAATGGTTTTCAAAATAAGGATGGAGGATGCAGAGGGTACGATCAGCCGGAGCCTGTAAGTAAACCCCAAAATACCATACAGTTATTTGATATTCTGATATGTTAGAACAGCATGCTAGTGCGAGGCTAGGGATCTTCAGGAATCGCATGATAGATTTGCCTGATTATATGATGCCTGTTAGCCTAGGGTTTCTTGAATATGGCATTGACATCATAACTGTAGATGTTTGGTGTATTCATCACGGCTGTGTATAATCAAGATCTGATAGCCTGAGAATGTCTGATTCGACCTTAGTGTAGGATTGGATATTTGGAAGTTTATTGGGTCTAGCGTTATGTGCAGCTAGCGTGCACTGCCGCTGCAGGGGATGATGGAAGTTTCATGGATGTGTGAGTCGTGATAAGTGGTGAGACTCGATACGAGATAGTTGGTATTCCCCTAGAAGTGAGGGTTGAGCGCATTTCTATGTTAAAGATATTCTTAGGACGTTGTGGCGATACTTGAGACAAATATGGGTAGGTGTGGAAGATAGTATGGTATGTACTACTGAATGCATAGGACATATACGCGTAGCAAGGAAGTCAGAACCCCTAGGGTTTGTGGGTTTTGGTCTCCCGACATTATGTTATTTATCTGATGAATTGTATATATATATATATATATATATATATATATATATATATATATATATATATATATATTTCAGTATGGTGGTGATGAGACGTGTTGCTTCTGGATCTGAATCATGATTAGGATCAGGATTGGGGTCGGGAGACGCAGGGTTGGAGGTGCCGGTAGCACCTGAGCCCGTGGTACAGATAGGGACCGAGGAGTAGGATGTCAAGATCCGAGAGATCATGCACGATGAGATTGCTGCTGTGTTCCGAGCACAGCTGCCAGAGATGTTTGGGTTGATTAAGACTGTGATGGTTGAATACTTTCATGACTAATATGCAGCTCTAGCAGAGATAGTTGTCGCTATAGCCACCTCGGTTGTAACTGCGGCAGGGGTTAAAGGAGTAGCCGACAGGGCTTTCCAGTACCGGGACTTCAATAATACGAAACCCTCGAAATTTGATGGTACATAGGATGCGATCAGGGCTATGCGGTGGTTGTCTGACGTGGAGACTTGCTTTTTCACGTGCTCATGCCCGGCTGACCAAAAGGTCAGATGTGCCCTGAACCTACTGAGGCTTGGGGCAAAGGACTGGTGGAGATTGATGACTGGGTCGTATACTGATGATCAGCGGGCTGCTGTTACTTGGGAGCCGTTCATGGATATTTTCCGCACCCGCAACGTTCCACACGTTGAGCGGGAGCGGCTTGCTCATGAGTTTTTGACGTTGAGATTGGATGGGGAGTCTGTGATGGAGATTACCTGTATGTTCACGTATAGGGCTATGTTTTGCCCGAAGTTTCCTTTGGAGCAGTCTCAGATGACTCGTTATCTGAGTATGCTCAAGACTGATATTCGACAGTTTGTGTCTACACAACGATGGGATACCTTCCTGGATCTTCAGGAAGCCGCGAGGCGGCTTGAGTTGGAGATAGAGCTGTAGTAGAAGGAGCAGCGTCAGGCACCCGCATAGTCTCAGCCGGCGCCTAAGTGGTATAAGACTGTTGATACACGGTCTGGGGGTCCGTAGAGCCGCACTTGTGGAAAGTGTGGTAGGGTTCATTCGGGAGTTTGTAGAGCAGGATGTGGGTGCCATAAATGTGTCAAGGAGGGGCACTATGCCAGGGACTGCCGTCAGTCCGCCTCTCCCGCAGATATGAGCATTTGTTACCATTGTTATCAGGTTGGTCATGTGAAGACCAACTGTCCGCAGCTCGCCGCCAAACTGGCGCAGGGTTCCGCGCCAGCTACTGTGAGGATTGGAGATGGGAAGCCAGTCAAGGTGGAGCCTCCGAAGGCTCAGGGTCGAGCCTTCCAGCTCACGGCCGAGGAGGCCAAGGCAGCACCGGATGTGGTTGATGGTATGTTTCTATTCTCTGTCTCTGTTATCGAATTTGTGTTATGCTTATTGGTTATACCTGTAATTAGGTATGTTTTAAGTGAATTCCTTGCCTGCTTTGATTTTATTTGACTCGGGGGCGAGTCGGTCGTTCGTATCTCAGACTTTCAGTGGAAGCTTTAGTGTGCTGATGGATGATCTTGAGTGCCCGTTGAGAGTTTCGATCGCCAACGAGCACGGGGTTTCAGCTTCTACGGTCTACCGGGGGTGCGAGTTGGAGATTTTCGGGGTGTCCTTACCGATAGATTTGATCCCTATCCCCATGGGGATGTATGCGTGATTGTAGGGATGGATTGGCTTAGCCGTTTTGGCGCCATGATCGACTGTGAGAGACAGCGGGTGGTGGTTCGAACCCCAAGTGGGGGAGAGCTTGTAGTATATGGTGTGGGCACTAGGTTGGGATCAGGGTTTTGTTCGGCAGCGAGGGCTCGATAGTGTATTCAGCACGGGTGTGCCAGTTATTTGGCGTATGTGGCAGATACGTGGGATAGAGAGAAGCTCTTAGTGTCTGAGGTCCCGGTGGTGAGAGAATTTGCTGATGTGTTTCCAGAGGAGTTACTTGGAGTGCCTCCGGAGAGGTAGGTTGAGTTCAGGATTGATCTAGTGCCTGGTGTGGCCCCTATCGCCAAGGCGTCGTATCGTTTGGCACTGCCTGAGATGCAGGAGCTATCATCTCAGTTGCATGAACTATTGGGTAAGCAGTTTATTCGTCCGAGTAGTTCACCCTGGGGAGCACCGATCCTTTTCGTCAAGAAGAAGGAAGGTTCGCACAGGATGTGCATTGACTATCAGGAGCTGAACAAGTTAACGGTGAAAAACCGTTATCCGTTCCCGAGGATAGATGATCTTTTCAATCAGCTGTAGGGTGCATCTTGGTTTTCCAAGATTGATTTGAGATCAGGATATCACCAAGTCAGGGTGAGGGAGGAAGATGTGGAGAAGACCGCGTTTCGGACTCGTTATGGTAATTGAGAGTTCGTGGTGATGCCATTTGGGTTCACCAACACGCCAAATGTGTTCATGGATCTGATGAACCAAGTATGCAGGCTGATGCTCGATCGCTCGGTCATTGTGTTTATAGATGATATCTTGGTGTATTCCAAGACCCGAGAGCAGCATGAGGATCATCTCAGGGAGTTGGTAGAGGTTCTGAGGCGAGAACGGTTGTATGCCAAGTTCTCGAAATGCGAGTTTTGGTTACAAGACGTCCAGTTCCTTGGACATTTTGTTAACCAGGAGGAGATTTTGGTCGATCCGGCCAAGGTGGAGGCGGTTATGAAGTGGGAGATTCAGAAATCTCCCTCAGACATCAGGAGTTTATTGGGTTTATCAGGGTATTATCGGAGATTCATTCGGGATTTCTCCAAGATTGTCGTGCCTCTCACTCGTCTAACGAGGAAGGGGGTGGATTTCTGATGGGGCCCTAAGCAGCAGAGGGCATTTGAGACCTTGCGGCAATGTTTATGCGAGGCACCGGTGTTGATACTCCCCGAGGAGTTGAGGACTTTGTGGTATTTTGCGATGCGTCCATCGCAGGTTTGGGGGCGGTTCTCATGAAGAGGGGACGAGATACCCCACGCACGATCTTGATTTAGGAGCGGTAGTCTTCGCTCTCAAGATTTGGAGGCACTATCTATATGGGGTCCATTGTACTATATACATGGATCACTAGAGTTTGAAACACATCATGGATCAGCCGAACCTGAACACGAGGCAGCGCAGGTGGCTGGATGTGGTCAAGGACTATGATTGTGAGATCCTTTACCATCCTGGTAAAGCGAACGTGGTTGCGGATGCTCTGGGCCGCAAGACAGCTGGGTCCTCTACCCCAGCCAGGTGTATGAGGATAGCGGTGGATTCCCTGTTGGTGGGTTTGGTCAGGGATGCTCGGATTGAGGGTTTGGGACTGGAGAACTGGAAGATGGAGAGGATTAAGGGCGATAGCGCTCGGTTTTTTCAGGATAGTCGCGGATTGTTGACCCGTTACGATCGGGTTTGGGTTCCGATGTCCGGAGTGGTCCGGCACACAGTGATGGAGGAGGCTTATAAGTCTCGTTTTTCTATTCACCCGGGAGTCACTAAGATGTACCATGATTTGAGTTCGAGTTATTGGTGGCCTGGTATGAAGCGAGATATCACTTGGTTTGTTGAGAGGTCCTTCACCTGCAGGATGGTCAAGGCCGAGCATCAGAGGCCGTATGGTAAGCTGCAGCCTCTAGAAATTCCCATGTGGAAATGGGAACGGATCGCAATGGATTTCATCACGAACTTGCCGAACACGGAAAAGGGGTTCAACGCTATATGGGTCATTGTGGATCAAATGACTAAGAGTGCCCATTTCCTAGCCATACGGGAGAGTTCATCGGCAGAGAAGTTGGCCGACCTGTACGTCCGCGAGATTGTCTCTCGCCATAGGGTCTCAGTTTCCATTGTTTCCGATCGGGATGTCAGGTTTACTTCCCACTTTTGGCAGAAGTTCCACAAGGAACTGGGTACGAGACTGCATTTTAGTAGGACGTTCCATCCGCAAACTGATGGACAGAGTGAGCGGACCATTCAGACCCTCGAGGATATGTTGACGGCGTGCGTCATTGATTTCGGTAGGAGTTGGGATTCCCACCTACCGCTTGTAGAGTTCGCCTACAACAATAACTATCATTCCAGTATTGGCGCCCCGCCTTTCGAGTTGTTGTATGGGCGGAAGTGTAGGACCCCAGTCTGCTGGGGCGAGGTCGGGCAGAGAGTGATGGGTCGGACAGAGGTATTTCTGCAAACTACCGAGATGAAACAACATATTAGACAGTGACTGTAGACCGCTCACATTCAGCAGAAAAGTTATGTCGACCGATGTCGATCTGAGCTGGGATTTCAGGTGGGTGACATGGTTCTCCTGAAGGACTTACCCTGGAAGCATGTGATCCGCTTCAGGAAGAGGGGAAAGTTAGGTCCCCGCTATATTGGGCCGTTCAGGATTGTCGCCAGGGTTGGCAGAGTGGCTTATATGCTAGAGCTTCTGGAGGAGCTTAGCCGGATCAACAACACGTTTCATGTTTCGCAATTGCGAAAACGCATTATGGACCAGGAGGCAGTGGTGTTGTTGGACGACATTCGGGTCGATGAGCGCCTGAACTATGTGGAGAGGCATGTGGCTATTTTGGAAAGGAAGAAGATTCTGCAGAACAAGGAAATACCTTTGGTAAAGGTACAATGGGAACATCGGAGGGGATCCGAGTGGACATGGGAGCCGAAGACGGAGATGTGCAATCATTACCCGGCATTGTTTATTCCAGAACACTTCGAGGGCGAAGTCTAGTTCATGTGGGGGAGAGCTGTAACGCCCCGATTCTCAGGTACTGCGTAAATAAGATTCATTGAGTTAAGCTTTACTCGACGAGTCGGTTGACCTACTCGTCAAGTAGCAGCGAGATTGGATCACGTGTTAAGTGACCTACTCGACGAGTCCATATTGGGACTCGGCGAGTAGGAGCTGGCAGCTGAAACCCTAAATCTCGGGCTTTGCACCACTATTTAAAGGGACCTTAGCCTCCCTTGGGCCTCTTTACAGTTCTAGAGAGTCCTGAGAGCCCTTATACGGGTGTGTGAGCCATTGTGTGGGTGTTTGAAGCTTGGAAAGAGAATCTTGGAGGAATAAAGCTAGGAGTGCAAAGGAATTGAAGCAAGGAAGGCGTGGGAAGTACGATTTACCTTAGCTAGCATCCTTTGGAGGTATCAAAGTGCCATCCTTACTTCCTTTTTGTTGAGTTTCTTGGGCTTTTTATGGAATTTCAAGTTGGTATGATGAGCTATGGGCTAGATCTGAAGTTGTAACTTCAGATATGGACCCTCTTTGGATTCTAGACGCATAAAGTTATAGTGGTGGTCGTGATTGAGGCCCCTCTCGAGCATGAAGCCCCATTAAGAGATTAGATTTGGCATTTAGAGCCTTTAAAGTCATGCATACATGTAAATTTTGCAACTTTACGTGATAAGCATGCCCTAGAAGCTTGGATCTTTGATTTGGAGCCGCTGCATGGCTCAAAATAGGTCTGTATGGAAAAAGGACCGAATGGAATCAGCGAGTCGCTAGGTTGACTTGGCGAGTCACTTGAAGATGGTCGTGAACTTGACGAGTTGGATGAACAACTGGGCGAGTCCGATGAAGATTGCAATAAGACTCGACGAGTTGAAGAATAACTCGGCAAGTCGGATGAGTTTAACCAGGATTTGTTTGAGTGTATATCCATCGATTTGCAAGGGGGGGACTCGACGGGTGACCTTAAGGTGTGATCGAGAATCAAAGGACTCGACGAGTCACCCTGACGACTCGACGAGTAGGAATGTGCTTCAAGGGACTCAACAAGTAGCCAAGGGCACTCGGTGAATTGACATCAACATGGACTGTTGACCTTGACTAAGGATTTTGGCTTTGATCAGGGGTTGACTAGTGGGTTATGGAGTACCTTATAAGGTTAAGGACTTATGTGTATATTGTACTATGATCAGAGGTTGTGGAGCCTGTGTCGAGTGATCCGAGAGTTGGAGTTTACCTTCCGAGTCGACATTGCGAGGTGAGTTATCCTCACTATATCGATAGGGTCTAAGGCACCAAGGCCGGCCCTTTTAGTTGTTATTGTTGTAGTATTCTATATGTGATTATAATCTATTCAATCGGAATCAGGATAGACAATATGTTATGATTTTATGATCCGTAGGGATTGGTATGCTAGTGACCTGCTAGGTCGGTGTTCTAGTTACAAGAGGATTCTATGATTTACAATTAGTGAGATAGATATGCTTGATGTTTGTATATGCCAGTATAAGATAGCTATTCGTACATGGTTGTTTATTTGTTGATTGGGTTGAGGCGGTCCTGCGTTGTGCTGAAGGCCAACATACCCTATGAGCGGTCCGGGGAGACTGTAGGCCCATGTGGCAGACCAGTCATGCTGAAGGCTCGGGATAGATCCAGACAGACTGTAGGCCCGATAGGACGGTCCAGTCAAGCCGATGGCCCAGTATGCATGTTTATTGATTGATTGATACTAATATGGTATTGTCAGTGTGGTATTGGTATTTCGGGGGTAGCTCACTAAGCCCTTGGGCATACAGTTTTTGGTTTACTGTTTCAGGTACTTCAGCAGATCTTGGAAAGGAGAAGGCGTGACCGTACCGCTCCTCATCCTTATGTTATGATTTTATGTGACAACCCGAAATTCCCGTTTGTTTCAACAATGTAATTAAGCACGTCAAAAATGAGCCAAATTTATCCCAAAATAATATTTGTCAAGCGAACCAAAACTAAGGAAGTAAAAATTTAGAGTTGTCATGGTTAGCGTAAGTCGCGGAACTCCAAAAATTTGGAATTTACGGACAAAAACTCGGAATTTTTGACCGCAAACCCCCGAGAGTATAAATATGACACTTAGTCATTTTCTCTCATTTTTCCAACTCCCACCTCAAGAACACTCAAGAAATTCTCTCAACTATCATAAGTTCATCCCGTCAAATCCGCCAAAAACGATCATCCAAGCTCCTACACCGTAAGTTCACTTACCCTAGCTTCTTGTGTACTTGATAGAAACTTTTTTACACTTGAAATCATCCAAGAACACTAAGAAAAAGGTGTTTATGGTCCAAGAACATTCTTGTACCGTAAACCCTTAAATGGGTGCCAAAGTGTGCCTTGGTTCATCCTAAGCCTTGACAACTAGCATAGATCCCTTCCTAGATGAGTTTAGCACTCGAAAATCATCATTTCCCCATGTTCATATGAGTTTATGGTTTGGGGAGTTCATCCCAAAATAGTAAACACCTCCAACAAGTGTTTAGATGCCCCTGATGCCTTCTAATGTTTGTATAAAGGAGTAGAACCCTACATGCATGAACTAGGAACCCCAAAATCATGAAAGGAAGGGATAAACATGAGTTTACGGTTTTAGAGCATCTCCCAAAACCGTAAACACCTTTTCAAGGTGTTTAAGTGCCCTTAACACCTTCTTATGCTTGTTTAAGTGTCCAGAAACTTGCATGCATGAGTTAGAACCACCCAAAACACAAACGAAATGGAGAAACATGGTTTTACGGCCGTAAGCCCTTTTGTTTATGACCGTAAACACCAAAGGGGGTGGTCCAAGGACCATAAACTCCCTAATTGTGTTCATTTTGAGCCCCAATCACTTCCTTAGCCCTTGATTCGAGTCTAGCATAATTCCTTGAGTGATATAAGACCTTTAAAAACCCAATGGCACCACAACCATAAGTTTACGGCCGTAAAATCATGGGGGAAGTGGTATTAAAGCTGTAAACACCCCTAGGTACTACCATTTGAGGAGTAAACTCAAAAGGGAGACTATGCTCTCTTTATATGCAACCCTTGGTACTCCTAGCACTTGTAGCAAAGTGTGTCATGCTTTAGGGTGTCCTAACTTGCATAATTAATTGTTAAATGACTAATTGGATACTTAAATGCATCATTACATGTTAAATAGGATTCGCGTGTGTGGTCAAGTCCTTACTTGACACTTAGCATCCTCTACCGTCCATTCATCCGAATCGCCCATGACAGGTGAGTTCATACCCCTGAATTAACCTTTTAAATGATTTTAACTGCTTTTATAGAGGGGAATACAAGTTGAACTGTACAGTTATTAGATAAATCACATGTGATTAATAACTGTATGGCAAAATAGATTTTGCATTTTAAACTGTTTATCTAGATTAAAAGTTTCTAAATCATGTTTTTGAATCTTGTTAAAGTATTAATATCCCTTTTTAGATCATTAAAGGTTATCCAAAGTTCTTCACTTAAACCGTTTTATACAAATCATTTTTCAAAGTTGTTTATGAAAGGTTTTTCAAAGGATTTCCAAAGGTTTTCAAAGCTTGTTTTACAAAATGACATCTAGTCGTAAATTCTTATTTTTAAAAGTTTTCCAAAGGTTTTACCATAGTGTTCTTCTATGCTTCTATTTCATTAAATGCATGCCTATATTTGTATAGTTATATAAATAATGTTTAAAGGACTTAGGAAGGCTAGTTCGCCCTATTTCCTTTTCCTCATTAGGATGTGGTCTGGTGGGTATCGGTTATCCGTCCGAAGGTCGTTTAAACATTAATTATATATCATGTATACTTGTATGGACATAAAACCTCTCTCTCTCTCTCTCTCTCAACCAATTCATCGCCTTGAATAATACAGGGAACCTTCTATTATTCAAGTTTTTGGAACCCTAGTAACTATTATAGGAATAGTTAGGAGACTCTATCTCTACCTCTACCTCTATCTTTATCTTTATCTCTATCTCTATCTCTATTTCTCTCTCTCTCTCTCTCTCTCTCTCTCTCTCTCTTTTACTTTAGAATGTGACACACTATTTCCCTCTACAACACTTCATTGCGCCAACGCCGTGTAACCAGAGTCTTCGGGAAGGAGAGCGAACATCATGTGTATAGAGCTATACGGGACTGACACTCCCACACCCAGACTACTAGCTACAGTCCATGCCGGTAAGGACCATGGGTGACATAATGCCACTACCTCTACGCGTGACCTGGAGGGTCATCAGATGCTCTATCGTCGATCAACATGGTTACACACGGGTTCACATTCACCCTTTTTGTTTTAGACTTTGCTAGCTGTATCATACATTCGATACTGTCTGGAGTCTGTACTTCCTTTTTTTAGACTAATCCAGGCGTATCATTCATTTCATACTCTCCTGAAGTCTATGTTTTCTATTGTTTTAGTCAGCAGTGTTACTGCTGAGGTATATATATTATTTTCCCCAAGTAATTTTCACTTATGATTTTATTATTACTCTTTGAAAGTTAATTCTGTATTTGGTAATGATAATAATTAGGGGAAAACTAGTCCTTAAAAACATAAATCGGTCGGGTTTTGGTAGAAGACTACTTTTATTTAGAAAATATATGATTTTCTGGAAAGGACGCTAATACACCGTAGATTCTAAACTACTATCATTCATAAAGTTATTTTGAATAAAAATGCATATTTATACTAATGACACTAAATACTTATCGACTCACCAGCATTATAAAAAGTTGATACTCACTTTCAAAATACCTTGTATTCTCAGGTCAGCAATTGACAGGTACATCCCGGGAGCTTTGCGAAGTCAGTCTAGAACCGAGTTGCATCTACACTATTCCTTGTATTACTTTGATGTTGCTATGAAATGTAAACTATGTAAAATTATTACTATTAATGTAATAGTTGTTGTACTTTGATTACTATACTGCATATGTTGTGATACTTGACATGACGTCATCCACCCCAGAACGTTTCCGCCGTTCCAGTTTTGGGGTGTGACAGATTGGTATCAGAGCATTTTTTATAGTGAGCTCAGTATATCAATTCATGAAAGATATACAGCCTATAAATACATAGGGATAAAACACTCTGACCAAGCATTATACTTTAAAATATAACCATATTTTACCAAAGTATAAGGACACCTAGAATCTAAATACTGGAACACAAGTATCACAAGAAGAACGAATAAAAGTCTTTGGATGTTCACCACTACCATCAAACCTGAGCAGTTATGTAATCGTAAGCTGGAATAAATGTAACCTGATCAACTACATTTATTCGAGATGCGACCAACGTGTGCTTGAGAGTGATGGTGGTGTTGCAACGAGTCTGAAACTTACCAACTAGGAATGATAGAGCCACACATAAAGTTTAGAATACTATGGGAGTATTTTGGAATACTAAATGACTCACATTAATCCTAGAATTATATTAAGAAGTTAAGAATCAAACAAGAAATTAAAATGCCATAGGGGTATTTTAGGATCCATAGATAACCTTGTGTGAAAAACTAAAAAGATCCTTATTGATATACCTATGATTACAGAGGGTATACTTCCAAGGTTATATATAATAAGGATCCCATAGACTAAGAATGTGTGGTTTTGCTCTACTTCCTTTTCCTCGTTGGGATGTGGATATAGAGTAGTATCACATATTCGAAGGCCTATTGGATCTAAGCTATATATAAATTGTGTACCCTATGTAATTGTAGCAGGAATCGATATGGATCACCCAGTGAAATGTTAATAATCTATTAGGATTCTCTAGACATTTCCATTCTCGCACGAACCCTGTAGAAGAACCTATCCACTTCAGTGTTTGACTGAAGAGTTGATTCAGACCCAGAAGAAGCTCATTGAGAAGATTTCCAGTTTCGAAATAAATGAACCAGGACAAGACTAATTAAACAACCAAGCTCCTATACCTTTTAGGGACACCGTTGGGAAATCCGCCTGAACTTCCGAGATTTCTAGTCATCCATCATGAAGCGATGACACTCAGAGTCAGGATCGGAAGTAAGACGGAGTAGAAATTCAATATGTCTTCACGAGAAAAGAACCCTAGGTAACTACCCAAAGAAAACCAACACCGGTCCCAATCAAGGATAATAGGTAGACAGAGGGAGCCAATACATGGAACCCGAGAAGTGTCCTTTCCTCGTATTCATCGCGCTAATACACCCATAAAATAATACAATTTAGTGAGTTAGTGATTACACTACTCACACTATGTGTTAGGTAGATCGCCTTTCCCGTCGCAAGTAATATGATTAGATCGGATTTCAAAACCTTGATTGATAGTGTTTAGCCATAAGTCTTCATGAGCCTTTCTCCCCGCGGGCTTCATTCTGAACTGTCCTCGGATCTCTCCAGAGTAAGAGAGTGAATCTCTCCAGTGTAAAGATAACTTAGTAGGAACGACCCCCTTCTTATGGTTTTCGATACTCATACCCCAACCTTGATACCCAGGCTGCATCATAGGTATGTAGGTCAAACATTCGAGAACATACTCCTACCCCATTGGTGAACGATTGAAATACATCTAGGTCCAAAGACAACCCTTACTAGGAATTCTAGTCCAATTATGAAGGGTTAGTAAGAAGGTTCATAGTATGATTTCCTCGCTCATACATTTCCAAGTTATATATAACGAAGACCTGGTAGACAGTAAAATGTGAGGTTGCTGACTTAGTTTCTTTTCCACGTCGGGATGTGAAACTAAAATAGAATCACACATTTTACTATCCGCCCAGTCTTGATTATATCATAACGTCTATAAGCTGAGTTCTCATGTATAATAACTCATCTCTTAGTCAGAATCAAATAATCTAGAGTCAACCTTGGTCACTCACGAACCCCTCGTCTTTCGTGTTACAGAATCATGTCGTCATCCAGAGATAGTCATCCAAACAACGAAGCCCCTATCCTTCATATCGGTGCTGCCACTTTCCAAGCCGCGGTAACAGCTACCGTGACAACTGTCCGTGCAAACCTCGACGCTAGCAATGCAATCAGGACTGTCAAAGGAATGGAAAATTATGATCGTTGTACCGATCCAGGAAGCCAACGAATGGCAACTGTCATGGACATGCAATGTTGTAAAACCGAGAAGAGGAAACGAAATTGCCGAGCTAGAAAGGAGCACCAACGACTCCGAAGACTTGCCACACAACAGCAGCAAGCGGCAACCCTGGCCCCTTCAGCACCGGCACGTCCCATTTCACAAGTCCCTGGCATCGGGACCGACCCTACCCGTAAAGATGGTGATAAAGTCAGGCTCTTTAAAAGTAAATTTTCAAAGTGGAGTAATGAGGAGGGCACTCGTGTCCACGTAACTCTGACTAAGCACCTCACTCCCAACACCAATACTAGTACGAACCAAACATGTCACCAGTGCGGCGAGATGGGACACCTCAAAAAGGACTGTCCAATAGTAAAGAACTCCGGCGTAGACGGGAAGATACTAAGGATCACCGCTGCAGGAGAAACTACTCCAAACCCTTGTTAAAGTATTCTAAGAGTTCGTTGTATCAGACTCATAAACTGTTTAGAACTTGTGCGACCAGAGTCTTATCTTTTGCGAGATCCCGACAGTAAAGGGACCTTTGTACTGGATATACTTGCTTTTGTAATACACCTAGTTCACGGCGTTAATCTTGTAGTAAATCTAATACTGTAACTTTGTTAAATGTCGCAGCACTGTTGTAAAACTAAAAATTTCATAAGGTAAAACTATAGTGGCTCAATATATACGTTAAATCCATGTATAATTAAGATAGATAGACCTCGAGTGAGTGATGCTGCTTCATTTCCTGTTCCTCATATGGTTGTGGATTTAGGGTGGGGTCGCTCATTCAACAGTCCTCCCCACCTTAATTATACATGACTAGTGTATGCTAGGCGGTTATAAAAGGCCTCGTGAGAATACGTTCATGAAGGGTACACTATTCCGAAACACTCAGGATCCTCTATATTTCTACATCGACTCTATCGGCCCAAGTATCCGCAACTGTGAAACATGGGATGAAACCCGAGACGCCAAGAACTTGTGTGCCCATTCAGCACATGGCCCTATCGACCCTCATTCTATGTCAGGTCGATGTATGCCAACTTCGACTCCTCTATCAATCATGGTTTGACCTAGTGTAACCATGTGTAAATCCCTAGTGTTGTGTAAAAAGAACTTTCACCGTAGCCATTTCGGAAAATAAAAGTTCTTCCTAACCAAATAATAATAAAACTTAATGCGATACGTCGGTCGTCGCTCTTATCTAAAACTTTCCGAAGTACCCCTGAGTAAGGTATCGCGCGCTGTAACCAAACTTTCTTAAGTAGATAGAACCTGAAGCGAAAGACACTGCAGGTATTCCAGAAGACGATAACCACCCGAAACCTACTCCGTAGATCCCCCAGAAAGACCCTTCGCACCTCACAATCAGGTTCGTGAATCAAGAGGATAGAAATCATGGGACTAACTACTATAACTGAATATATGCATAAGGGTGGTATATAATTGAGATCAAAAAAGATTTAAGATGTGTTCTTCCTCCGTACTGCCTATTCCTCGTTGGGTTGTGGGTCTGGGGTGGAGTCGCACAACTGAACATCCTGTCGACCTCAACTGTATACGGCTTGCATACACCAAGTATTAGTGGTTAAGCCAAGTATGAGCTCTACCATGAACCTCATAGTAAAACCCTTCATCCTATCCCATAGAATAGAAACTGGAGTCAAGAGAACCACCACGGGTTGAGCTACTATAATGACCACAAATCTGAAATTTGTTGTCATCCCAGTTAAGCCAACATAGTAGCTAACACCCTCAGTTGGTAAGGAAATATGAGTCGTAAGAGTCAAGGACATTGACTACGAACCATCCATTCACACTTGATCCCACGTATTAAGCATCTCAGCAGAGATCCTGAAAACCTAGAAGTTGCAATAAGATAAGCTCTGAGTAGAGTGGATGAGGAAATTAGAAGTTCCAAGTAACGGAACCCTATACTTCTAGACATAATCTAAATCAAGGAAACTCAGAAACACCAGAAGAGTAGTTGCCAAAGATACTCGCACTACTCAGGCACTGCGTCCATCTTGTTACCGACAAGTAGTGTTTAGGACACACTGCCTCCTCGTGTGAGAATAGTCACCGTCGCTCTGTAGACGATAGACTGCATTCTCCGAAGTGAATACTAGAATGCCGAGAACCACAGGATAACCTCCGCAGCCAAGAATACTTGAATAAAGTACGAAAGTAGGTGGTGTTAAGCCTTATAACCCTGATCCCGAAGAGATTATAGACTTGACACCAGTCTAGGTGTTAGTCGATGGGTTATACAAGAGCACGCGCTTTCTGCAACTAAAATAAACCGACGCCTTAGAGAATAGGGCATGTCTTAGAGATTCATTAGACTACTAGGTGTTCCAAGTTTACTATCTCACACATAAACAGTAGAATCCCCCCCCCCCCCCGAGATAGTCCAACACTTCAGAAAATCTCTAAGGACTAAGTTATCCCTGAGCAGAGATTGCTATTCGTGAAGCAGCAAAGCAAGTAGGAGCACGATTCTTTCCTGTGAGAAATCATATCGTGAAAGCGTCAACTAGGCGATGATGAAAAGTTTAAAAATTTTCTAAACGATCGTCTGGTAAAACCCCATCTCACCGACTCTGAGAGTTTCCATTAGGGACGCCTCAAGAGTCAGAAGTGCAAGTCCATTTTGCACTAGGTCGAGATGGATGCCTTGTGACCAATAGATACCGGTAGTAACCATTACATCCGAGGATCCAGAAAACCTCCGAAAACCAATCAGTAGGAAATACGAATCCGAAGTTAACAGGAGCCTTTTAAGAACCAACCCGGGAACTACACCCTCAGTAAGAGAGAACGTTTGGAACTTTAAAATAGCGATCCCGCCGGTGATGATCTCCCCATAGAAGTACATTATGTTCTAAATACTGAAAAGCTCTACCTTTCCGAGAGCTTAGAACCATCGGAAATTCTTTATAAGAATTGGTCCAACCCTCGTCAGACCTCGGCTAATTTAGGAATTCCATAAATTTCGCCGTAATCGATTCGCGTCTCTAGCATGGACAAGGTGTTTGCGCGACGTAACTCTCGAAATTCCACTTGTGTTGATAACCATCATTGGGAACCCTAACTTCGTAGAAAAACCTGTAGGAAATCACAAACCGAGCGATCAAGCGAACGAAACGAAATCCGCATCCCGTTAAGTGAAGGTTTGCTGGAACGCCAAGCGAAGGCCGGAGTTCACTTAGGAGTACGAGGACCAACCGAATAGAAAGTACTCTCATCTCTTTTCTCAATTGTTCGTGCCTACTTCCTTGCCTAAACTCTAATTTCGGGACAAAATTCCCTCTAATGGGGGGATAATGTGACAACCTGAAATTCCCGTTTGTTTTAACAACGTAATTAAGCATGTCAAAAATTAGCCAAATTTATCTCAAAATTTTTTTGGCCGGATTTAAGACCGTTGGAATATTTTAAATAATATTCGTCAAGCGAACCAAAACTAAGGAAGTAAAAATTTAGAGTTGCCGTGTTTAGCGTAAGTCGCGGAACTCCAAAAATTTGGAATTTACGGATCGGAGTTTTTTACTGCAAACCCCCGAGAGTATAAATATGACACTTAGACATTTTCTCTCATTTTTCCAACTCCCACCTCAAGAACACTCAAGAAATTCTCTCAACTATCATAAGTTCATCCCGTCAAATATGCCAAAAACGATCATCCAAGCTCCTACATCGTAAGTGCACTTACCCTAGCTTCTTGTGTGTTTGATAGAAACTTGCTTACACTTGAAATCATCTAAGAACACCAAGAACAAGGTGTTTACGGTCCAAGAACATTATTGGTTAAATGGGTGCCAAAGTGTGCCTTGGTTCATCCTAAGCCTTGACAACTAGCATAGATCCCTTCCTATATGAGTTTAGCACTCGAAAATCATCATTTCCCCATGTTCATATGAGTTTACGGTTTGGGGAGTTCATCCCAAAACCGTAAACACCTCCAAAAGGTGTTTAGATGTCCCTAATGCCTTCTAATGTTTGTATAAAGGAGTAGAACCCTACATGCATGAACTAGGAACCCAAAAATCATGAAAGGAAGGGATAAACATGAGTTTACGATTTTAGAGCATCTCCCAAAACCATAAACACCTTTTCAAGGTGTTTAAGTGCCCTTAACACCTTCGTATGCTTGTTTAAGTGTCTAGAAACTTGCATGCATGAGTTAGAACCACCCAAAACACAAAAGAAATGGAGAAACATGGGTTTACGGCCATAAACCCATGTGTTTATGACTGTAAACACCCAAGGGTGTGGTCCAAGGACCGTAAACTCCCTAATTGTGTTCATTTTGAGCGCCAATCACTTCCTTAGCCCTTGATTCGAGTCTACCATAATTCCTTGAGTGATATAAGACCTTCAAAAACCCAATGGCACCACAACCGTGAGTTTACGGCCGTAAACTCATGGGGGAAGTGGTATTGAAGCCGTAAACACCCCTAGGTACTAACATTTGAGTAGTAAACTACGAAGTGAGACTATGCTCTCTTTATATGCAACCCTTGGTACTCCTAGCACTTGTAGCAAAGTGTTTCATGCTTTAGGGCATCCTAACTTGCATAATTAATTGTTAAATGACTAATTGGATACTTAAATGTATCATTACATGTTAAATAGGATTCGCGTGTGTGGTCAAGTCCTCATTTGACACTTAGCATCCTATACCGTCCATTCATTCGAATCGTCCACGATAGGTGAGTTCATACCCCTGAATTAACCTTTTAAATGATTTTAACTGCTTTTATTGGGGGGAATAGAAGTTGAACTGTATAGTTATTAGATAAATCACATGTGATTAATAACTGTATAGCAAAATAGATTTTGCATGTTAAACTGTTTATCTAGATTAAAGGTTTCTAAATCATGTTTTCGAATCTTGTTAAAGTATGAATATCCCTTTTTAGATCATTAAAGGTTATCCAAAGTTTTTCAAAGTTTGTTTACTTAAGACACATCCAGTTGTGATTTCTTATCAAAGGTTTTCTTCACTTAAATTGTTTTATACAAATCATTTTTCAAAGTTGTTTATGAATGGTTTTTTAAAGGATTTCCAAAGGTTTTCAAAGCTTGTTTTACAAAATGACATCTAGTTGTAAAATATTATTTTTAAAAGTTTTCCAAAGGTTTTACCAATGTGTTCTTCTATGCTTCTATTTCATTAAATGCATGCCTATATTTGTATAGTTATATAAATAGTGTTTAAAGGACTTAGGAAGGCTAGTTCACCATATTTCCTTTTCCTCGTTGGGATGTGGTCTTGTGAGTATCGGTTATCCGTCCGAAGGTCGTTTAAACATTAATTATATATCATGTATACATGTATGGACATAAAACCTCTCTCTCTCTCAGCCAATTCATTGCCTTGAGTAGTACAGGCAACCTTCTATTATTCAAGTTTCTGCAACCCTAGTAACTATTATAGGAATAGTTAGGAGACTTTATCTCTACATCTACCTCTATCTCTATCTCTATCTCTATCTATATCTCTATCTCTATCTCCATTTCTCTATCTTTCTCTCTCTCTCTCTCTCTCTCTCTCTCTCTCTCTTTTACTAAATAATATGACACACTATTTCCCTCTACAACACTTCATTGCGCCAACGCCATGTAACCAGAGTCTCTGGGAAGGAGAGCGAACATCATGTGTATAGATCTATACAGGACTGACACTCCCACACCCATACTACTAGCTACAGTCCGCGCCGGTAAGGCCCATGGGTGACGTAATGCCACTACCTCTAATGCCACTACCTCTACGCGTGACCTGGTGGGTCATCGGATGCTCTATCGTCGATCAACATGGTTACACACGGGTTCACATTCACCCTTTTTGTTTTAGACTTTGCTAGCTGTATCGTACATTCGATATTGTCTGGAGTCTGTACTTCCTTTTGTTAGACTGAGCCAGACATATCATTCATTCGATACTCTCCTGGAGTCTATGTTTTCTTTTGTTTTAGTTAGCAGTGTTACTGCTGAGGTATATATATTATTTTCCCCTAGTAATTTTCACTTATGATTTTCTCATTACTCTTTTAAAGTCAATTCTGTATTTGGTAATGATAGTAATTTGAGGAAAACTACTCCTTAAAAACATAAATCGGTCGGGTTTTGGTAGAAGACTGCTTTTATTTAGAAAATATAGGATTTTCTGGAAAGGACGCTAATACACTGTAGATTCGAAACTACTATCTTTCATAAAGTTATTTTGAATAAAAATGCATATTTATACTAATGACACTAAATAATTATGGACTCACCAGCATTATAAAATGCTTATACTTGCTTTTAAAATAACTTGTATTCTCAGGTCAGCGATAGACAGGTACATCCCGGGAGCTTTGCGAAGTCAGTCTAGAAACGAGCTGCATCTATACTATTCCTTGTATTACTTTGATGTTGCTATGAAATGTAAACTATGTAAAATTATTACTATTAATGCAATGGTTGTTGTACTTTGATTACTATACTGCATATGTTGTGATACTTGACATGACGTCATCCACCCAGAACGTTTCCGTTGTTCCGGTTTTGGGGTGTGACATTTTTGGACACTCTGATGGACATTTATTTGAAAACTTTTTTGTAAACAATGATATTTGACTTTCATTTATGATTGAAAAAGTTTTAAATTTGGTGTAAAATTTACGGATGTTACAATTCGGAAGAGATCGAAGAGGGGGAGATAGACGAGGAGATTGTCGATGAGGAAGAAGAGGACGATGATTCGGACACCGATTCCGAAGTTATCGACCGTCAGTACATGGCGAGGGTACCAGCGCATCGTTTGGGCCCCAATGGCCTTACGCCCCCATAGGCCTACGACCTGGCTTGATGGAGCCGGCACCAGGGATAGCATCCACCGTTCGGGATGGAGTGAGGGTTTTACGACCTCCGTCATGGAGGGCCAGTGGACCGAGCACTTCCTATTATGGTCCGCAGGATGACCGATATCGGAGACCAGACACAGACAACAGCCCATCGGGTCATGGAGATGAGGGCTGCTCTGGTGGTCACTACAGCCCGCACTCAGGATCTTTAGAGAGACCACTATACGAGGGAGTAATTCATCGAGGATCTTACCACTGCGTGAGCAGAGGTAAGGGAGTACTAGGAGCGACATGCTTCTCTGGAGGAGAGGGTGCGTATCGCCAAGCACTGACTTGCCGAGCTTCAAGGAACTTCTACCTCATTACAAGCACCACCAGGGATCACTCGTCGTGAGTAGGACTTATCCTAATCACTGCTTGTTGTAGATTTGGTTATGGGTATGCGTTGGCTCTACCCCCTTTTCTTTTCTCTATGTATGTAGGATTGACCCTACGTTTAAGTGATTACACTACTCGCATGGTTGTTATGCAGTCAGATTTTATCCTTGATGTACTATAGACCTTTTCAAAGGTCAATTTTCATGCATTATGTACTAAATGTTATCAATTATAAAACAAATATGTGTTTCATTTTTATTTCATACCAATTATTTTTTTAACACCAATTTTGCAGACGATGATTATTTTAGCGATGCGGTATGACACTTATTTTTGATCTCATGATCAAATTTTTGGCATTGCTAGACCATGTCTTCGGATTCACATTATTTGTCTTTTGGACTCTATTTTTGGATGCTTCACTTTTCAACAGGTTATTTTTCAGAGATTATTTGGTGCGTTATCATTCAATTTCGGAATATTGAAGAAGTTGTGTGACTCGATATTGTGGTCTTCGGTTCTACCGTTGATGGGGAGACTGTGAACATGATTAGTTGTTGGGGAATGATCACATTCGAAGATTGGAATTTCATACTTTCATTCGGAGATTGGGGTTTCTCTGTTCGTTCTTTGATGCTAGAGATTCCATTTCTAGATTCCGAGATCACGACAGCTTCAGCATTTCCGAGTCACTTCAACACCAGACCTAGCGGACCTACATGTCGGATGTTCTGCCTTTTATCACCGCTTTACCCTTACCATTTCCGATCATTTAGGGGGAGATTGTTGGAGCATGAAAATGCTCTACAATGTTGAGTGTTTATTAGGTTAGAATATTCCCTTGTATGAAGAGCATATTCCCTCCACTAGTATATAAAATGGAGGTGATGGTCATTTGTTTAGTAAGTGATCACTATGTAGACTTTGTAGTTTAGAGAGAGTGTGGTGGGATCTCTTCCACCATGGGAGGGTTATCTTTCCCAACCATGAGTGTTCTTGTACTACTTTATATCTCTCTATTTATGTAGTACAATTTTACTCACATATATTGTTCATCATGTTCATACACGATTATCTTCTTGGTAATATCTATCGATCCAATAGATAAAATCGGAACCCACACTGTAAGTCATAAATTTAAACACTTACTCAATCAAAGTCCCCAAAAGTTAAACAAGATCTTCACAGAGGAAATGACTAATGGGAAAACTGAAACGACCAACGACCTATTTCTAGGTTGCACGCTAACTTTAAATAACCACTCGTTTCAAATAAAATTAGTGGTGGGTACTATTAGAAGCTTTGATGTGATCATCGAGATGGATTGGTTAAGCGCCCACCATGCCGATATTACGTGCCACATGAAGGCCATTCGCTATCACCTACCTAACAGTGAAACCCTAGTTATATATGAAGATAAACCGAGTACGAGTGTCCGCCTCATCTCGTGCATCAAGGCACAAACATGCTTTCAAAAAAAGAGCCAAGCCTTTCTAGCCCACATGGTGGATAAAAAGAAGGAAGAAAAGAGCATCAAGGACATGTTTCCTGAAGTCCTCCCAGGGATACCCCTGAACGACAGGTCGAATTTCGGATTGACCTGGTACCCGGAACCACGCTAATTGTCAAATCACCGTATAGATTAGCCCCTGCAGAAATGCAAGAACTCTCCAGCCAATTGAGCGAGTTACTAGACAAAGGGTTTATAAGACCAACTTTCTCTCCTTGGGGAGCTCCTTTTTTTTGTAAAAATGAAATATGGTTCTTTTCGCATGTGTATCGATTACCGTGAACTCAACAAGCTCACTTTCAAGAATCAATACCCTATTCCTAGGATCAATGATCTATTTGAAAAGTTACAAGGAGCCAGTTACTTCTAGAAAATAGATCTCAGGTCTGGATAAAATCAACTGCGACTCCGAGAAGAAGAAGTCCCCAAAACCGTCTTCCGAACTCGTTACGGGCATTATGAATTCGTGGTAATGCCAAATGGTCTGACAAATGCACCTACAACATTTATGGACCTGATGAACCGATTATGTCGACCTTTCCTTGATAACTTCGTGATAGTCTTTATCGACAACATACTAGTTTATTCTTGGAGCAAGTAAGAGCATAGTCAACATCTGCGACAGGTTTTGGAAACATTTAGAACAAAGAAGTTGTACGCAAAATTCTCCAAGTGCGAGTTCTGGATCCGTCGGTTGGACTTTCTGGGACACGTAGTTAGAGAAGAGGGGATACATGTGGACCCTTCCAAGATCAAAACGATTGAGGGTTGGGGAACCCCAAGAACCCTGACGGAGATCAGACAATTCTTTGGCCTCGTTGGTTATTACCAGAGATTCATGCAGAATTTCTCCCAGATCGCCAAGCCACTCACCGCTCTAACGCATAAGGGTGTACCTTACACCTGGGAGATGAAACAGGAGGCTGCCTTTTAAGCCTTGAAACATGCCCTCTTCAGTGCGCCAGTATTGTCTCTTCTAGAGGGAACAGAAGACTTTGTAGTATATTGTGACGCATCTTGAGCTAGGAGATGTGGTCTTTGCTCTAAAAATTTGGAGGCACTACCTCTATGGGACGAGGTGCACCATTTTCACAGATCACAAAAGCCTCCAACATTTCCTGAACGAAAAAGAATTGAACATGGGATACTGGCGATGGGTGTAGCTGCTAAAAGACTATGAGTCTGAGATCTTGTACCATCCGGGCAAGCCCAATGTGGTGGGCGTTGCCCTAAGCAGAAAAGAATACTCGGGCAGCCGTGTGAGAACACTAACAATGAAAATGTTGGGTTTTGATCATTCTAACACTCGTAAGTGTACATGCAACCCTAAATACCTTTTATCTATGTTTTCTCTCTTATACATGCAAATATGAACATCCAAGGTATTATCCTAATCTAGCATACATAAACAATGAATATAACAGGATATAATACATACCTCTTTGATGTAGAATGTCCTCAAGAAGCTTGAGTGCCTAGTTCCCCAAGTGTGTCACCTCCAATGGTTCACACAACATCATATGCACATGGAAGACTTAGAGAGAAACACCACACTTCATGAAAATCGGCTAGCCCTTTCTTCCTTTCTCTAGTGGCCGATTTTCTCAAAGAATATGATCTTATATAGTTGTTACAATTAGGGTAAACCCTAATTGTCATGGCTTTCCATTATCTTGGATCCATGGGTTCAAATACACCATGGAGCATCCTATGGGTTTTAGCCCAACTTGATAATCCATGGAGCATTAGCCCACTATACAAGTATGGATGTTTTACACAATCAAAACATATATTTAATTAGTCTTCTTTTGATCACTTAATTAAATCTAGATAAATTCTTGATCAATACTAATTAAATAATCTTATTAATATATTATAACTTATAATATATTAACAAACCTTAAATGTTATTTCACTCATTATAGTCTATCCAAATGTGTGATGCCATGCAACCCAAATGGACCATGCCGGGTCGGGTCAAGTCTTACCAATTATAGTTATGGACTTAGACATTAATCCAACAATCTCCGACTTGGATAAGTCTAAAACTATTATTGCATATGACTTCAAGAACAGACTGGCAATCGTAGCTCTCAAAAGCTTCCGTCGAACTCTGACCTTGCCGATGATCTCAGACCTTTGTCAATGACTTATCCATTAGATAACAGATCATATATTCATCCATTCTAGGTATCATATGGACTGAGACATGGATTATAATCATTCTCTCTGTCCATTTGTTGTTTCCCGATTTCCGATTTATGACGACTGACTGATTGAACAAATCAAATCAATCCTGGCTTGGCCAAGCACTCACATGTGTCATGGCTAAATCATCGAGGACCCACAGATATCGCTTTTATGCCGAAGGTAAAAGGAATGGATAAACTTCGACTCATATGGCTTGTTCTGCTACTTGTTGAATCATACACAAAGGCACGTTTTATAACATTGAGTTACCAATGCGTTTTCGTGCAATCAATATACTATCAACTCATAGTAACAACTTATATCTCAGGTTTGAAGAATATAAGATATTATCATCTCATGATCACTCGTGATAAAATCCATGAAGTGATTCAAATGAGTGCGGGTTGAATCCAATACTCAGAACTTATGAGCACTCATGAGCGTTGTAGCACAACTTTGTCCACCAACTTAGACCTTTACAAGCCAACCCATGACAGTCTTCATTCATATCTACTTCCAACATATGACCAACTGTGGATGGTTTTGAATAACTTAGTCATTCCGGAAGATTAATGTAGTTATTATGGAAGTCAAAACATGCAAAGTGAAACACAAGAATAAATGAATCTAATATGGTATCAAAACCTATGAATATAAATAAAACACCTTTTATTTATCACCATATTGATTACTCATTTTTCATTGTTTCGGTTTTATCAACTTTATAATTGAATTAAAAACACTAGCTGTCCCATGCTCCAAGCATGTACACTATGTTTTTTTCTAAACAATAGCTTTGCCATACACCAAGTATGCACTCTATGTTTGTCTATGATCCTTACTTTGTGAAATAAACCAATTGACCAAACTTCCAATGATTCTAATTTCACGCTCCCGAATTCTTTTGGCAAATGCAGAAATTCCAAATTCATGCCATTTTACCGAAATCTGTTAGATTCTAAACTTATATGCAATGATTCTCTTGTAATGATTATGCACAAAGTCACAAAGACTTGACAACAAACATTACAGAGCATTCCAAAGGAGATCAACTCCTTGGAAACATCCTTCTTGCATTAGGTTTCCTAATCTTACACAGATTTATTGAACAACTTCCACTAATGGGATCATTTCCATATTCCCCTTTTGACTACTACTTCTGAACAAGAGTTGCCTCTTTTCAGACTATGTAAATATGGTCCTTCCAATATTAACAGTATACTTCCAACTTTCCTTGAGCAACCAATCTTTGGTAAACCTTAGATTGTCCTCAACAATTGCTTAATTTCTTTAGTCATATCCAATTCTAGACATTTTCCTCCTTAATGCCCCAAGGCATTTGGAAAATTCATAAAGAATAAATATTATAGCACATGTAATCGATCTTGTACCCAAAGTAAATGGGACACGATTCATGATCTTTCACATAAAGACATGGTTCTAGACCATTCTTTTGCCATAATAATTTTTTTGTTTGCTATATTCTCAAAATTTTACTATGAAAAGGGATGCCGTAATCATAATCGAATTTTAAGAACGCAATATATAGAATTTTCTTAAGTTGAACCAATCCAACATGAAATTCATGTATATAGTCTTGACTAAATGTGATTAAAATCTCAATATAAGCACTTTAGAATGATTATAAACTCAATCTAAGCTTTTTATAATTGAAATGAAGTATAATTTCCTCTCCCTTAATTATAGCAAAACAACTTTCTCAACCCCTGCAACCTCACGAATTGAAACTTTTGTTTTCTATAATTAACATTGCTAACTCGCAATACTTATCATAATTATCATGCGCCCACTAACATGATGATTATTAGCATAACACTTATGCTCCCACTAGCTTTGACATGTACTCAGAAATCAACTATTGAATTTTTTACCGAAGTTCAGATTTCTAATACTAGATTGCTTTGATAAGACTTTATCAAAATCATACACCTTATCTTAGATAGCCCACAGGTGTGTCTAAACAATTTCAAAACTATGAAAAAGCGATTCCGTAATCATAGTCTTAATTGTTTAGACCTTTGCTATTTCTCATAAGTCCATGTTAGTGTGCCTACTAACAACTTTGAGAATGCACGGATTACTATCTACATACAAATCTACTTAGTGGAAGTGTTTCCTCACCATCATTTTCATGAGTCGGAGAGAAACCTTATGACACTTGGATTTTTATGGTGTATGAGTTCCTACCCATACGAATTTGTCAAAACCATAATCACAAGACAAGGTTAATGACAAATCCAAATTCATATGGATTGAACTTGTGTAATCTTAAGTTCTTGCCATTTGGCAGCATAAGGTCCTACCATAGCTTCCAAGTAGCTGTGCAACCAATCGAGGACTCTAGGATCTCATATGCAAAGCCAACTTTAACTGGAATGGGCACAGAAATGTCAACGTGGTAGGTTATACACCTCAAGTCGTGTGCTAGTGAATAATTCCATGTTTTATTAGACCTTGAGATTTTCAAGACCTTTAAGACTCCTATTGTCCTCTTGATATATAAGACTCTCTTGTCACATATTCAAGGGATAGTGTGGATTCTTTATCAAGACAAACACTTCACACAATTGGTCTAAGTTGGTCTCTGTTTTATCCAAAACATCACAACTTACCAATTTCAAATGTACAAGAGTAGATAACCTTTTACTCTTACATTTGACTAGTGTTAATAAACCTTCTTTAAGATATGTCACTGAAGTTACAATCTTGGAGTATGACTTTAAGAATTGTTTTGGAAAGAATTATGACTCGTCTTCTTGATTTGACCACTTCAACAATTCATAGCTCTTCTTCTTAGCTATAAGAATGCGCTTAGGGGATGAACTGTGATAAGGCCTCTTAATCATTAAGATGATCATATAACATGATACTAAAGTACTCTCCCATCTTTTCAGATTTGAGAAAATTTTATCCTTCTGCCTAATTTAATTCTTCTCATTCGTTCTGCCATACATCGAGACTTTTCCAATGCTTCAGAATTATACTTAGACTTATAAGTATAACCATATTTACTAAACTTTAGTAAATCATGTCGAATAGTCTTATCGATTATTTGTGGTGGGCTTGATCAGTGCACAAGAATGTTTACTCGATCCCTTAGTCCTTTACTTGACTCACACATCCATGCGAACAAGTAATTAGTCTTAATTATCCAATGCTTGAAAGTTCTCATTCATCATACTATACAACTTGCATGATTCGAAGTTTCGGTCTAATTGAAACTTGGGTGATGAGAAATTTTCTTTATTTGGTAAATTTAGACATTAACACAAATGAAAGAATCAATTTCATATATCCAGTCTTGCTATTAATGGAATCTTATAAGCAACAAAAATTTTCACAGATGCCATTGTAAGGATATTTTAAAATAAATAAAATCATAAATTTTCCTTTTATTTTAAAAACATCGCGGAAGAACTTATCCTTACAATCCATATGAAAAACTTGTTGTTATCTATTCCTAAGCAATATCTCATAACTCCTAAGAAGTAGCTCAAGAATCCAATCTTCAAACTATGCGATAGAAATCCATCTACGCAATCAAATTCAACATATTCTTTCTTTAAGTTTCTTTACTTTTCTTTGATTCTTAAAACACCAAGATGTGACCCAGTCAAATCATGTAATAAGAATCTCCAAATAGGAACTTAATAGAGTTAGACAATGGACTTTACCTGAAATAAAGTCAAACTCGTTGACTTTACCATCCTTAGGTAAGTTTGGCAGCTTCGTAACCAATGCCCCTTCCTTTGGCACTTTTAACAAATGGACCCTTTGGTAATGGTACATGGGACAATCATAGACTTAGCTTTTCTCTTTACCATTTGGTCAACCGAGTTGACTATGGCCAACCCCTTTCCATTGGGAAGAGAATGCTTTTTCTGGATTTCCAGTGTCATCGTTGTCAATGTTCATAAAGTTTTGGGAAGTTGATCTTAGCAAATAGATAAGATAATTAAGGGTCTTGTCATAGTTTGTTTCATAGGAGTCCCAAAGGAACTCACTATGTGACTTAGAAAGTGATTGAACATCCAACTTTCTTAAGACTTTGACACCCTACTCTCCCGGCTTGTCAATATGTAACTTCATCTCCAAGATGTGATCACACCTAGACCTTGCATTGCCAATAGGTCTTGAGTGACCTAGAACTTGTGGGTTAGGGAGAATAATTGGAGGAGGTGGAGGAAGTGAAATTCCAAGAGATTTGGGAAGATCATAGATGTCTGAACTAGACATCTATTGGGAGATATTGAAGTTTAGTTGATTTAAAAGTCCTTAATATAACACCCAATATGAAATATTAAGGCTAGGACCCAACAACCTATTTATAACTGGAAGAGGGATGCCGTAATCCAAGTTATAAAATAGTTGAAGCTAGGTAAATGACGATTTACCAATTTCCACCATGAAAAACGAAATATAATTAAGTTTTAATTGGATTTGAAACTCCTAGATCTTTTGAGATTCATTGAAATTTTCAATGGCATGTTTCAATCTCGAGTGTGCCCTTCAAGTTTTGTAACTAGGATGCCGAGGATCACAAAACAAGGTGTGTCGTAACCATGCAAATTACTTGGTACTCTTAAATGTTTATTACCTAACCGATGTGCCGGTAAACCACACACGCTCCACCGGCCTATGATTAAACTTTAAGAAACCCTTTTCCTACCTTGTTAAATCAAGCTAGTATGTCGGTAAACCACACACGCTCCACCAACCAACTTAAGCAAAGTGCAAAGTGTAATTTCATGGGTTAGCACCTTCTTCACATTTTCCTAAGTAACTAAGATTGGGAATTATAAGTGTTTAGTTACTTAGTATTTATCATTAATACTTTTAATGAAGGGATAACTTATAGTCTTTGTCCTACCCGTTCGGCTAACGACCCTCCACCAGTCAAAGAAGCGGTGAGTGAGAGTGGACACCCATTAAACTGCCATTTTATAGCCAGTAACCTTATAGCCCCCTTATAGACCGGCTTCGTGAATGAGGCCTACTAACGGTAAGACTAACTTTTAATCTTATACATATATATATATATATATATATATATATATATATATATATATATATATATATATGTATTATTGACTTATAATATTATAAAGTATAAGGATTGAATTTTAACTTTTAAAATCCTAAGGGCTTAGCTTGGAATTAAAGTATTCATAAGAGAAAACCTTTCAAATTCCAAAACTAGAGGGCAAGTTTTGAAACTATTCAAAACTAATTAATTACATAACTTATGTGTTTAAAGTAGTTTTAATTAAAAGACTCTTCAAGTTCCATAACTTGAGGACAAGTTATGGAAGACTTTAAACTATTAAAGAATGTAACTTTTCTTTATTTTGTAACTTATGGAATTAATTAAAGTTACACATTTTATTACTTAATGAAGTGACTCTTGAACTTCCATAACTTGAGGACAAGTTATGGAGTAATAAAACCATTCAATGAGACAAGACTCTTCATTTTTGTAACCATTGCCAACTTTTATGACTTTTATGAAACTTAAATGTGACCTTTCATGTAACTTGAGGACAAGTTACACAAACACATTTTATAATCATCTCTTAGATTAAAATGGATTGAAAAACACATGATCAATTAACTTTTCTATTAATCTAAGTAACTCATAAGAACAAGATAATTCAAATCAAACTTTTTCATGTAATTAGCCTAATCACTAAACTAATACATAACATGAATCTATTGACAATTATCTTTGAAATTGGATTAGCATGAATTTTACCACATCAAAAACAAGTTTATAAGTCCAAAAACATCTTAGGGTAATGTTCCTAGTCCAATTCCAGCCAAAAAAAACTCGAAAATATGTTGTCTGGGGCTCCTACTCGTCGAGCGCATGAACCTACTCGATGAGTAGGATGAATTTCTTCATGGAATCGGCAAGTTCATCAGTGGACTCGGTGAGTCCAGTGCCCAGAAAGCCGGAAAATTGATTTTTTCAGCTTTTTTAAACAATTTGCATTCTAACACTGTTGGGTTTTGAGCATTCTAACACTCCTAAGTGTACATGCAACCCTAAATACCTTTGATCTATGTTTTCTCTATCATACATGCAAATATGAACATCCAAGGTATTATGCTAATCTAGCATACAAAAACAATGAATATAACAGGATAGAATACATACCTCTTTGATGTAGAATGTCCTCAAGAAGCTTGAGTGCCTAGTGCCCCAAGTGTGACGCCTCAAATGGTTCACACAACATCATATCCACATGGAAGACTTAGAGAGAAACACCACACTTCATGAAAATCGGCTAGCCCTTTCTTCCTTTCTCTAGTGGCCGATTTTCTCAAAGAATATGATCTTATATAGTTGTTACAATTAGGGTAAACCCTAATTGTCATGGCTTTCCATTTCCTTGGATCCATGGGTTCAAATACACCATGGAGTATCCTATGGGTTTTAGCCTAACTTGATAATCCATGGAGCATTATCCCACTATACAAGTATGGATGATTTACACAATCAACCCATATATTTAATTAGTCTTCTTTTGATCACTTAATTAATTCTAGATTAATTATTTATCAATACTAATTAAACAATCTTATTAATATATTATAACTTATAATATATTAAAAAAACCTTAAGTGTTATTTCTCTCATTATAGTCTATCCAAATGCATGATGCCATGCAACCCAAATGGACCATGCCAGGTTGGGTCAAGTCTTACCAATTATAGTTATGGACTTAGAAATTAATCCAACAGAAAATCCATTCCCACTTGTCTTCACAAATTAAGGAAGCTCAACTTGAATCCTTGAAGCCGAAAAACATCGCAAACAAAGCCTTGCATGGGATGGACTAGAATCTTACAATCAAAGAGGATGGAGCTTACTATATCATGGACTGGATTTTGACTCCAAAATCTGGATGGTTCTGAGACGTTGTCATGAATGAAGCACACTAGACAAAGTACTCCATCCATCCAAGTTCTGAGAAAATGTATTTAGACCTCAAAGAACAATATTGGTGGCAGAATATGAAGGCAGAAATCGCTACCCACGTAGGTAAGTGTCTGACTTGCACCAAGGTGAAGTAAAGTATCAATGGATTTTATAACCAAATTACCCAAGACGACAGACGGAATTGATACCATATGGGTGATTATTGATCGGTTGACCAAATCCACCAATTTTCTGCCAATAAAGGAAACATATAAAATGGAAAACCTGACCCGGATCTACATAAAGGAGGTTGTAAGATTAGACGGCATGCCACTATCTATTATCTCAGACAAGGATAGTAGGTTTACCTCTCGGTTTTGGCAGTCGCTACAGAGGTCGTTGGGAACCCAGCTCGATATGAGCACGACCTACCATCCCCAGACATATGGGCAAAGTGAGAGGACCATCCAAACATTGGAGGATATTGTAAGGGCCTGTGTGATAGACTTCGGTAAGGCATGGGACATCCACTTGCCACTAATTGAATTCTCGTACAACAATAGTTATCACACAAGCATCAAGGTCGTTCCCTTTGAGGCCCTTTATGGACGAAAATGCCAATCACCTCTTTGTTGGGCGGAGGTAAGAGACACACAATTGGCGAAGAGATAGGTACCCAACAACACTCTTACTCAGCCCGAGATTATCAGGGAAACAACTAAGAAGATCTTTCAGATAAGGGAGCAACTCTAGGCATCTCGAGACCGAAAGAAGACCTACGCTGTCAAACGACGGAAGCCCCTAGAATTCCAAGTCAGTGATCGCATACTAATAAAGGTCTCTCCATGGAAAGGGATGATATGCTTTCGAAGGCAGGGAAAGTTAAATCCAAGATACATCGGACCATTCGAAATCCTTGCCAGGATTGGTCCGATGGCTTACAAGCTATAGTTACCACTAGAGCTCAACAATTTACACCTTGTCTTTTATGTGTTGAACCTAAATAAATGCTTATCTGAAGAGACTCTCGTTGTCCCGTTTGATGAAATTGAGGAGAATGAAAATCTCCATTTTGTTAAGGAACCAATTGAAATCATGGATAGAGAAGTGAAACGATCAAAGAAAAGTCGCATTCCCATTGTGAAGGTCCGATGGAACGTCAAACGAGGACTAGAGGCAAAGACCAGATGATGCAAAAGTACCCCCATCTATTTTATAGTTCTTAAGGGCTACTCTCGAACGAACTTTGGGACGAAATTCCCTCTAACGGGGGCATGATGTCACAACTAGCAAATTAGGGTTCAGATTGTGATTCTTGTATGAGACAATTTCGTACATGTAACCTTTCAACACCCCATTTAGTGAAATTCAAACTACAATGTTATTTAACTTCATACGTACGTACATTACAAATCAAGCTAAAACAGCCTCATACAAGCCCAAAAACTTGATCCAATAGCTAAGTCCAATCCATTTTGGGTTATGGTCCAAGAATTCTCGACCCAACACCCTATTGGGCCGAAAACCTTTCTTTGGGCCCTATTGGGCCGATAACCCTTCATTAGGCCTATTTGGGCCGAAAACTTTTGTTGGGCCTTCCATTGTGCCGATAACCCTTCATTGGGCCCTATTGGGCCGAAAACTCTTTTTAGGCTAAGCCAAAAACCAAAAACCATTTATTTTGGGCCTTCCGTTGGACCGAGATGATTGAACAAAAAAAGGAAATAAAAAGGAATAGGAAAGAGGAGTTGCCACTTGATTTTTACCCAACATACACCAAGGCTTTGGACCCCCATGTATCCATACATGTATCCCATCAAACTCTAGAAAATTCAACTCCTCCCTTCCTCTCTCTTAACTTCAGCCGACCACCCCCCCACACACACACACACTCCTCATCATCTCATTCCTCCTCACTTAGTCTCAAGAACTTCCTCCCACTTCTTCTCTCAGAATCCCAAACTTCTCTTATTCTTCATCTAAAGTTTGTGGGGGTGTGTGTGCCATTTTCAAGGATCCTTCTTCCAAAAACTCTTAAACTTGGTAAGAACTTCATATAACCCTTGTAATTCTAAAGCATTTTTATGATTCTAACTTCTTGTTTACACACTTTTGTTGTGTGTTAAGTTCTTAGAAAAACCCTTGAAATTTTTGAGAATATCTTCAAGTGTTGCAAGGCTAGGCTAGAAGTCTCTTCATACCCCACTATTTTCGTGTTTTTCAAACTTTTTGGGCGAAATACAAGTCAAATCTCATTTAACCATTGGATATTTGCATGTACTGATGTGTTATGCGTTTAACCTTTGGGTAATAGCACATCCCTTGGTTGTGTGTTGAATGTAGAACTAGAACTTGTGCAAAAAGGACTTTATCTTATGTTTCTTCATAAAAATCGTGGGTAATATATATATATATATATATATATATATATATATATATATATATATATATATATATATATACATACATATATATACATATATATATATATATATATATATATATACATATATATTGCTTGAAAACTTATGGTTATGGGTTGTACACTCAAAAATAGTTAAAACATGAGTGTGGGGCTCAAGCATGTTAAGTGTTGGCACATATATATATTTTAAACATTTATACTTATGCAAATATTGGAATATAATAAATTTCAAGGTTTCTATATGCATTTTTGTGAAAATTGTGGCATGCTAGAGTCACAACAAAATATTATATATTGTGTTACAAAACTCTTACACTACATTTTGGTGTGTTAAACAAACTACAAAACTTGATTATTTTACTAAAAACAATTTTTTACTAGTATAATAGTCGTAATATGTTGTCACCATTTGAATGGTTTAAAAATTTAGAGGATTATGCAATTTACACAACAAATATTACAAGTAGACAAGTACATTAATGATTATTTATGAAAAGTGTTATAATTAATTTAACCAAAACGGTATACAAAGCAGAATTATACGACAGAAAAATTTACGTGTCATAATCTGTCTATCATAAAAATTTTAAAAGTACAAGTTATAAGTTGTATGTCATAAAGCTGTAAAACACGTGTCATAAAACGGAAGTCATAAATTTACACTAGTAATGTCATTGTCATTATCCAATAATGGGAGTCAGAGTTCAAGTAAATTTGTTAAGGCTCTTGCTAGAATTTCCTGCACCGTACCTACCTAGCCTACATCATAAGTCTTGTAGTTATAACCAGAGTCTCCTAGAGGGAGAGAAAGGTAATTGTGTATAGATTTATATGGGGTTGACACCCCCACACCTAAGTTGTTCGCTACAGCTAGACGGGGCCAGTCTAGGTGACAAATATCTTACCAAACCTGACGCTGAAAGAACATCATGACAAGCATATCAATCACATTACGCATGCTTGTAACGACTCACATAGGGATTAACAACATTATTTTGGATTTACGAAAAGTATACACTTCACTGGTTTTATAAAATACAAAACTAAGCTTCATCTTTCAATACACTATTACCACCACTCTAGTCTAGGGTTTAAGGCTACAATTTTTCGTACAACAGAAAATATGGGATTTTCTGGGAGAGAATAACAATGGATTTTATAACCAAATTACCCAAGACGACAGACGGAATTGATACCATATGGGTGATTATTGATCGGTTGACCAAATCCACCAATTTTCTGCCAATAAAGGAAACATATAAAATGGAAAACCTGACCCGGATCTACATAAAGGAGGTTGTAAGATTAGACGGCATGCCACTATCTATTATCTCAGACAAGGATAGTAGGTTTACCTCTCGGTTTTGGCAGTCGCTACAGAGGTCGTTGGGAACCCAGCTCGATATGAGCACGACCTACCATCCCCAGACATATGGGCAAAGTGAGAGGACCATCCAAACATTGGAGGATATTGTAAGGGCCTGTGTGATAGACTTCGGTAAGGCATGGGACATCCACTTGCCACTAATTGAATTCTCGTACAACAATAGTTATCACACAAGCATCAAGGTCGTTCCCTTTGAGGCCCTTTATGGACGAAAATGCCAATCACCTCTTTGTTGGGCGGAGGTAAGAGACACACAATTGGCGAAGAGATAGGTACCCAACAACACTCTTACTCAGCCCGAGATTATCAGGGAAACAACTAAGAAGATCTTTCAGATAAGGGAGCAACTCTAGGCATCTCGAGACCGAAAGAAGACCTACGCTGTCAAACGACGGAAGCCCCTAGAATTCCAAGTCAGTGATCGCATACTAATAAAGGTCTCTCCATGGAAAGGGATGATATGCTTTCGAAGGCAGGGAAAGTTAAATCCAAGATACATCGGACCATTCGAAATCCTTGCCAGGATTGGTCCGATGGCTTACAAGCTATAGTTACCACTAGAGCTCAACAATTTACACCTTGTCTTTTATGTGTTGAACCTAAATAAATGCTTATCTGAAGAGACTCTCGTTGTCCCGTTTGATGAAATTGAGGAGAATGAAAATCTCCATTTTGTTAAGGAACCAATTGAAATCATGGATAGAGAAGTGAAACGATCAAAGAAAAGTCGCATTCCCATTGTGAAGGTCCGATGGAACGTCAAACGAGGACTAGAGGCAAAGACCAGATGATGCAAAAGTACCCCCATCTATTTTATAGTTCTTAAGGGCTACTCTCGAACGAACTTTGGGACGAAATTCCCTCTAACGGGGGCATGATGTCACAACTAGCAAATTAGGGTTCAGATTGTGATTCTTGTATGAGACAATTTCGTACATGTAACCTTTCAACACCCCATTTAGTGAAATTCAAACTACAATGTTATTTAACTTCATACGTACGTACATTACAAATCAAGCTAAAACAGCCTCATACAAGCCCAAAAACTTGATCCAATAGCTAAGTCCAATCCATTTTGGGTTATGGTCCAAGAATTCTCGACCCAACACCCTATTGGGCCGAAAACCTTTCTTTGGGCCCTATTGGGCCGATAACCCTTCATTAGGCCTATTTGGGCCGAAAACTTTTGTTGGGCCTTCCATTGTGCCGATAACCCTTCATTGGGCCCTATTGGGCCGAAAACTCTTTTTAGGCTAAGCCAAAAACCAAAAACCATTTATTTTGGGCCTTCCGTTGGACCGAGATGATTGAACAAAAAAAGGAAATAAAAAGGAATAGGAAAGAGGAGTTGCCACTTGATTTTTACCCAACATACACCAAGGCTTTGGACCCCCATGTATCCATACATGTATCCCATCAAACTCTAGAAAATTCAACTCCTCCCTTCCTCTCTCTTAACTTCAGCCGACCACCCCCCCACACACACACACACTCCTCATCATCTCATTCCTCCTCACTTAGTCTCAAGAACTTCCTCCCACTTCTTCTCTCAGAATCCCAAACTTCTCTTATTCTTCATCTAAAGTTTGTGGGGGTGTGTGTGCCATTTTCAAGGATCCTTCTTCCAAAAACTCTTAAACTTGGTAAGAACTTCATATAACCCTTGTAATTCTAAAGCATTTTTATGATTCTAACTTCTTGTTTACACACTTTTGTTGTGTGTTAAGTTCTTAGAAAAACCCTTGAAATTTTTGAGAATATCTTCAAGTGTTGCAAGGCTAGGCTAGAAGTCTCTTCATACCCCACTATTTTCGTGTTTTTCAAACTTTTTGGGCGAAATACAAGTCAAATCTCATTTAACCATTGGATATTTGCATGTACTGATGTGTTATGCGTTTAACCTTTGGGTAATAGCACATCCCTTGGTTGTGTGTTGAATGTAGAACTAGAACTTGTGCAAAAAGGACTTTATCTTATGTTTCTTCATAAAAATCGTGGGTAATATATATATATATATATATATATATATATATATATATATATATATATATATATACATACATATATATACATATATATATATATATATACATATATATTGCTTGAAAACTTATGGTTATGGGTTGTACACTCAAAAATAGTTAAAACATGAGTGTGGGGCTCAAGCATGTTAAGTGTTGGCACATATATATATTTTAAACATTTATACTTATGCAAATATTGGAATATAATAAATTTCAAGGTTTCTATATGCATTTTTGTGAAAATTGTGGCATGCTAGAGTCACAACAAAATATTATATATTTTGTTACAAAACTCTTACACTACATTTTGGTGTGTTAAACAAACTACAAAACTTGATTATTTTACTAAAAACAATTTTTTACTAGTATAATAGTCGTAATATGTTGTCACCATTTGAATGGTTTAAAAATTTAGAGGATTATGCAATTTACACAACAAATATTACAAGTAGACAAGTACATTAATGATTATTTATGAAAAGTGTTATAATTAATTTAACCAAAACGGTATACAAAGCAGAATTATACGACAGAAAAATTTACGTGTCATAATCTGTCTATCATAAAAATTTTAAAAGTACAAGTTATAAGTTGTATGTCATAAAGCTGTAAAACACGTGTCATAAAACGGAAGTCATAAATTTACACTAGTAATGTCATTGTCATTATCCAATAATGGGAGTCAGAGTTCAAGTAAATTTGTTAAGGCTCTTGCTAGAATTTCCTGCACCGTACCTACCTAGCCTACATCATAAGTCTTGTAGTTATAACCAGAGTCTCCTAGAGGGAGAGAAAGGTAATTGTGTATAGATTTATATGGGGTTGACACCCCCACACCTAAGTTGTTCGCTACAGCTAGACGGGGCCAGTCTAGGTGACAAATATCTTACCAAACCTGACGCTGAAAGAACATCATGACAAGCATATCAATCACATTACGCATGCTTGTAACGACTCACATAGGGATTAACAACATTATTTTGGATTTACGAAAAGTATACACTTCACTGGTTTTATAAAATACAAAACTAAGCTTCATCTTTCAATACACTATTACCACCACTCTAGTCTAGGGTTTAAGGCTACAATTTTTCGTACAACAGAAAATATGGGATTTTCTGGGGATCTACACTTTACAACTACAAACAAAAAGAAAACAAAGTACATGAATTCAATTATTCACAGTTTTAGAACAAGACTCGCGAACCATTTTTCACTTAAAATATCAGATTCTCTGGAGCCATACAAATTTTTTTTACAAACAAAGATGTTACAAACCCTTTTCTTACAAAAATGCTTATGAACGCACCAACATTCTATGTTGAAGCTTTTCGAAACGACTTATATTCTCAGGGACTCGGTGAGCAAGTATTTGGTCCATGGATCTTGGATATTTTCTCCATTTTGAAACATCATACATTATGCCATTTTTGTGTAATTTCATGAATATATACAACATGTAAACAATTTAAGTGTATTATCTTATTGTATGATGTTTTCTTGCTATGCTTCATTCATATTCAATTGTTATGGTACTATACAATGACGTCATTCGCCCTCGGACGTTTCCGCCGTCCTGGTTTGGGGGTATGACATTTCGGTACGGCGGAGTTGTCGGCCAAGAAGTATTGTTCTCGGTCAACTGTTTTCGGTCAAACAGTTTACTTTCAGGGATCTCGGTCAAACTGGTTGACTTTCAAGGTTTTCGGTCAAAGGGCATTTATCTTGGCCTCGGTTAAAATCAAATTGCATAATCAGATTTTTACCGTTGGTTAATAATGAGCTCTTACAACAGTTCAATCACCACTTTTTGTACCAATGAGGTAAGTGAAACCTCATGCTCTCAGTCCTATGAAGATAAAATAAATAAATACCGTAATAAAAATGAGTTATTAGCTAGAGAAGTTTTTTTATCTTAAAAATGAAATCTATGAAATTAAGAAAGTAAAGAAGCATCTTAAAGAAAAACTAGATTCTGAAAATAAAGATCTAATTAGGATTAAGGTGGAATATAGCATTAAAAGTTTTCACCGTCGTTTTGCTAAAGAGAAAATTGCAAAATTAACTGGCAAACTTGATGCAATAAAAGCTAAATTTAAAGATGATGAATTTAATTTTAATAAATTCGATGTGTCAAGTGAGATAGTTGAGTCTATGATTGAAAATTAGTTAAAGTGGAAGGGTAACCAGTAAGAGGGTATGGGGTATCACAATGTACCACCTGCTTTGAATGATAACTATACTACGGCTTCTGAAACCATAGAGAACGAAAAATTTGTTCAACATGGTCAGCTTACTATAACTGTTTCAGTTAAGACTGAACATTCCGACAAAACTGAGAATATTCAGGTGAACGATACTAATGTTTCTACTTCATGTGCAGAGAAACTAACAGTGCAAGACGAGTACGAGAAAAACAAAGATAATTCTAGTTGTAATGAAAATTCTTCAAAAACTAACATTTTATCCTTTGTTGCTTCAAAAGCTTATGATAACGCCGCTAACAATTTTAAGCCACATAAAGTTGTGAAACAATTTTTTAAATGTGCTTGTACTTATGGAAATTCATTTGGATGGGGACCAAGTTCTGAATGTATTCCTTTTAAAAGACAAGCCTACTTTAACTGTGGAATTCATTGTGACATTGCCAGAAATTTTCCAAATCGTGCATATATTCCATATTATGCCCAAGGTCGGCAGAACATATCTCGAGGAAGATCTTTCGCGAGAGACTCCTTGAGATCACATGATGGTGACTGGAATACTGGCAAGACCAAAAATTAGACTCTCAAGAACAAAAAGGTCATGTCTGACAAGAGATCTGATTCGAGAAATAGTTCAGTCAAACCAAGATCTGTAAGGTCGAAGTCATCTCGGCGATCGGTCTCAAGATCCAAAACAAGTACTGAAGCATCCATCCGATTAAACAAGAAAATGGTTAAACCTAACTATAGATGGGTACCAAAAGTTCCCGCTCCCAAATCACTTAAAAATTCTAACATTTCTTCATTTTCTTTTTTTGATAAACAGGATATGACTTGGGAACGCGTATCACGCATAGATGGCAAAGGTCAACCCAATTTCAAAATGGACAGGATTCCTAAAACCGATTACTCCCGCACACTCTTGTAGAGAAACTATGGAGGAATATCATCAAACTTTGGTATGTTGATAGTGGTTGTTTTAGGCACACGATAGGAGAAATCTATCATCTGCATGACATTCAGAATTTTAATGGAGAGCATGTGTCCTTTGTGGGAAAGGAAAAGGAAATATAACAAATGGGGATTACATCAATTGCTAAATTACATTTTGAATTTTCTGATTCTACTATTCTCTATGATAATAATGTTGACTTTCAATCGTCCAAAAATCCAGTTCAGCATTCTAAAACCAAGCACATAGATATTAAAGTTAATTTTATACGAGATAGTTTCGAGCGCTAACTTGTTCATTTGGATCAAATCCACACTGATAATAATGTGGCCGATTTGTTTACAAAACCTTTTGGAAAAGCTCATTTTGATGTGCTTGTGAGTTTTCTTAAAATGATTCGTTTTGAAGACTGACAAAAAAAAACATTATACATTTTGTATACATTTTGTATTCCAAAAATATGTTTATTTATGTTTTTATTTCTTTTTCAGAAAAATCAAAAATCCAAAAATATTGTATTGTTTTTTAGCGAATTTTAATTTTATTTTTACTCTTATTTATTTTTTTTATTATTTTTTTTTCTAAAATTTATTTGTTTTGAAACGTGGATGAGCAAGGAGAAGAGACCTGGAAAGGAATTGAAGGACATTACAATTCACACTACTTTCACACGGAATTGACGGCTTACAGATCTAAATTGTTTAAGTTTCTTGATCTCGTTGTTACAAATTACTCTGGATGTCCAAGCTTAATTGCCTTGGTTAATCCAACGCAGTCGAAAGGCACGCACTCACTCTCAATAAGCGAGAGATGATGGGAACTTTTTATGTTAAGTTGGTTTTGGCAGTATCTTCCTAAGAACCGTTATATTTAAGGAATTGAAGGCGTAAAACTATACTAATTGTCATGTCATGCCCTGTTACGACATGTATCGCCCTTTACAGGCTGACCATGTTCATTCAACGAGCAGTGGTTGGGGTTACGTCTCTATGTCAGTTAATGTAACCTAAGAACTAGCATGGCACATGGGCGATTGAACCAACTGGGAAATAGATATCGTTGAACATCCCGTCCAGGGTCTTAACAATCTTTTTGTCATGAAAACCTACGGAGACTCAAGTGTTCTCGAATACATTCTCCACATGTAAGGAATTAACGGTATTGGCACTAGGGCGATGCACCTCGCAAGGCAAGGTTATTGCTGAATGTCTCATCAAGGGCCTTGACCTCGTGTCATGCTAAAATGTGGAAATATGTCTTTAGATACATTTTTCATAGGAATGGTTTTGTAAGTTATTCCTCATTAACTCTCACTGGCACTATAATGGTACACTCTTTTGAGATTCAGAAACCATTAAACGTATCGCTAAGGGCCAAGTTAACTTGTTATCTTGAAAAACTGTATTGATATCTCTTATCGAGGATATGCAGGGGCTAACATCAAAAATAGCCATGAGTAGTTCTCTGATACTCAACAACTTGCAGTGTGTTCCTCTGTGTTCACATAGATAATGCGAGTAGTCTCCATCTGAGCCAAGGTTGGGTTCTTGAACAATTATGGTGAGAAGGGTCTTTATGACTTTGTGATCCATGAGGACTTTTAATCATGGTTACCCTTCAAGATGCATCTGTGATTGATGAAGAATATTCATTCGAAGGACCAAGAAGTGAAATTTTTTTTTCAACACACAACCTTTCAACCCCAGAAGCAAGGTGAAACTGTATTTGAAGAAATTTAAAGTTGAACGTGCTGATCTTGAAGAACCAATACAAGAAGCCTCTACGCCCAGTGTATATTAAAAGTCAAATTTTGAAGAAAATCTATCAACTAAAGTTGAAGTTATTCATGTATAAGATTCATATGTCATCTTGTAGTCAAGTCGTGAAGAGATCGGGGAAAGAGCTGAAAGTAAATATCAAGGAAGACTAAAAAGAAAAGAAACCTATAAACCAAGGGGGAGATTGTTAGGAAATAAATTTGTGGTTTATACTTTGCTTCTCAAGGCTTTTAGAGTTCTCAGTTTAGGACCGAAATCACTATGATCTCGGTGGTACTTTGACTGAAATCACCATGTGATTTTGGTGGGCTTAGTGATTTTTTGGGTTGGGTTGGGCTTTAGTAATTAGGTATTAGTATATAATGTTTTATTTTTAGCCTTGAAGAGAGTTAGTGATTCAGTTTTATCATAGAGAGATTTAGAGATCATTAACAGTTAGATAGAAATCATTTGATCTGATGTACTCGACTATTAATCAATAAGAATGTGCATTGAAGATTTGAGTTTATGTTCTTGATTCAAATTTATTGTTTCTGTTTATCACTTGCTTAGGACTCCGCACTAATATCATGTTTTAGATTGATACATAGATCGGGGTTTTACAAAATGGCATAGAAAGTACACTAAAATACTTCCCAGGCTCCCCTAGGATTTCCTCACCTCCCCTGTCATCAGCTGCTGAAGAACCCCTACTAATGTAAGTTAACCATTTCATGAATACAATTACATGCAACAAATCTTAAATAATATTTCTACTAAAGGGTTTAGTTATTTATAGTGCATGCATGCACTGTAGGAGGTTAACGTTTTTATCATTGAAATCCTTATAAACCCTAATCACGCCTCTACAGTAGAAGTTCTTTGTCGAGCTCTTCTGAGGTTGTAAAGTTATAATCATTCAGCTTATTATGAATCATTGTCGTGTTCTTGTATACTTTTTGTTTAGAATCCTATCGATCATTTAGGATTGTATCCCAACAATTGGTATTAGAGCAGGAGACTATGTAATCTATATGCATCTCTTTTGTTAAAAGAAGCTAGTAGGGTTTTCGTTAATATTCGATCTCGTTCAGACGTCATCTTTGTGGTCTTGACATTGTGATCTTAATATTACCCTATATTTTTACACGTCTGATTCTTAAACAGGTTGCAAAGATCTTGTTAAAATGTCGCACAATGATTCTGAAATCAATTCCATGTACTAGGTCAACAACAAGGATTCCCATTCTCTTTCCCAACGATTACGAAGTTTGGGCACTCCATTTTGAAGATTATGTTCTGGGGTTAGAAGATAATGGTTACTTGATCTAGCAAGCTATTACTGTTGGAGCTTTCATTCACTCTGGAACAAGAAAGACGATTATAACTCAAGATGAACTCAATCTACTTATTCTTGATGTCAAAGATATTCCTCAAGATGAGAAAGAAAAGCTGAAAAGCAACATCAAAGCAATGAGAATCATTAGATTCGCATTGCAAGCTGATACCTTTCGTCTTGTCAGTTCTTGTGATACAGCCAAAGCTATATGGACTGGCTTAAAGAGCTCTATTCAACATATGCAGATCTGGTGCATTCCACTCAAACGCTCCTATTGTCCAAGTTTGGTGCTTTCGCACAAAAGACTGATGAAAATATTAGTCAAGCGTTCAATCGCTACAATTATCTTTTGAGCAGTATGACGAAACATGGCTCACGTTCATGAATGGATTAAAGTCTGAATGGATGGTGGTGGTATCAACAGTGAAAACTCACGAGCAGTTTCAATATTACACCTTAGCAAAGCTGGTAGGTATTCTGAAGTCACATGAAAGCGTAGTGACTAAAGAAACGAAAGTTGTGTCTAGCATGGGTTCGTTGGCGTTGGTTGTGAAAAGGAAGCAAATTGTTGAGCATGAAGATGAAATAAATCTTTCTGACTGTGAGCTAACAAATGAAGAGTTCGCTCTGATGGTGTCAAGTCTAAGAAGATTCGCAAAGAACAAATTTCCCTCCAACAAAAACCGAAATTCGCAGGGAAGCTACAGTTCAAAAAAAGCGAAGGAGGAGAAAGTGAATAGCATTTAGAAGTAAGAAGAAAAGAAAGAGAAACAGCTTGCCGGTGATTCAGGCAATGACTACAATTATTTTCATGGCAAGAAGCCTTTGGCTAAAGAGTGTATGTTGAGGTGATTGAATAAGAAGAAAGAGGGAGAATATGATGACGCCTACCATCTTCGCAAGCTTGAGGAAATCAAGCAAAAAAAAAGCTGAAAAATCGATGCCGAATTTGGTTATGGAGGGTCATAATGATGAAGATGAGTTCGGTGGAGTGGAGGTGTGGTCCACTGATTCATAGGATGAAGAAGTTAGAAGGCCCACTCACAGAAAGAGTTTTGTAGCGAATGAAGAGGATTCGTATATGGGTGGAAAGTGCTTTATGGTGACAAATGTGAGGGTATGCAAAAGTTGGAGGACAACGAAAGGCGAATGGAGTAAAGGATGACAGTTGTTTCACTGTGAAGCCAATTCTTGCACAAATTAGCGAATGTGATCAGCTGATTAAAAAGGTACATTCCATTCCTCAATCTCTTAATATTCCTGTATCTAATTATGAAACTGAATTAAACGATTTAAAACTCACCTTTTCGAATGTAAGTGAAAGTTTGAAACTAAATCGCCTATCAAACGCTAACCTAACCGATCAAATCAGCAGAGAGTCGTCCAAGAGTGAGGAGTGAAGGATGTGGATAGAGAAGATAGAGTCTGAGCTATCTAGGTATAGGGATGAGTCTATTTATATACAACAAGACAATTTAAAGCTCTTAAAACAACATAACATTTTTTCTTTGATTGCTAAGAGACTTTATTTTAATATCACCCAATTGCATTTGGATTGTGAAATTGGTAAGAAAATTCATAAAATGATCTTACCATTTTTTGAAATAAAAGAAGATGAAATTGATGTTGATTGTTATCAATGTGAATCTATCGTCTCATCAGATGAAACCTCAAAGGCTTATAAAATTGGACTTGACAAAATTTACTCATACATTCAGTCCAAAGACCACAAGGACATGTTGAGACAGTTACTCGATGAAAATGACAGGTTAATGTTCAAAACCGAAACTATACAGAAATTTGATTCATTGAGTCCAGACAATAAGTTAAATGTTGATGATATTTCTGAATTCGGTGAGGACAATGAGATGAGTGAAATATCTATAGAAGATGAGGTTGACTATTCGCAATTCCTTAAAAATGAACCACAAAAAGCAAAAGCTTTGATTTCGGAAAATTCAGTTGAATTTGCACATCTTTATCAAAATAATCCATAGGTTCTAAAGGAAGTTGTGACTGTCTTTCAAAAGGTCCAAACGTCGCCTAACCATTTCTTTATAGTTAATAGCGTATCTAAATGTCAAAATTTCGAACTAACGTCCTTAGTTGAAGCTGATAATGTTGATGTGTGTGATGAGCACTTCTGGTCCACCCCATTGACAATGCAGACGAAACAGTAGGTTTATCTGAGAAGACCTCATGGAGAGTTAAAGGAAGGTATATAGTTGAACCTTTGAATAAGGTTAATACTACCTACGAAAATGGATGTTCCGGTGGAACCAAGGACAGTCTCAATGATAACTCTTCAGTTCAAGAGAACACTGATGTGCGAAAGACAAGGGCAAAAGCAAACATTCAAAAATCTGTTGAACAGTTCAAAACACAAAAACGTCAACGAAACGCCAGGTACAACAAAAATTTGCAGGAACGAAAACAATTTTTGAAGTCAAGGAACCCTAACTTCGTTTACCATGAAAAGTGTTTCAATCCTCAGACGAACGTTGGATCAAATGCAAAAAAGCCAAAAAGTCTCTTCAAACGTGAATCCAAAAGGCTTCTTATCTCGTAAGTCTTACAGCCCTCCGAAATAAAGACACACAAGTCATCTCAAATCCACTACCTACAAACCCACCTATCCTTCAAATCATAAGTCAGCTCCCAACAACACCTTTGTTTCTAAACTAGGAGTTTCGCACTCGTCCACCTCCTCACCACACGATAAAGGAAAGGAGAAGATTGATTCAGAGTCACACACTCCTTCAAGATCTCTGGCGAAAGAGCGAAAGTTTTTTAAAAATAAAATCAGAAACAAACAAAAAAAAAACAGACTAACTTGAAGGAATCAAATCATAAAGATAATCGTATCAAGGTTTTCACAATAAAGAAGAAAGCTCAACAACCTTGATTAAACAAACTTATATGATTGATATCTCTATTGCTTATCTAGTTTCTATAAAAGGCTCACGAGGACCCAAACACCTTTCGGTTCTTAAATCTGCCTAATTTTGCAGATTATTCATGACGAACAGTTTGACACGGAATGATATATCGACAGTGGTTGTTCATATCACATGACGGCAAGAAAGGATGAGTTGAGAGAATACAGAGAACTAGAGAACGGTGGTCTCGTGAAGTTTGGTAACAATGCACTTGGGGAAATCAAATGATATGGCATGATAACAAATGGAGAATTCTCAATTTGAAAAATGGCATAGGTTGAGGGACTGCAACACAACTTAATAAGTGTTTCGTAGTTGGTAGTAGGTACAGGACTAAAGGTATCGTTTGATGATGAAGGATCTGAAATTATCAAAAAGAAGACGAAATCAATACTACATAAATCAAAACGTTAAGGAGAGATGTATGCATTGGACATCAATATGATACGAGGGAAACCTTCTATATGTCTGCTCACTAAGGATGCAATAGACGATAGTTGGCTATGGCATAGGAGACTTTCGCACCTCAACTTCAAAGACATCAACACGCTAGTACTTGGTGATCATGTGCGAGGTCTTCCTCTCTTGAAATATGAAAAGGATCATCTCTACGCCGCCTGCGAAATGGGAAAGCAAAGCAGGAAAAGTCAGCCAACTATAGTAAACACAAAGGTTCTTGAGCTACTCAAACTACTCCACATTACTCTTTGTGGCCCATCTGCAATCGAAAGTATTGGTGGTAACAAATATATTCTCATTATTGTAGATGATTTTTCTTGTTTCACTTGGGTGTTCTTTCTTAAGCAGAAATATGAAGCAACTCCTAAGCTCAAATATTTTATCAAGCATATTGAGTTACAACTGCAAAAGGTAATTCACAATGTTCGAAGCGACAATGGTCTAGAATTTAAGAAGCAAGCATTCGATGCATTTCTCACTGATAAGGGAGTATCTCATAATTTTTCTGCTCCCTATACTCCATAGCAAAATGGGGTCGTTGAAAGACGAAACCGTTCGTTGTGAGAAGCAGCTCGGACCATGCTTTCGTTCGCAACACTGCCTCTTTACTTCTGGGCCGATGTTGTTGCCACCGCCTGCTTCACTCCAAACAGATCGCTTCTTAATAAAAGATTTTTTGTCACTCCCTACGAAATTATCAATAAACAAAAAACTAACGTCATGTTCTTCCATGTTTTTGGTTCTAGGTGTTTCATTTTCAATTCAAAGGAACAACGGAATAGGTTTGATATGAAGGCTGATGAAGGCATTTTTCAGGGATATTCGCTATCGTCGAAAGCATATAGGGTTCTAAAAAAACAATCCAAAAAGATTCAAGAAACTTATTATGTCACATTCGATGATAATTACTTAAAGAAGATACAAGCGAATGACAGTCAAACTCAAGAGATCTTTCCTCAATCGAACCAAGTGACCATTCCATCGGCCAATCTCTATGAAAAATTCATGCTTCTCTTTGACAAACCTGAGAAAGCCATTACATCTAAAGTGAAGGTAGCTGACGATAAGGTAGACGAAGTGGAGAAGATAATTTATGACGCTGCAAAAGACAAGCGAAGCTAGCCATCAGCTGCGAATCAATTTCAAAACACGAGCACTGCTTTCCAGGAGGAAAATTCTATCTCTAAGGAAAATCCTCAGGAGAAAAGGATTGATACATTCCAGGGGGAGCGTTCATCATCATCTAGCTCACCTCTCCAGAGGGAGGATCCGCCTTCAACAGTAGCATACAAATGTCCAGTCGAAAAGGAACACACAAATCCAGTCTTTGAGACTCACTAATCATTCGAGGGGGAAAATATAGATGCTAATGATGATACAGATATTCAATCAGAATTCGAAGACGTGGATGTTGAGTTGGATCCATCTTATGATCCAAATTATCCTCCTCTAGCCAAATGGACTAGGGATCACCCCAAAACTCAAGTCATCGGTGAATCGCCTACAGGTGTTCTTATGAGATCTCTGTTAAAAGTGAAACGAACTACATTATTCTCTAAACTGGAATTCTACATGTTCAACTCGTTCGTTTCCAAAGTTGAACCCAAAACTGTCAATACAGCTCTTGCTCATTCTGATTGGGTGCAAACGATGCAAGATGAACTTAATGAGTTTGAGAGAAACAAGGTTCGGAGGTTAATTCCTACTCCACCAGATGCATCGATTGTCGTTTTAAAATCGGTGTTTCGCAACTAAATGGACAAAAAAGGCAATTTTATATGGAACAAAGCGAGACTTGTAGTTAATGGATATTGTCAGAAAGAAGGCATCGACTACGAAGAAACCTTTTCACCTGTTGCAAGGTTAGAATCTGTTCACATCTTCTTGGTACATGTAGTGGATAAGAACTTCAAAGTTTTTCAAATGGATGTTAAGTTTGCTTTCCTAAATGGAGCATTAGAAGAGACCGTACACCTAGAACAACCACCGGGTTGTATGAATGAGAAGTATCCTGATCACTGTTATATATTCGACAAGGCAGTCTATGGTCTGAAGCAAGCTCCAAGATCCTTGTATGAAACTCTCACTTGCTTACTTAAAATGTCTAAATTTAAACAAGGTTCGGTTGACCCAACCTTCTTTCGCAAGAAAGAGGGTGACCACTTATTGATTTCCCAAATTTTTGTTGATGATATCATTGGGCTTAGTGTATTTAGTCCTTTGTGTACACGGTATGAAAGTCTCACTCGCTTCCTTAAAATTTCCAAATTTAAATAAGGTTCGGTTGACCCAACCTTCTTTCGCAAGAAAGTGAGGGACCACTTAGATGTTGTGTCATTGGGCTTAGTGTACTTAGTCCTTTGTGTACACGGTATTGGGCATGTCCAGCTGTCTCATTTATTAGGGTTTAGTTATTTATAGTGCATGAATGCACCGTAGGAGGTTAACGTTTTTATCTTTGAAATCCTTGTAAACCCTAATCACGCCTCTACGGTAGAAGTTCTTTGTTGAGCTCTTCTGAGGTTGTGAAGTTTTAATCATTCGGATGATTTTGAATCATTGTCGTGTTCTTGTATACTTCCTGTTTCGAATCTTATCGATCATTAAGGATTATATCCCAACACATATCATGTAATTTATTGTATTCATTTGATAGTTAACTCACATCAATATGAGTCCCACAAAGCACAAAGCAAGCAGCATTCAGGTATTGGAGTCGAGTAGCACTAAGACACGCTAAAATCAGGAAGATCCTCATATGAAATCCCCGTGCTCTAGACCCAAGAATCTTATTCTTGGAAACACGTTTATCATGTCCTCACTCTATCAAGAGTGTCTAATCATTCCTCACGCTGACCTGCTATGAAATGCACCCACTTATGAAACTTCTACCAACCCTGCAGCCACTCGTGCATGCTAATCATACAAAACGCTAGATCGCACAGACATTCAAATTCTTGACTCTACTCGAAGCCCTTAATCAGACAAGAACAATAAATAAAGCTAAATCAGACATTATCAAGCTATAGAATCTTTGTTATGTACAAATATGATGCACACACTAAGCAACTACAGTAATGATGTCAATTTCATCCAAGAAGTAACCCTGGTCTATTAGGCAATTCTATCATACAATTCCTAAAGATCCTTAGCCTATCACTAGCATGCAGTTCTACCATAATCATCATAAACAAGTAAAGTGTGGTAACCTTGGCAAACTTTCTTGCTCTAGCTGATCATACACATCTCATCCTTTCTTGGTTACTTTTGAAAACAATTTTGAATTTTAAACTTTGAAAATAATTTGGAAATATTTGAAATTTAAAAACTCTCACAAATCCATAGTTTAAGTCTGGATTCACACAAATGTTCATCCAATTCACTTAAACCAGGGCTTAGATACCAACTTTTAACGTCTCAAAAAAATGAATAAATTTAAACTTTTCAAAACTGTAACACCGTGAATTTCAAAATAATTTTTTCGCAAATTATAAAAACATTTCTCATTTAATTTTCATAAAAACATTAAGTTTAAATCCCAAATCACATCATACAAAATCCCAAGATCACATATATATCAAAAAACCCATGTGTGTGTACAGATCAAGTCGGTGCCTTCCCACGGTCATCGCTAGTACCTGAAACAACAACACTAACACTATAAGCACAAAGCTTAGTGAGTTCCCCAAAATACCACATAAACATATATTAGCCACTCGAGGCTATAACTCTATGGGTCCGTGCACCCAAGCTTGGGGAACCCTCAGGTTCTAACTTTGGGAACCCTCCGGTTCCAACTCTATAAACATGCACAGCATAAATCACATAGACATCATGCAGTACAACACATAGCATACACATAACATACATATACTCTGACACATAACTCTGATTACCTACTCAAGGTAAAGTATAGTGAGAAGACTCACCTCGTGTATCTCGATAACTCGCGAATCCTGGAAATCACTCGTGCTCGATCCTCTGAGCTATAATCCTCCTATAACATCAGATGTCTCTAATTAACACTTTTACCACTAAGGTTGACTACCCCTATCAAGTCAACACTGGTCAACTCTGGTCAACGGTCAACTTTGACCGGACTCGGCAAGTGCACTAGGGCGACTCGGCGAGTCAATACGTATTCACCAACTCTCTAGGATTCCCTTTTTGACACGTCGAGTACACCCCTGACTCGACGGGTTCCACCTGGCATGAATCGCGGGGCCACCACGACTCAACTCGCCGAGTCTTAAGAATAACTCGGCGAGTCCTAGCTCGACTCAGTCCACCTGTCAACCCTCGCTAACTCTCCCTGGCTCACTGAGTCAACTCATAACTCGGCTGGACCACTCACTGAGTGGTCAAGGACAATCTTCATGCTACTCGTCGAGTCTGTTCTTCAGACTCGGCGAGTCCATGCCATGCATCTACTCAAACTAGCTTCTGAGGTCAGATCCGCACCATCCACTCATAGATCTGGCCCTCCTAAGCTTATTTACCACGTAAAGTCTATATCTTGGTTCTCATAACACACCTACAAGGCTCTTTTTGGAGAAATAACCTCTAAAATGGCAACCCTAGCCTCTAACCCAAAAGAGAGGGCATAAAGCATGACATTAGGGACTCTCTGGACCTGCTAAGGTCCAGATCTAAGCACCATATCCCCATGGGACCTCTCACACTCCCAATACAAAGCAAATAAGGCATGAAGAAACCCTAGATTTGACCAAATCAACAAAAGTACGGAAATAAGCTCTGAATGATACCTCAAGAAGCCTCCTCTGATGAAATGAAAGAAGATCCAAGCTCCCCAACTCCTCTAGCTTGACTTTCCTCTTCCTTTCTTGAAAAAACACACAAATTTGGTGAACAATAGCCTCTTATCTCACTCACACGAATCCCTCAGCTGCTTTGGTGCTCTCAAGATAAAGGTAGCCGCAATGAAGGGCCATAAGGTCCTTCAAATAGGGCTTAGGACCGGGAATTTAGGGTTTCATTAAACAGCGAGGACTCACCGAGTCCATTCCTTGGACTCATCGAGTCCGGGCGCGAATCCGCGTCCTGAACCGCGATCCTACTCGGCGAGTTTGAGCTCCAACTCGCCGAGTCCCCTCACAAAACTCCAAAAATATAAGCATAAAAGATACCTGGAGATCCGGGCTGTTACAATTGGGTTAGATCTGATCCCACATCGGCTTGGAAGGAGAACGAAACATCTGCATATAAGGATTGTGGATACCTTCCTTATCACAATGCATTTTAAAGTCGTGAGGGCAGCAGATCCCATAAGAACTTTGCAGTTAAGCGTGCTCGGGCGGGAGTAGTACCAGGATGGGTGACCCCTTGGGAAGTCCTCGTGCCGAGTGGCCCAAAGCGGACAATATTGTGATATGTGTCAGAGGGGGATGTTACAAATGGTATCAGAGCTGGGGCACGGGTCGATGTGTTCGACGGGGACATCGAACCCTATAATGGGGGGTGAAAGTGGGTTAGATCTGATCCCACATCGGCTTGGAAGGAGAACGAAACATCTGCATATAAGGGGTGTGGATACCTTCCTTATCACAACGCGTTTTAAAGCCGTGAAGGCAGCAGATCCCATAAGAACTCTGCAGTTAAGCGTTCTCGGGCGGGAGTAGTACCAGGATGGGTGACCCCCTGGGAAGTCCTCGTGTCGAGTGGCCCAAAGCGGACAATATTGTGATACGTGCCAGAGGGGGATGTTACAAAAACAACCTATTCTTTCCATAAAGTGTTTACAAAACCAATGTTCAAAAGTATTATTCAAAAGTCGGGGTATCCCGGAATCCAATAACATAAAATCCGAAGGATGTTCATGATCATGCCTTCACTTTTTGCCGATCAACTGAAGTACTCATAAAAATAACTGTAAGCAGGAAGCTTAGTGAGTTCCCCCAAAGTACCACCACACAAACATATAACATATACAAACAAGCATGTCAAGTCCAATAAACCATCAGGTTGGAATACCCCAGGCCCAGTCAACCTCCAGGTCCAGTGATCCATGCCCAGTCAACCTCCTGGTCCAGTCATCCTTGGGACGGAATACCTTAGGTTCGAATGTGAATATACAACGGGTCCAATCATCCTTGGGATGGAATACCCTCAGGCCCAATCAACCATCGGGTTGGAATACCCCCAGTCTGTTGGATCACACACATAATAGTAAGGCCTCAACAACAAATCAAAATATGTCGACATACACATAGCAGATAAACATATAATCAGTCAACAGACAGTTAGGCAACATAGTATCATCCTATATACCAGGATACAAATCTAACAAATCACTACCACACGATAACATACTATCACATAATGGCATATCTAATCCAATGGACTAGCCTTAGTGCCTTCGACCCGTAAGTACAATGAGGAAAAACTCACCTCTCATTCTGAACAATAGCTGATGAGGTCCCAACTCTGAATCTCAGCTCTAACCGTCACCTATCCATCCAAATGACCAGTTCTCAAACACAGTTCAAAAATACCCAAAATACCCCTATGTCACACTTGGTCAAAATCAGGTAAAAGTCAAAATTCCAAGAAGACAATCGAGTCAACCTAGTTGAGTACGCCCAGCGTACACGTTGGTTGACCAGGAATGGGCTTATTGACCATGTACGTGCAGCGTACACCTTATATGTGACAACCTGAAATTTCTACCTTGTACAATTATTCAAATCAATCATGTTCAGACTCGTTTTGCAATCTTCTAGGATTGTTTAGAGTCAAATAGATCGTTCTAAGCCTAGTATCTTCAAGATAAGGTGTGGAAAAGGGTCCCACAAGTTTAAATACTTCACAAAATGGCCATACACTCCATCATGAGGAGTATACGGCCGTACACTTGGGTGTGTGGCCGTACACCCCCCCTCTGGCCGTACACTCTGGTCTATAAATGGGGGACTTAGCCTCCATTCAACCCTTTTCACCTCCCTTAGTCAAGAACTTGTTTTCTCTCAAGTATCAACCATCTTCAATTTCTAGATCTTCAAATTGTAGGTAGTTCTTCCCCCAATTTGATGATTCACTACACTACCTGGTAAGAATCTATCATTTCATCCAAGAATCTACTCATTTTGTTTAGATCTTCAAGTGTTCTTCAAGAACATCAAGAACACCAAGCACATCTTCTAAGTTTTGGACCCCAAAACACCCCTAAAGGCTTCTATATCGTAAATACTCCTCCCCATGCTTGATACTTATTAGTTATCACCTTAAGAATCATCCAAAATCATTATCATCAAGGAGTGTATGGCCGTACACCCTCATGTGGTTGTACACCCCTTTGTTGGATGCATATTAGCCTATAAATCGGGTATACACTTGCAATAGCTTTATATAAGCTAAGAACCCTTGAATTTTTGCATGAAAAACACCATTTCATATGATTTTCAAGTGTGTACGGCCGCACACACCATGTGTACGGCCGCACACACGAAGTGTAGCCGCACACACCATTTTGAGGGTCCAAAATAGCAACAAACTCCATTTCCGGCTGCACAATGGTCAAAAGACCTTCCCTAGAGCATTCCTAAGGCTTGGAAACACTCTTTGGCACACTTCATAGTGAGTGTGTGGCCGCACACACACCCTGGCCACACACTCTGGCCGCACACACATAAACTCCATGGTGTTGTGGCCTTACACTCTAATATAGAGCCATACACCTCTTATGTGCAACCATATGTGTTGGTAACACTTAATTCTAAGTGGTTTTATGTCCCTAAGGCGTGTCCCTATCACCATTAATGGTTGTATGCATTAAATGTATTCATATATGTTTAATTATATGTTAAATAGGATTCGTTTGTGCTCAAGACTCCAATTGACACCCAACAATCCTATATCCACCTTTCATCCGAGTTACTCACTACAGGCGAGTTCATACCCCTTAATCAACCTTTTAAATGATTTTAAATGCTTTTATTGGGGGATACAAGTTGAAATAATATGGTTATTATATCAATCACATGTGATTAATAACTATTAAACGATGGATTTGCTATACTTTTAGTTGTTTTACCAAACAAACTACTTTAAAATGTTTATCAAACTCTTTTACATATTAAACTCTTTATCATACTCGTTATTACATGAAAAACCTTTTCTTTAGTTTTATTTAAACTTAGAATTTATCAAAACCATGTCTAATGCATATATAGTTATATAAGTAAGGTTTGAAGGACTTAGGACTGATAACACACTTTGTTTCTTGTTCCTTGTTTGGTTGTGGACTTAGAGTATCCTGTTGTTTGTCCGAGTGTCGTTTAATCCTTAGTTATATATTATGTATATACGTATAAGACATAAAAGCTTTTATTTCAATTCAATACATTCAGTTATACTACAATTCTACTAGTAAACTATAATAGGTATAGTTTCGAAAGATACTACTCATTACTTCTAGTACAAGGAAGCATACAAAGAGTCAGTTCATACATGAGTCAATACTTACTATGATAAGAAACAAACATAACTTACTATGATGAGAAACAAACATAACTTACTATGATGAGAAACAAACATAACTTACTATTATGAGTAACAAACAAGAACATATACATATACATTTACAAGTAAACATAAAGAACGTACACCAACATAACGATTAGAATATGACACGGATTCCACCGTTGTCATGTTGGTAACCAGAGTCTCCTGGAGGGAGAGCGGACATTGTGTGTATAGATCTATACGGGACAGACTATCCCACACCCCGACTGTTAGCTACAGTCTTCGACCGACCAAGCCAAGGGGTAACAAATGTCACATTTTTTTCAACGTCTTTCATCGTCGTGTCCTATAGCCGTCAATCAGTATGATTACAAATCTCACCTTACCTTGTAATTCATTGGCTTTAAGTTAAGTAGTACTATGGTAATTTCCACATATAAAGCTACAATTTTATAATATTTTTCCCTAATACAACTACCTTGAAACGTTTTCTCATTATAAGATAATATACAAACTATATATTGATAAAGATAGTCAGATTTGGGAAAATACATACTTTTGCAGACAAACAAACCGAACATCGAGTCTTTGTAGAAGACTACAGTTTAGTAGAAAATATGGGATTTTCTAGGAAGATATGAACATTATACAAATAGTTAACTAACATTTTACTACGAGTAAACACTTACAAACTTTACTACAAACTTTTCCTATGAATACTTTTCATACAAATACTGACACTAAAATACTTATGAACTCACCAGCATGTTTATGTTGATACTCTCTTTCAAAATAACTTGTATTCTCAGGGAACCAGTAAGACAGGTACACCCATGCAGCTTTTGAAGGAAAGAGTGGATCCATGACTCATCTTGATTTTGATTGTACATTTTTGGTGTCATTTAAACTTACAAAAGAACAGATATGTATTTAACTATTCTATTAATGCAATGGATGTTGTTGCTTGTTTACTATTATGCATTGTTATGATATTGTACATGATGTCCTCCACCCCAAAACATTTCCACCGTTCCGGTTTTGGGGTGTGACAGATTGGTATCAGAGCATTGTTTATAGTGAATCGAGTATATCAACCCATAAAAGATATACAAACTATAAAGACATTGGGATTAAAATACTCTGACCAAGAGTTTATACTTTTAAATAATAAAATATCTAACCAAGTATACATACATATACTCATACCAAGGTCAGTATCATACTAAAATAGAACAAAAGTATTACAATTGTTGGACGAAACAATTAGGTTTAGAGACACATAGTTAAATCTAGGAGTGATATAGCTTGATCAACTATATTGTTCCGAGGAGTGACTGGTATGTGCCTAAGAATGGTTGTGAGGTTGCAACAAGTCTAAAAACTTACCAACACTACCATAATGCAGCTAGCTGCCAACCTAACTTACTAAGAGCTTAATCCTTAAGCTCTTAAGCCTATTTTCCAGATCCAAGCCCAAAAACGATGTCCTTGATCATAAAGTTTCCAAAATTGTGGTCTTGCATGGCCATTAAGTGCTTAATGTCCAAAACCCTATGTTTTTAACCCATTAAGACCATCTAACACATGCATGGGTCACATACAACACTCATAATCATATTTGTATGGTTCATAATAGCTCCATAATGGATAGAGTTTCCAACTGTATCCATTAGGATGCTCCCAACAAACAAGATCTAGTCTTTAAGTCTCAAAAGGACCCAAAAGGTGCATCCTTTCAACTTAATCCATTAAGTGCAAGTCTCTAATCTTCAGATCTTAATCAAAATGATGTTCAGATGGATAAAGTATCCAACTTTATCCATAAAAAGGTCACAAACTTTCAAGATCTAAACTTTATGCACTTAACGTGACCAAAAGCTCATAACACTCAAAACTAGCTATATCTAACAATATCAACATCAAGATTCAAACTTTATACCTCTAGAAGAAAGATCAAGGTGAACAAAGTCTGGATCTATAAGCTCCAATGCAACCAACACTTCTTCCATGAGTTCCTTCTTCTCCAAAGTGCACCAAGAACACTCTAGAACACTTAAAAACACCTCATTTTTGCTCACAAGGCTCAATCTAGGGTTAGGGATTCAAGAGAGGGTGTTAGAGAGGTGGAGGTTGAGAATGGAGTAGGTTTGAGGAAGTTAAGGAGCTTAAATAGGGCTCAAGCCATGAAAATAGGGTTTAGAAATTGATCGCGTATGTCTTGCGTAATCAATTTATGCCCAGCATACAAGTTGAGTACGCCCTGCGTACTCCCCGTACACCCTGCTTACACGGCTGACCCAAAAATCGTCTAACTTCAAACGGCCAGAACTTCTTCATTCCAACTTCATTTTTGACATTCTTTATATCTACGTAAAAGTATTGAAGATCTCTACAATATTATCTAAATATATCTGACTAAAAAAATCTCAAATAAAAATCCATATTTCATCCAAGAACCCAAACATAAGGACAAAACTTTTCTCCTTAAGGCCCAAAGCCTTACAAAGTTGAATTTCGGCCCACAGCCTAGAAATGGCATGAAACAGGATGTTACAACCCTAACCATCTGCCTAATAGGGACATTAGGACCTTTAGTCACAGATCTCCATACGTATTCATCCTTTTCTTTTTAAACCAAGAATCTCTCCATTCTTATTTTCTAATGATCATATTCTTCCACAACCTGCAATGAGGCTCTAGAAGGTAACCCACATTGTTTGTAATTTGCATTGAATACATTTGTTGAGATTGATTAAGAGAAGCCATTGTTGTGTGTATTTTATAGAAAAAGTGGTATATAGATAAACTTTTATCTAACACATTAATGATTGAGTGACCAAGGCATACTTTGATGGGTTATTAGGGTTACAGCTACAATGCCTTAAGCAGAAAACAAATAAACAATTCAATTGATTAGGACAGATGCAACCTAATTGGATATATGTTTTTCACACCTAGCAACATACTATCAATGGCTAATCTACAAAACTTTCTATGAACATAATAATTCATAAGATAAGAAAAATAACCTTCAATTTTGTTATTGCAAACAATCTTGAATTCCTCCTTGAAAGACTCTTAGAAGCAAACACCACAAGTGTCATGCCTCTAATGGTTCACACCTAAACCCTAGCGATTAAGGAGCTTGAAGAGAGAGAGAGAGAGAGAGAGAGAGAGAGAGAGAGAGAAAGACAAAGAGAGAGAGAGAGGATAGAGGTGAGAATTTTGTCCCTAAGCCTCTAAAGGAATGTCATGGACGAAATTATAAGGCTAAGGATCTTTTTATAGCTAATGTAGCTTGGTGCCAAAGTTAGGGTTTAAGGAGGAACCCTAATCCCTTTGCTTAGTGACCAAGCAGCCCATTCCTTTCTTTATGCAAGCTCTTAGACGAAATTCCTTGGGCTTGCCAAAGAGATTTTCGTCCACCTCATCCAATGAGGTTCGTGAGCTCCTTTCCTTAACTTTTAATAAATAACCAAACACACCCTGCACTTTTAGTTAATCCAATAAATCCAAAAATTAATTCCAATTAATTTTTGATCGATTATTAATTAACTAATACTATTTCCAATTAATATATTATTTTCATAATATATTAACAAATTATCTATTTTGATTTCCAATTAGTTTATTAATCGTATAATAAATTAATAAATCAGTCTCTCTCTCTAAAAGATATCCAATTCAATTTCCAGGTTTGAGGGAAACCTAAAAAGATTGTGTTACTATCAATTCAATTTTATACCAATTATAGTTATTGTCTTAGACACCCAATCGAACAGTCTCCCACTTAGATGAGTCTGTAACTATATTTACTAGTATAACTACCAAACTGATTAGCAAATTGTAGCTTCCAAAAGCTATTATCGAACTTTGACCCGATCAGTTACGTGTCCTAAGATAAGTGATCAAATATTCCTTCATTACAAAACATATCGTAAGGACATGAGACATGGATTATAATCAATCTCATTGTCCAAGTTTTGTTTCCCGATTTCTGATTTGTGACGATTAAAATCAGACTACCAATTGAACACATCAATTTAGTCCAGGCTTGGCCAAGCACTTTAGATGTTGACATCAAATCATCGAGGGGCCCAAAGATATCTCTTTTCCCGTTAGGGAAAATGGAACGAATAAACTTTGACTTATATGCTTGCACTATTTACTCATCCAATCATGCACAACAATACGTTTTATAACATCAAGTTACTTATGCATTTACGTATTATCAATGCACAACTGACTTGTAAACAACAACTTATATATCTCCGTTTCAAGAATATAAGATATTATTGTCTAAAAATTACTCGTAATAAAATCAATGAAGTAATTCTTTGAGCGTGGGTTTATCCAATACTTAAAATCCCCATTTTCTAAGTACTCATGAACATTGCAGAAACTATTGCAATGTCTAATCCACATAGACAATCTAAAATTCAATTCATGATGGTTTTAATTCTCTACTTACTTCCAAACATATGAGTGACTGTGGAATTTCGAATAATCAAATTATTTTGGATGTAAAACATGCAAAGTGAAACTTAATAATAACCTAACTAACTATGGTCTCAAACTATTGAACATAATTAAAACAGTTATTTTTTAATCACCATATTAATTAGACTTTATTTATTGTATAATGTTTCGAGTAATCAGCTAAACACTTGAATTAAACATCATTCATGCCATGTTATAAATATACATACTATGTCTCTCTATGGTCCTTTTCTTGTGATCAGATCGACTGGACACTATCCCAATGATGCTCATTTCATAATTCCAAAATTTTGTTACTACTAAAAGTGTCAGAATTCCAACCTTACATGCATCGATCTTCTGTAATTTTGAGGCTTCAAAGTCACAGAGACTTAGCTAACAATATTACAAAATATTCCATTGGAACTTTGTTAGTAAAATCAATTCCATGGTAATGAAGTCTCAAATTCAAGGTATATTCGTTGAACGCCTTTCTTGCATTAAATTTTCGAACTTAGATGTAGATTTCAATAATCATCTCCCATTATGGAAACATTTCCATATTCCCATCTGACCATCAATTTTGATCAAGAATCATCCCAATCTAAAACATGGCACGATGGTCCTTCCAAAAATATTATGCTTCCAATTGTCCGTAAGAAACCAATTCTTTTAGTATAACCTCAGAATGTTCTTTACAGTTGTATAACAACTTTAGTCACACCAAGTTCTAGTCCTTTTTCCCTCTCAATTCCCTAGGCATTTGGAAAATAAGAACAAGTGAATATTATAGCATATGTAATAGATCCTACATCTAAAGCTTATGGGACTCGATTCATTATGTCTTACATAAAGACCTGATATATGTTCAGTCTCTTGCTATAATATTTCCATATATCTAACTTCCTAACATGATATTCATATATGTCGAAGACTAAGTTCCTTTAAACCCTTCAATCTAAACTTTTAGATTGGAATAAAAGTATCAGTGCCCTCTCCATTAATTCTAACTATACTGAAACAATTTCCAAACTTTGCAACTTGCGAATTCATAGACTTTGTTTACTACAAATAGTATTGCCAAATTGCAACACCTAGCATAACATTATTCATCCATTAGCATAACAATTGTGCTCCTAATAGCACAACAATTATGCTCCCACTAGCTTTGACATGTACCCAGAAATCAACTAGACTTTCTAGAAATCAATACTCTTGACTTTCTTACGAAAGTACAAATTTCTTATACGCGATACTTCAATAAGTCTTCAACTATACTTCTCTAGCTTATACACCTTCATTAGATAGCATGTGTGTGTGTATTTAAATCCTTACAAAATTTATTACCATATGTCCTAAAAGTTCAAACAATTCCTTACCATTTTTCATAATTCGAACTTTGAAAAGTGATACCGTATTCATATTGAGAATTTGAGAATGCAATTTTTACATAATGATATTTATCTAATCTTTAAAATATACTAGCAAAAGTATTTCCTCATAATCATTCTCATGAATTAGAGCGAAACCTTTTGCCACCAAGATTCTATGTTGTACATGTTCTCATCCATGTGAATCTATCATTTCCAACCTACAATCATAAGATAAGGTTTAGGACCAAACCAAATTCAAATTTAGCTTTCCTTCATGGATTGAACTTCACTTATTCTAAATTTCTTGCCCTCTGGTAGCACAAGGGTCTACCAGTGCTTCCATGTTGTTAAGAGGTTCACCTATATCGATTAATGTAATTTCATAGTCCAACGTGCTCTGCCTTTTGCAGTTAAATGAGAACCATAGAGCTCATAATGTGACATCCCCATTTTCACGGTCAGAAAAGACCGATTTTTGTTTATGCTTTATAAAAATCAGAGTACCACTTTTAATACAAATGTTGTGGAATTTGTTCCCAGTAAAACATGATAAATACGCTATTAGAGCATTTCCGAAGACTCTTCAAGATCATTAACACTCTCACTAACTTCTTGACATATAAGCTTCTCTCTCAAGGAACATTCCTTGACGAGCAAAAATAAATATTCAAAAGTTAGTGTGGATTCTCGACAAGAAAACACTTCATAAAATTGGTCTTCGTTCATCCTTTGTTTTAACCAAGACATCACAACTTCCAATTCTAAATGTGGTAGAGTAAGAAAAACTTATTACTCCACATTTAATGAGGCATTATAGACCTACTTAGTATGAAATAAGTTTCAAGATACGACTCAAATTAACTAGAGCATGACTTTAAAACTTGATTGGAAAACAATGTGTGACTCGTCTCTTGTTTGAACCATTTCAACAATATTTGATTCCTCTTCTTAGTCAAACAATTAAACTAAGATGTTCTTCAAGGATCAATTTAGACATAGCTCCATAGTCATTAAGATGCTCATAAAACATGATAATAAAGTACTCTCCTTTCCTTTCAGATTGGAGAAACTTTTATCTTTGTGCCTAAAAGATTCTTCATATTCATTCTGTTAGTCTTCAAAACTTTTCAAAGCATCATAATTATGTTTAATCTTATAAACACAACCATATTTACTAAAGAATTAGTAAATCATGACGATTAGAGTTATCATCCATTGTGGTAGATTTGAATCGTCCATATCAATGGAGTAGATTCATTAGTCCTTCACTTGGACTCACATAAAACATGTGATCAATGAATCAATCATTATCTTCCAAAGATCATGTAACAACCCGAAGTTGTTCATCGCCGAAAACCCATTCTACCCGTATAACTCGTCGGAGATCGAAATGTCCTGATATCGTTTTTGGGTTTAGTTAACTAAAATTATATGTTTATTATCATTCAATGAGGGTCCAAATCATTTAGGAACTCATGAATTTAGCCCAAAACATTTATTTCATAAGTTTTAGAAATATCCTCGTCGGATGACGGAAACTCAATCGGGTGCGACCTAAAGCTTCGTTTAAGGCCGGTATCGGGTAGAATTCCACCGTGTCCAAGTTTTAGGAACTATATAAAAGTGTTTAGCCTCTCATTTGAAGCTTTTTCCTTCTCTCTCTACTCTCTCTCTAACCTCTCTCCTAAATCCAAAGATTAAGGGTCCAAAACTCAATTTTAAGGCCTCAAATCCTTAAGGTACCTTCCTAGCCTTAATCTATAGCATATTTGGCTTCCAAATTTGACATTTAATCATGAAATAGGACATCATATGTGAGTTTACGGCCCAGGAGGCTGCCTAGGCAGTAAACACCAATTTGAAGGGTTTTTAGCCCTTAAACTCCTTCCTAAGCTCATTTGGACTTTAGATATGGCTAAGGGACTTCAAGTTATGGACTTAGAACATTTAAAACATGAATTTTGAGGAATTTGAAGGAGTTTACGGCCAAGGCACAAGCTTGGGCCGTAAACTCATATTTAAGGGGTTTTCTTGACCTTAAACCCTTTCAAATCACTAGTATGGCTTAGTTATGAATTATAGAACCTTGGTTTTAGCATTTGGACACTTGAAACATGATTTTTGGGGGACTTATGTGAGTTTACGGCCAAGGCATGTGCTTGGGCCGTAAACTCCTCAAAACATGGCATAAATTCAATTCTAAGGTGTTAGAAAGCCATCCAACACCACCAAAAGCCTTGGAATAAATCAAAGGACCAACCAAAAAGTTTAAGGACCTTAAACACATTATTTGTGGGATTTTTAAGAGTTTACGGCCAAGGCTTGTTCTTGGGCCGTAAACTCCATGATTCATGGTGTTAGAATGCTAACTAAACACCCCTAAAGCCTTTAGATGAATTTTAGAAGCCCTTCTATGCAAGTTTTAGACCTTGAAACACCTTTTAGCACCCTATAGAAGAGTTTACGGCCATGAGAGGAGTCTCATGGGCCGTAAACTCCATAAACCCTCAAATGTCCCATGCAAACTCATGTTAGGCCTTGAAATAATTCTATTAATCACATGTGATTTGTTCGAGCTCCATTTATCACCATTTTCATGAGAAAATAGGAGTTTACGGCCATGAAGCCATGCTAGGCCGTAAACTCCCATAAGAGGGTCTATTTGATGCTTTGAAATCGTTTCAAGTCCTTAAACCAAGTCTAGAAATTATTCCCTAAGTGTATGAAGTCATTTAGCACCATAAACCACAACCACCATGAGTTTACGGCCGTAAACTCATGGGGAATGGGTGTTTTTAGACCAAAACTCTTATATTAGTTTACTCATGGGGAGTAAACTCAAGTCCCAAGTCCCTAGTGTCATTTCACGTCCTTAAACGCCACCCGGGTCCCTCCAAACACTCATATCGGAGTGTTTTCGCGACTTGAAGCAAGTGTCCCTAACATATAAATAAACTAAGTCCTAATTAGATACAAATGTGTATCTTTACATTATAATTAGGAACCTCGTGTATTTACAAGCCCCAGATAAACTTTTAGCATCCAAATCATCACATTTCTCGTCCGGTGAGTTCATACCCCTATGCCTTTTCCGTGTTTTTCAATGTTTTCAGGGGGGGAATACAAGCAAAACTATAACTGTTTTCGAATTATAACATTGATGTATTTCAAATAATATCTGGCAAACTTATAAACTCTTTTACTCCTTATGTATTATGTTGAGCATAAGGAATGATTTAACGATTTCAACTAAATGGATTTTAGTTAAGAAAATAACCAAACTAATCAAATTATTATGGGAATAATTTGGGGTTCTATATTTCTCTTTATATCATGTACTGATATCTGTATAAAGTTATTTGATAAACTATGTCTGACTCAGTTTATCTCCGTATCATTTGAATGTATTGCCAGATAGTTTCCTGTATGTAACTATTTTCACTGTATCATGTCTTAAAATCTTTGTATGTCTATTATCGTATGAGAATCCTGTGAATAGTTTAATACTAGCTTGTGAGATAGTCACTACCCTTTATGGATGATCAAGTAAATCCTCTCCGGAAGTGTAACCAGAGTCTCCTGGAGGGAGAGCGAGGAATTTGTGAATAGATCTATTCGGGACTGACAATCCCACACCTTAACTGCTAGCTACAGTTAGGCGGGCACGCCTGGGGTGACAAATTCTGTATATCGTCCGACGTCTGACTAACGTCAAGGAGGTCTCGTTGTCGTATCAGCATGGTTACCCGACTCACAATATGTATTAATATAAACTTATTCACAGCTAGGATTTTGTTTAGAATCTATATCTTGTTCGGGATGATAATCCCATGGTCTTGTATCTATATCTCGTTCGGGATGGTAATCCCATGGTTTTATGTCTATATCTCGTTCGGGATGATAATCCCATGATCTTGTGTCTATATCTCGTTCGGGATGGTAATCCCATGGTTTTGAAACTAAATCTTATACGGGATGATAATCCCATGATTTTATCAATCTATCATATATCTAGTTTCGGGATAGTTATCCCATGGTTTATCAAGCTATCTTATATCTATTTTCGGGATAGTGATCCCATGGTCTTTATTGAATTATCTTATAACTGGTTCGGGATGTTAGTCCCAAGGTTTTCAAAATACTTTCTATATACAGTTCATCTAAATTATAGTTTTGTATATTAAACTATACTAATCAATCTTGTATTTAGGAAAATATGGGATTTTCCTGGGGTTAACGTATATCACATAACTGAACTGTAATGAAAGTTAACGAAACTAATTAACATAAGAAAATATGGGATTTTCTTGGATATCAAACCTTTTCAGAAAACTAAAGGAAACCGATACATTTTCACAAAACAAAACCGCTTATGAACTCACCAGCTTTATGCTGATTTTCAAACTGCTTGTATTCTCAGGTCCAAGTTAGACAGGTACCCGGCGATATCTTTTGGTGAAGACGGAGTGTTCCGAAGACTCATCTCGTTTTGTTCATATGATATATGTATAACTTTTGTACAATTTACTTTTGAACCAAATGTAAACTTTCATATTTATGTAATGTAATGGTTGTTTACTGTGATTACTATGTACATTGGATTTGATACTCAACGTGGAGTCAACCCCGGGAACGTTTCCGCCTTTGGTTTTCGGGGTGTGACAGATCAAGATTCTCATACATCACACAAGTCAAATTTCATGACTCCAAATTTCTATCCAATTGAAACTTGGGTGATGAGAATTCATTATCACTTAGTCAATTATTACATTTACCACAAGTGAAATAACAAGAATTAAATTCACAATGAATATTGCTAATAATAGAAATGTAACCAACATGATTATAGATTCCATTGCAAGGAAATATAAAGTAAACGACCTATATAAACCAATATTTCACTTTTATTAAAAATAAACAAAAAATGGAACTTCTCCTTACAATGCATAAATGAAAACAGTGTTTCTATACATTTCCTAAGCAATCTATTATATTATCATAACTCCGAAGTAGTATCTTCCAAAATCTGATAATCGAACCATGCAACCGAAATCCATATCTCATGATCAGATTCAACTCACACTTCTTGAGCTTCCTTCTTTCTCTAAGATCTTATAATACCATCAAAATGTAATCATCACATCATGTATTAAGAATCTATGAATAGGAACTTGTTAAAATAATGGAGTTAGATAATGGATCTACCTGAAGTATAGTCAAACGAATTGACTTTACCATCTCTAAGATCTTTTAGGTAGTCTGGGAAGCTTCGCAACCAATGTCCCTTCAGTTGGCAATAGAAACATATGGACTCTTTAGGATTAACACATGGAACTATCTCAGAACTAGCCTTTCTCTTTACCATACGATCAAACAGTTTGACCTTTGCCGACCCTTTTCCATTGGGAAGAGAAATCTTTTCTAGACCGCTATTTTCAATGTCCATGTCCACAGAAACTTTGGAATTATATCCTTCAAACACTTCTGCTTCACTTGTACTCTTAAGCATTTCTGCTTCAGCAACAATTAACATATATGTCATGTCAATTAGGGTCACATCGTGGTCGCTCATATAAAAGTTCTAAATGAACTAACTATATGACTTAGGAAGCAAAAGTAGATCCAAATCAATGGCCTACTCTCTTGGGAAAATGACACCTAACCTATGCAATTTGTCAATGTACGATTTCATTTTCATAACATGCGTACACACAAAATTTCCATCTCGATGTTTACATGCCAATAGGGCTTGAGTAGTTTCATATCTTTTGACTCGAGGGGAGAGTCACTAGAGTAGGAGGAGGATGAAGAGTTGGAGAAGCATGATATCTATTTCCACCATTGCTAAAAAAGGGAACGTACTTTCACCTTGATCAGAATGTGGAAGATCATCTTCAGATGGTAGAGGAAAACCATTTCCAAAAGAATTAGGAAGACCATTGCTGTCTTGACTTGACATCTATAATAGGAGAGAATAGAATTCAAGTTAGTTGATTTTAATCCTTAATTATTAACCCATAAATTTAAATTAAGTTTAGGATCCATATTTTCGATTCGAACTTTGAAGAGGGATGTTGTAATCAAATTAGAATTTATTTTAGGTAGGTAAGGCTTTTACCAGTTTCAATCTTATGAAACTCCTAGATCTTTTAAGATTCATTGATTCTAATCAATGACATGTTTAATCTCGATTATGCTCTCACTTTTGTGAATGGGATGTCGAGGATCACAAACGAGATGTGAATAACCATGCAAATTAGCTTGGTACGCTCGATGTCATTTATCATCATGTTTTAATGTGTCGTTTAACCACACTTGCTCCATTAATCAATGATAATTTTCGACACACCCATTACCACCCTTTATTAGTCCCCTATTAGTGCACAGGTTAACTGCACACGCTCCACTAATGACTCATAAAGTGTAATTGCAATTTCATGGATTAGCATACAAATTCACATTTTCCGAAAGTAACTAAGAGTGAGAGTTTATAAAATAGTTTAGTTACTTTATGTCAGTATACTTTTAATGAATTTATGTCCTATCAAATCCGTTCGGCTCACGACCCTCCACCACACAGGAGAGCGGTGGGTGAGAGTGGGCACACATTCAATGGTCATTTTATAGGCCGCTTCCTTATACCCTCTTTATAGCATGGTTTCATGAATGACGCGTACTAGCGATTTGACTAACTATTCTTATACATATAATATACATTAAAGTTTTAATTATATATACATAGTATAAGGTGTATTTTCAAACACTTTAAAATTGCAAGGGTTTAAGGTTTTAATAAATTAAACTTTTAATTTAATTAAATTTAAACCTTTATGGATTTAATAATGATCTTTTAATTAATTATTTAATTAATAATAAGATCCATGAGGATGTATTTTAAACTTTTCAAAATAACAAGTATTATCTGAAGTTAATTATTAGGTTCAATTAACATCTAGATTTATTATTTAACCATTTAAAGAATTAATCATATTAATCAGAAAACAATTAATCAAGTCAAATAATTATCTCCTAAATTCTAGGCTTTCATTTTATCATCATAGATACACCAAAATCGGATTTGGAGGATAAGAGCAAGTAAATATCAAACAAAAGCAGATTAGGCAGATTAGCACCAGATTATCGGATCTGGCCTGGCCTCATAACGTGAGCATGCAAGCTCACGACATGAGGTGTGACAAATCCAAAAATCAGGTTTCTTTGTTTCTTTGATCGAATCACCAATGTGCAAATACATGAAAGATTACCCTAGGTTCTAATACCACTAATGGGTTATTAGGGTTACAACTGCAATGCCTTCAACAGAAAACAATTAAACAATTTAATTTATTAGGGAACATGCAACCTAATTGGATATATGTCTTTCACATATAGTAACATACCATGAATGGCTAATCTACAAAAAAAATTCTATGAACATACTAATTTAGAAGATAAGAAAACTAACCTTTAAGATTGTTATTGCAAACAATCTTCAATTCCTCCTTGAAAGACTCTTAGAAGCAAGCGCCACAAGTGTCGCGCCTCTAATGGTTCACACCTAAACCCTAGCGACCAAGGATCTTGAAGAAAAAGAGGGGAGAGGGGAGAATTTCAGCCCTAATCCTCTAAAGGAATGTCATAGCTTAAATTATAAGGCTTTTTTATAGCTAAGGTAGCTTGGTGCAAAAACTATGGTTTAAGAATGAAACCTTAATCCCTTTGCTTGGTGACCAAGCAGCCCATTCCTTTTCTTATGCAAGGGTTTGGACGAAATTCCTTGAGCTTGCCCAAGATATTTTTGTCCACCTCATCCAATAAGGTCCATGGGCTCCTTTCCTCAACTTTCAATACATAACCAAACAGACCCTACACTTTTAATTAATCCAACTAATTCCAAAATTAATTCCAATTAATTTCTTATTAATTATTAATTAAATAATATTATTTCTAGTTAACATATTATTCTCATACTATATTAAAAAATATTTATTTTGATTTCCAAATCATTTATTAACCATATAACAGATTAATCAATTAGTGTCTCTCTTTATCTCTCTCTCACTTAAAGTTATCATATTCAACTTCCAGGTTTGAGGGCAGCCCAAAATGACTGTGCTACTATCAACTCAAGTTGATACCAATTATAATTATTGGCTTAGACACCCAATCCAACATAGTCATTGGCTTATACACCCAATCAATGATAATATTGTCTTGTGGAATCAAAGGACAACCACTTTGGCTTTGATACCAATTGTGAGAACAGTGGATATCCAAAGATATCTACGACAACTTTTAATAACTTAAACCTTGAGATAAACACAACAATGGAAGCAAATAATCTATTTCAGTCAAGTTTGGATAAAACCAATCAAGCCTTGAAGAGATATTAACGAATTATTCAAATATATTATAACATAATGAAGAACATGAACAATGATAATATTTTTAAAATAGGTAGATTGAACAAAGAAAATGACAGTTGAGATACTATTAAAAAAAATGATGTCGTGATTACAAAGGTTGACACTTTATATGGGAAAGGATGAACATAAAATAAAAAATAAATTTAAAAAAAAAGTAGAATTCATGGACTGCAAGATCAATAACAATATTCTAACACTTGCATTGTTATTGTTCTTGTCGGGAGTTCTCTAGATGATACAAACAACAAGAGACAAATTGTACTTTTACATATCAACCTACATTCTATTTCGTAAGCTAATAAACTTCGTACATACATCCATCTTGGAAGGCTTCAATCTCGGATAACTCCAAGGGACACATTCATGTACTAACACTAATACCCGTAATTCATAATTCCTCAAATATGTTTTTATTTTAATATATAAAAATAATAATGTATATTAAATATAGGATCGTTTAGTGTAGCGCCCCGATTCTCAGGTATTGATTTATGTATGAATCCTTTTTGGTATTTGGGTCTACTAGACAAGTTGGTCGCCCTACTCGTCGAGTAGTAGCGGGATGGTCCACGCGTTTTAGTGACCTACTCGCCGAGTCCCAAAAGGGACTCGACGAGTAGGAGCTGGCAGATGAAACCCTAAATTTCGGGGCATTGCACCCTATTTAAAGGATCAGTGGCCTCCCCTAACCTCCCCTTTACAGCCTCTTGTCTCTCTTTAACCCTAATTCGAGTGTGTGTGGTCTTTTGGAAAGTTTTAGCTTGGAGGAAGGATTCTGGTGAAGGAAACACTTGGGGAAAACAAGCTAGTTGACGCAACAGTTCATGGGATTCAAGATCTGCATCAATAAGCACTCTTTTGAAGGTACTAGACCGTTTTCCTTGGCTTATTTTTCACCTAAACCCTCTTTTTCATGACTTTTAAGAAAGTTTTCTTGCGCTTAAGCCAAGATCTGAAGTTGTAACTTCAGCTCTGCACTCCCCTTGGCCTCTAGATTCATAAAGTAATCAACTTTGCATAGTATGAGCCTTCCCTCAAGTGTGTGACTTCATTGCAAGCTTAGTTTTGCCATTATAGGGTCTTAAAAGCCTTGCATGCCCGTATCTACGTGATAAGCATGCCTAAGGAAGTTGGATCAACAATTTGGAGCCTTGGCATGGCTTAAAAACTATCTGTATCGTTAAAGGACTGAAGGGACTCGACGAGTCACATAGTCAACTCGGCGAGTCATATGAAGATGGGTATGAACCCGACGAGTTGGATGAACAACTCGGTGAGTCGGTTAAGGTTTTCCATTTGATGGATGCGTGTGAACATATCGAGTTGCAAGAAGGAAAACTCGACGAGTGGACCTAGATCTTTGATCGCGAGCCTTAGGAACTCGACGAGTCACTCTGGTGACTCCGCAAGTGGACAAGTATCTCAAGGAACTTGGTGAGTAGCTGAGGATACTCGATGAGTTAGGGTGAACATGGACTGTTGACTTTGACTTTGACTAGGGGTTGACTAGTTGACTTATGGGGTACTTTGGAAGGTTGGGAACTTACAAGTATGGTTCTATTATGATAATAAGTGGTGGAGTTTGTGGCAGTGATCCGAGAGTTGGAGTTTATCTACCGAGCCTACTTTTGCGAGGTGAGTTACTTCACTATACTAAGGGGTCTAAGGCACCAAGGCTGGCCCATTGGATATGTTATTCTAGCAGTGTCAGTATGTTCAGTATGAAGTTAGTTTTGCATACTAGTGGTTATGCTAGTTAGGTAGATCTGTAGGACTACCTATGTTGTTATATGATTATATGCATGCTCAGTGGTTATGCTATATGTTGATATGTTATGTTGGATGGGTTGAGGTGGGACTACTTTGAGTGGTAACCAACAAACCCGGGAGCATTCCGGTTATGGGCTAAGGGAGACTCGTATTGTGGGCTCGATGGCAAGCCACATGTGAGTTGTGGGACCGCAAGGCAATCTAGACTCACACTGTAGGCCTAGGGTGTAATCCAGTGTGTAAAGTTGTGGACCCATTACTTGTTGTTCAGTTTGTTATGTTATGATATTGCTGACATGGTCAAATGGATTATAAGTGTATCGGTATTTTAGGGGAACTCACTAAGCTTTCGGGCTTACAGTTTCAATTTATTGTTTCAGGTACATCAGGGGATCATGGCAAGGTGAAGGCGTGATAGTACCGCTCCTCGTTTTGATAAATTTCTTTCTGGGATACTCTAATATAACACATTTGAAAACATGTTTTGTAATAACTATTGAATTTGGAATGCATTCTAAAAGTTTAAAATTGGCTTGATTTTTATGGGTGTTACAAGTTGGTATCAAACCCTTGGTTTGAGTGAATTGGAGGAACACTGTGTGAATCCAGTCTCAAACCAAGGGAAGGAATTTCAAAATGATTTTTCAAAAAAAATGCCTGTTAGGCTAGGGTTTTAGTTATATGAGATTGACATCATTACTGTAGTTGTCTGGTGTAAGCCTTATGGTAGTACATAATCAAGATCTTATAGCCTGAAAATGTTTAATTCAACCTTAGGGTAGGATCGGATATTCGAAAGTCTATAGGGTCCAGCGTTATGTATGGCTAGCATACACTAGTGATGTAGGTTTGATGGAAGTTTCATGGATGGGTGGGTCGTGAGAAGCCGTGAGGCCAGTCACGAGAAAGTTTAGCATTCCTCTAGGAATGAGGGTTGGGCACTAGCCATGTTTATGTATATTGTTAAGGTGTTGTGGTGATACTTAAGACAAATATGGGTAGGTGTGGAAGGTAGTATGGGCCTGTACTACTAAAAGCACAAGACACATATGCGTAGCAAGGAAGTCATAACTCCTAGGGTTTAGTCAGGAGTTGGTTCCCCATTGTTGCGCAAATCATCTGATGTCTGTTGGTGTGTTTTCAATATGGTGGTGGCGAGACATTTTGCGACTGCATCCGGGTCGAGATCAGGATCAGGATGCCAAGAGGTGTCAGTAGCGCCTCAGCATGTGTTATAGATGGGGATGGATGAGCTAGATGCCAGGATTCGAGAGGTCTTGCATGATGAGGTTGCCACTTCGTTCCGGGCGCAGCTACCGGAGATGTTTGCGTCTATTAAGATTGCTATGGTTGAGTACTTTGACGAGCATTATGTAGCCCTTGTAGAGATGGTTGTCGTCGCAGCTGCATCGGCTGTAACAACGGCAGGAGGAGATGGAGCTGGATGGGGTTTCCAGTACCAGGACTTCGATAACACGAAGCCCCCGAAATTTGATGGTACTCATGATGCTATTAGAGCTATAAGGTGGTTATCTGACGTGGAGGGTTGTTTCTTCACGTGTTCATGTCCTACTAACTAGAAGGTCAGATGGACCCTGAACCTGCTAAGGCTAGGGGCCAACGACTGGTGGAGACTGACGACCGGATCATACATTGATGATCAGAGAGCTAATGTTATTTGGGAGCAGTTCAGGGAGATGTTCCGCGCCTGCTATGTTCCACGGGTGGAGCGGGAGCGGTGTAATGTCCTGAAAACGGATCTTACCAGTGATCAAACAATCATATAATCAAAGAGAACAAGAATTGGAGTAGAAGTAGAATAGAAACAAGCTTGCACACACTTTATAACTGAAAAATGTTGGGTACAACTTGTTTACAATGACCGTGAACTTTATAGGATCAACAACTGATAATGACCTACATAACCTCTATTTATAGGGGACTTGGGCCGGAAACAGGGTTTACGACCGTAAAGGGGTTTACGGTCGTAAACACACTACAAAGCCGTAAACACCAAAATAATCTACTATTACATCATAAAGACTCAAAAGAACTATTACAATTGAAAGCCTAGACCAAACCACTAATTGGACCCTTCAATCTCCCCCTTGGTTTGGTGCTAGCTTGGACTCAATCACTGTCGACCACCATTACGTCTGACTTCCCCATTGCCCCGTTCCACATCCTATTGTTGATGATATCGGCAACCATAGATGTGTATTCTTTAGCAGCTGGCTAAAAAATATCTTCTGTAACCTTGATCTGATGAAGATTCAGCTGATGAATATCCCATTTCCCAAACTGAAGCAGATCTCTTTTGTCATATAAACGAATGCATCCATTTTCAAGCTTTATGATAGCAGAGGCTATAGTTTCATCAAACACCCAGTAAAGCATGGACCGTAGAGATCCATCTGGATGATTCTGAAGTATAGGAATCTGCTTTACTTGATCGGTAGTAGGCCACATCACAGATCGAACAGGTTGATTGGTTTTGGGATCAAGTACACTTGGGTATAGTTTATTAATCGACTCTGCAATCTTCATTGAAGGAAAACCCTTAAGCACTTGATCTTCCAAGAAATTCTTGAATTGTGTAGCCTTGGGATTTTGAGAGGGATTCACAAAAGGAGCCCTTGATAATTCTGAAAGGTCAACCCTGGTCCAGGAATGGAAGTCATGAGCATCTTTATACAGTTCTGTGTTGCCACTCTTCCGTCTCACAATCCACATATTAAAAGTGTCGTGAAAGCCCCATGAGATAACCCCTGACCTATAACCATATACATCTCTAAAGCATTTTTCTTCAAGATCTGTAATAGTGATTTTAGGTTGATCTCCAGGAGCATTTTGATCCGAGTTCCTTTTAAACAAAAGTTGACCTTTCTCATCTGCTTGGCCAATTTGGCACGTTTCAGACCTACCACATTTGGAGCTTGAGCTGGTTCCTTATCAAATCGATCCACAACTCGAGGAGTTTGAGTAGATGCTGGAACAACGGGGTCATCTTGTTTAGGGATATAAATTCTAGGCTCGTCAACGGATGATTTGAACTTATCTCCAAGTTCTTCTTCCAACTTCTTCTTCAATTCGTAGTAACTTGCAGTGAGAAGACCGAAATGAGTCTGAAGATCAGTAAATTTCTTTGTCTTTATCACCTTGTCTTCTTCAAGATCAGCAACTTGAATCTTGAGCTTGGAGTTTTCAGTTAAAAGATCAGCCACCTGAATGTCAAGCTTAATATTCTTCTGATTAAGCACATTTATTTCCTTTTGAAGACCAAGAAGTGTGGGATTATCTCCTCCTGAGTGACGTTCTCCAATAAAAATTCCCTTGGCTCGGGAGAAAGGCCTTGAGCTTTATTCTTGAGCCAAATGCATGGCAAGCCTCATAGAGGCAACGTCATGATCAGGCCTTGACTATGCATTCAATAGTTGATTAAAACATGTATCATTCGTTTAATCTCAAATTAAAACTCTAAAGTCAAACTTTAAAACTATAAAGTCAAACTACCGACATCATCTATGGGGATCTTTTGTGTTCAAATTTAAACACTACTATTTTGTGTGTTTGTTTGTACTTTGGAAATGGAGATCAACTGAAGAACACGTTTGGTTTGTTAGTGTTGTTTCTTTGTTTGTTGTTTGTAACCATATATGTGTAACCAGAGTGAAGATACACCATGTTTGTTAATATGATGTTAATATTTAAATTATTTGGTTTACAAATTGGTTTGTTATCTTCTTTCTGGTGAACAAATTCTAGTGTCTCACTAGTGATAGTATGTCAATTAATTTTTGTATTAAATCTAAAATTAGATTATCTTTTTATCCAAGAAGTCGTGTCAGGATATCCAATTTCTACCTTTTTTTTCTTTTCAAATGAACCATTCTAATGTTCCAATCTATGAGAAATTGTAAACCTCAACAAAAAGATTTGTCAGTCACATACTAATCTTATGTTATATCCGTTCAGTTTTAATTGATTTAACTAACACAAATAGTCAAGTATTTTTAGGGTTCACGTTTGGTATATGATTGATAAATCTTGAATGGATTACCATTTTCATAAACTTTTGATGGTTTTATTATATATAACTTTACAGGAATTGATCACATACTAAATCTTATGTTAGATCCATGCAATATACCGTTCTCGACAAAATGAGCTGATAAGATCGATGTATCCAATTCAAGGCTATGTTGTTTTTTATGTGTTGTTTTTCCTATTGTTGTTTTATGTTTATTGTTTGTAATTTGTGTTTTTTTGTCATCTCTACTTGTTAAGTTTCATTTGATGGGAAATTTTTTCTATGATGTTTTTAATCGTGGGAAATGTTTTTAAAATTTAATAGGTGGTTATGTAAAAGATCAAGTTTTTATAATTGTTTTATTTTCATATATTCTACTTCTGATGTTTGTAAACGTTAACATCTATGTCATGTACTCTATAATTTATAAGTAAATCTTTTATATTTAAGAAGTCGGGTACCCGGAACCGGAACCGATTCCAATTTTCTAGGAACCGGTGTACGCGATTCTGGTTCGGCTCCAATAACTTAAGAATCATCTGTTCCGAGAGCGGTTCCGGTTTCAGATAAAATAGGCGGGTACCCGGTTATGTTCATCCCTACTTATAGCGTTAATTACATGTTACATAACTAATTGTTAGTCGGAAGTGAAAGTTAAAAGTATTTATGTTTACTTGTGTATAAATATTTAGTGAAATTAGCTATAAACTTTCAAAATATATAAAATTAGTGAAAATTCAAAAACTAATAACAACTAAAAGCTAAATGACTTAACTTTTTAGATTAAAGAACATACATTTACTGATTTACATTTAAAAGTTTTAAACTTATGCATGGAAAATAAAGCTTCATTTTCTCTTTGACTTTTTCCTTATAAACTAAACTTAAACCACATAACTTAAGAACTCTCAAAAACATGCTCCCAACATGACCTTAAAGCCCATTGATATATAGAATCAACAAACAACTTTTGAAATATACTCTTTTACGATCAAATATGTCTATCAAAATAATTAATATTGGTCAACAGTTAAGTAACCGCATAAATACAAAGTGATGACAACTCATATTATGAAAGTTTTGTTAAATTTTAATTGTTTAGAAACAACTTGTCGTGTAATGCTTTTTCATTCACACCCTGAATTGTATTTAATGGCACTACAATCATTATTTAGTTTTATTTTAAATTATTAAATATGGACTTGTGGCGTATTTAATATAATTAGTATATCTATTAGAATAAGTATGATGGTTTTTTTTAGTTGTACTCATATATATAAACTAGTGTTTGTTTCCATCATTTTTTCAATCTTTATCATATTAATAATATATGACCATCGAAACACATGTTAATTAGTGGTATTTTTCTTTAAAAAACGTTTTATACCTCAAAGTTTCAAAGAAGTATATTATTTGTTTTCAGCTTCTACAAAAATAGTGGAAGACTAAAACTAGTTAGATTTAGATCTTTTAAAAACCCAATTGGGTATGCGGTTCATTAGCATACTGTCTGCCGTAATGTAATATGAGGTGACATCAATGTAAAAAGAAAAAAAAAAGAAATATCCTTCTATTTTTATTTCTAATTATTTCCTACACATGTTAAATGATAACAAATGTAAAAAAAAAAAAAAAAAAAAAAAAAAAAAAAAAAAAAAAATAGATTCACTAATGATTCATAAACCCAAAAAATGCAACTGCGAACGATTAGACATTTTGCAAGCAAACTACACCGAAAATTTGTAATTGTATATCAACATTGAGAATTACATACGTTTAAACCCTTCAATAATTCACATGTATATATTCCGCCGTTTATTATTATTATTATTATTATTATTATTATTATTATTATTATTATTATTATTATTATTATTTTAAGTTTGATGATATTTATCAACTATTGAATTAATCGTATCAAATCAAAATTAATATGATACAATGTGTGTTACCTAAGTAGTATCATAGGCTAATAGCTATAACCCTCCTTAATAAATGAAGGTTTTTTTTTTACACGTGTCAATTTCTAATGATTTTTGACACTTGTTATTTTATTATATTTTTAGAATAAATAATATCCTCATGTCAATTTGTTGGTTTTTTTCAAATTTTAAATTAAAAAGCCACATAATATTTATATATTTATATATGTAAAGTATTGAATATAATTAATAGTTTCTTCGTTCCTTATTTTAAATTTTATTTAAAAAGATACTTAACGTTTATATTTTAATATTTAATATTTTGTTTAATCAACTCGTGTAATACACGGGTTTTACACCTAGTAAACAAATAAATAATAGTATATTTGGTATGTTCACATATGGGTAACTATCTTACTGGTCACCATAGACCAATGGTACTACTTACCTAAGTTAATTACCTAAGTAGTATCATAGGTTAATAGCTATAATAAACAAATAAATGTGGAAGATGAGAGATGAGATGGTGACCAGTAAGACCCAAATTAAATTTCTTAAATGTGGGTTCAGGTTTACGGCGAGTAGATATAGATATGTGGGGTATATTAATTTTTTTTAAATATATAAAAAATAAATACATAAATAAGAAAATAAATTTAAAAAAAAATTAATAAGGGAAAAATAGTATTTTTAGGTAAGACAGAGACCAAACGCGTAACAAAAATAAACAGTAGAGACCATCCGAGTTAAAAAAATTAATTAAAAATAAACAGTAGGGATCATCCGAGGACATACAAATATGTGTGGTCTATTAATTTTTTAAATATGTAAAAAATAAATATGTAAAAAATAAATACATAAATAAGAAAATTAATTAAAAAAATAAATTAATTAGGGCACAATAGTCTTTTTAGGTAAGACAAGACCAAACGCGCAACAAAAATAAACAGCAGGGACCATCCAAGTTAAAAAAAATAAGTTAGGGATCAAAAACACAAATTCCCCCAAACCATAGGGACCATTCGTGTAATTTAATTTTTACTATTTTTTTGTTCATATTTGGGTAACTATTTTTTTGTACACATCTAGGTAACGAACTTGTTGAAAACGTTCACATCTAGGATTTAACCTGTTATAACAGGTTATAATGGTCATATGTGAACACTTCGAAGAAGTTTGTTACCTAGATATGTACAAAAAAAAGATAATTACCCAGATGTGAACATACCGAAAAGTTAATTACCTTAATAAGTCATATTCCCCAAATATATTATACATTTATCTCTATTTCACTTGATGAAAACATAAACAAGATTAACAAGGAAAAGATGCATTCATCCCTTAAGTCTTTCTACTTATTGCACCTACATAATATGTTGATAGAGTTCTATTCATTGCATTATCAACATATTTTAATGTGATTATTATTAATAATGAGATAGGTTGAGCTCTAGTAAGTAACCGAGACAGGAGGTGCATGGTGCATACTCGGAGTGATAAATGTGAAGTAAGAAATACAGGAGTCCAAGGGTAGCACCCCTGGGTGCAGGGTTCTAAGGGGTTGCAGCCCTGGCCGGATCTAGGGGCAGCACCCCTAGCAGAGCTCTGGCGGTGGTTCCACTTTCAACCATCTTTTTTGGCGCCAAAAAAGATGTAGCCCCCATAAAACTAACTTCCAACCGATTTCTTACGTCTATATAAGAATGATGAATGTTCCAAAAGTTGGGTTGGAACGTATATACATGAAAATCATACTTTTGATTTGATATATCGCTCTCAAGAACACAAAATAACAAGATATTTTTCTGTGTTTTAGATTTAGAAGTGGTCTGACTTCTGAATTGTACCTTTTTGGATTATCCCAAATCGAATTTCGTGATACCCCATGCTATAAGGTCGAAATCACAAATTTTGAAAAATGATTGCAATTAAGATCTTAGAAAAATCAAAATAAATTGATATTTTTAAGACCCCAATATCTAACGTTCATTAGTGCAATGGCACAAACTTTTCAATTATATCACATCACATATCAATGCAATTACAATTGTTTTTCAAAATGGGCACCAGTGACACTTTAATAATTAATTTTAAAACTATAAAATATATCTAAAATAAATAATTAAAAATGTAATATATATATATATATATATATATATATATATATAGAGAGAGAGAGAGAGAGAGAGAAACTACAATAAAGTCCCCACATATTGGCCTCGTAATCGATTATATATATATATATATATATATATATATATATATATATATATATATATTATTCAATTAAGTTCTAAATACCGGTAATCGTATTCAATTTAACCATTTGACCTGGTCAATAGGTTATCCAACTTTCAAAAATTACATTTTTGGTCCAAATTCCAAAATTTATTACAAATTTGGTCCAAAATTTATACTTTTGGCACAAATTTTAAATTTTGTTACAAATTTGGTCTAAAATTTCCCCTTTTTGCCCAAATTTTAGAATTTTATTATGAATTTCTCCTAACTTTAATTTTTTTTACAACTTTTTTTCTCAAGAAATTGTTTCAAATATGGTTTTTTCTTTATAAAATCATATTTACACAAAAAAATGTATTTTCACATAAAAAATTTATAATTTCTATATAAAAACGTTTTTTAAAAAAAGTTTTTGTATATGAAATATCTAGTTATAAAAATATATATTTATGAAGTATATAAAGATATACAAATTCGTTTATATAAAAATATATATACAAACGCCTATCACCTTTATATATATATATATATATATATATATATATATATATATATATATATATATATATTCACATAAATTTGTGTGTATCTATATTTTTTTTATAAAATTGTGTTTGTTTGTATTTTTTTTATAAAATTGTGTTTGAATAATTTTTTTATATAATACGTGTTTGTATACATTTTATAAAATCGTGTTTGTATATATTTTATAAAATGTATACAACCACATATTATATAAAAAAATTTCAAACATGTTTTTATAAAAAAAAATATATAAACAAACATGATTTTATAAAAAAAATATAGATAAAATAGGTGTGTGTATACATTTTTTTTGTAAAATGCGTTTTTGTATACACTTTTTATAAAAACCAATTTGTATATATTTATATACTTAATAAATATTAATTTTTATACCTAGATATTTCATATACAAAAAACTTTTTAAAAATTGTTTTTATATAGAAAATATAAGATTTTTAAGTGAATATATATATTTTTTTGTATAAATATGATTTTATAAAGAAAAAACATACTAGAAACCATTCTTTGACCTGGTCAACAGGACATCCAACTTTCAAAAAATTACATTTTCGGCCCAAATTTCAAAATTTATTACAAATTTGGTCCACAATTTTGTTACAAATTTGATCCAAAATTTACCCTTTTTGCCCAAATTTTAGAATTTTATTATGAATTCATCATAACCTTAATTTTGTTTACAACTTTTGTTCTCAAGAAATAGTTTCAAATATGTTTTTTCTTTATAAAATCATATTTATACAAAAAAAAAAACGTATTTTCACTTAAAAATCTTATAATTTATATATAAAAACTTTTTAAAAAAAAAATTGTATATGAAATTTCTTGTTCTAAAAATATATATTTATTAACGATATAAATATATATACAATATCGTTTTTATAAAAATATATATACAAACGCCTATCACATATATATATATATATATATATATATATATATATATATATATATATATATATCACACAAATAGACGTGTATCAATATTTTTTTTATAAAATTGTGTTTGTTTATATTTTTTTTAAATATATGTTTGAATATTTTTTATATAATACGTGTTTGTATACATCTTATAAAAACGTGTTTGAATAATTTTTTATATAATACGTGTTTGTATATATTTTATAAAATCGTGTTTGTATACATTTTATAAAATGTATACATACACATATTATATAAAAAATTATTCAAACATGTTTTAATAAAAAAATTAAACAAACACGATTTTATAAAAAAAATATAGATAAAATAGGTGTTTGTTTACATTTTTTTTTTGTAAAATACGTTTTTATATACACTTTTTATAAAAACCGATTTGTATATATTTATATACTTAATAAGTATTTATTTTTATAACTAGATATTTCATATGCAAAAAACTTTTAAAAGAAAGTTTTTATTTAGAAAATATAAGATTTTTAAGTGAAAATACGTTTTTTTTGTATAAATATGATTTTATAAAGAAAAAACATAGTAGAAACAATTCTTTGAGAAAAAAAGTTGTAAAGAGGTTAAATTGAATACGCTTACCGGTTGACTGGACCAAATTTGTAACAAAATTTAAAATTTGGGCCAAAAGTATAAATTTTGGACCAAATTTGTTATAAATTTTGAAATCTAAGCCAAAAATGTAATTTTTGAAAGTTGGATGACATGTTGACTGAGTCAAAAAGTTAAATTGAATACGATTATCGGTATTTTGGACTTAATTGAATAAAAAAATATAGAAAGACTAAATCGATTATGAGGCCAATGTTTAAAGACTTTATTGTGTATATATATATATATATATATATATATATATATATATATATATATATATATATATATATATATATATATATATATATATACTAATTTTAAAATTGTAAATTTTTATAACATTTAACAAAAAAATATATATATTTAAAAATATAAATTACTGTAACATGTATCACAATCAAATATTTATATATTTACGTGAAGGGAAGAAGAAGGTTTTGAATCTTTAATTTAGCATAACAACCAAAATACCTTTTGGAAGTGAATGAGGTCCACAAATTCATTTGCAACCCTTTCAAGTTATGAAAGGCCTAGGATGACATGGCAACATTTAATACTTATATGGTATTGCAAAACCAATTTACTCTTGAAGCTTTGAATTCATTCGTAAAGCCTTTCCAACCATCAAGTACGTCACTTTGTTCAAGAAACTAGAGCCCTAGATAACAAACCAATTTGTAAACCAAATAATTTAGATATTAACATCATATTAAGAAACCTGGTGTATCTTCATTCTAGTTACACACATATACCTAGTTAACTTTTAATAAGCTGTCCAAACCTACAATTTTAAGTTGTCAAAAGCCAATTTGTAATGACCGATAACAAGCATAGAATATACTTTTATAATGACTAATAACAATAATATAACATAAAGTAACATTGAGGTTTCTATGTACAAATATCTTCCATTAAGTGTCAAAATAGCAAGATAGCAAAACACCAATCAAAGCAACCTGCAAAGGCACAAACACATACAATGACTTAAATCAAAAAAATAGTCATCAATCCAGAATCAAGTCAAGATGAGTATATATTTAAGTAGTATCTAAATATCAATACGTGTAACACCTGTGTTTCTGGCTAAGCATTAAAATTATGATCGAATAGTTAGGTCAACGATTGTAACCTATTTGACGTAATATATAAGAATTATGTGAATATTATGTGTTTCATGATTATTATATTATAATAAAATAGGAAGAATTAGTCGAATCGTCCGTTAATCGTAAAAATAAGTGCGTCAATATATATATATATATATATATATATATATATATATATATATATATATATATATATATATATATATATATATATATATATATAGAAAGTGCATGTCGTCCCGATCCTAAAAATATAAATTTCGTCAAAATCCAAATCCGTATGAATTATATATGATTTTTATAAAATATAAAAGTGAGCAGCGCACAACGAATGTGTGACATAAAAAGCTACGAAGAGAATGATCGACATTTAACTAATGTCACCAAAAAGAAAATCATAATACTCCTTAACATAGGAATTTTGAGAAAAAGATTGCCAAAAATGGAGTCCGTACGAGAGAGTTATGATTTTAGCAAAATCATTTAGTTTTATAAAAATATGGACAAAAAATAAAGTCAAAATTAGCCGACGGAGTCTAAAAGAAAGTTATAGATCTCGTCGACAGCTATGTGTGGATATAAAGAACACCAAAATTGGAGTTCGTATGAACGAGTTATCATTTATAATAGAATATTTACGTATTAAAATAAAGTATAAAATAAAGTATATATATATATATATATATATATATATATATATATATATATATATATATATATATATATATATATCATTAGAAAGATATTGACGATGCGGTCGTTATAAGAATAGTGTTGAGTACTTTCGACATTAGTTTTGTACAAATATTGTTAAATCTATTTAAAATAGTATTATAAATAGGTGTTTAGTCATTTAAGTAACTATAGATGGTAGCTTTTTAAAATTCAATTACTATAAATAAGAGCCTCTACGCTCTCATTTCTTGCACCATTCTCTTGATTCAAGAGTCTTTACCTTCTTATCCCCCGAGCATTTTGGTCCCTCATGATTCGACTTGTCTTTCTACAGTTTTAGTATAGCAAGGTGAGCGCGGAAGCACTACAAGAGTCTTTTTAGAAAAGTATTGTTTCTACATAATAGTTGAAAAGTACTGTTTAACACTTATATAATACAAGAAAAACAATATTGCTCGAAGACCTTGACTTAATAATGAATCTAAACTAATAATTAGTCGCAATAAATTTTAGAGTAAAATCTAGTGATAATGATATTAGGTTTCGTCGAAAGAAAATAAAATTGTTAGAAGCAAAGCGCTGCCCGAGTTTGGAATCATCACTTTAACAAGTGAGTGCATAGTTACTTTCATCTTACACATAAATATGAAGTATTTAGTATAATTTACGTGCTATGTTTGCATATTATCTATGTTCTTGATATTTATGTTGGATGAACAAAATATGCATGTTTTATTTGATTTAAACTGTATATGTATTTTATATCTATACTTATGATGGGTAAAGATGGGTAGATTATATAGATGATGAAGTAAATGATGAGAGCCCTCTATGTTTAAGATGATCCAGTCATCTAGCGGAGTATAGATGACAACCATGGACTATTCTAGACAGTCTAGTGGAATGCTGACAGGCTCGCAACCTTTAGGTGTCTTTAAACTAAGTGGTCACCAGGTATACTCCATCCCCCTCATGGTTGCCTTATTGAAATATATTGTTGAGGAATCCGTTAAGCAGTATTGTCGTCCCGATGATGATCCTTTGGCTAGGTCCCTTAAATTAGATGCTTTAGGGACATAAAGTGAGGATAACGGGAACAAGTAATCGGATTGAATGATTTGATGAAATTAATGAGCTTAATTATTGTGGCAAAAGAGCACATAAGTATTGATCTGATGACAGATCTATGGATTATAGGCTATTAGAATAACCGATGTTGTAAGTCATGTACTATTTCTGTTTATGCTTATGTATTGTATTGACAATGACATCCCAACATTTTTAATATAATGAAAACCCATTCCTTCGGGAATGATTTGATAATTTACTTATCATGTTTTTGGGAACAAATTCCGAAACATATTTCTTTAAAAGTATACTTTGATTTTCAAATAAAGCATAAACATATCAGTCTTTTCTTGTCGTGAAATTGGGGATGTCACAGTTGATATCAGAGCATTAGTTTAAGAGAACTAGGAATTTGTAGGATTTCTAGATTTAAACTTAGAATGCTAAGCGATGATTGCCGGGTGAGTGACTGCTATATTTAGAAAATATATAGATACGAGCACTAGCTTATTTTAGGAAAGATGCCTAAAATGCTTTTATCTGCTAAATGATTTATGTTATAACTATAAAGATGTCTTATATGCTATTATTTGGTCAGATCTATGGTCTGTTGCCGACTGGATCTAGAAACTTTATGTGTTCAGAATTCTAAACGTATAATTACGATATTAAAACTAGCATGTAACTTTTTGGAAAAAAAAGGAGGATTAAGCATCTATCGTAAATAATGATCTAAATTCACCTACTTTGGTGTATAGATCAACATAGCGAGAACCCGAAGTAGAATCAGAAACGCTAATGGAAATGCTAATCAAAGGCCTGTGATTGAGCGTGCACCGGAAGTAGCAGCTACACCTGAACAAATCACGATGGCAGGAGTCCAAGAAATGATTCGGGCTATGATGGTCGAACAAAGAGAGGAGTCGAGACAAATGTTGTAGGATAATAGGGATGAACCTACTATACCCATCGTACAACCTGAACAGCACATTGAACAATCAGATGAAGGAAACTATAGTCAAAATGGCAGTCAAGCTGAGCCACGAGTGGGTAGGATAAATCACCATAATGGAGGAAATGATGGGTGTGGGTGCAAGTACAAGGATTTCATGGCATCCAAGCCAACGAGTCTTTCTAGAAGCCCAAAACTGGTGGAAGTTATGGATTGGATCTCCGATATGGAGATGATGTTTGAAAGTTGCGACTGCAGCAACAAACAGAAGACCTCTCTCACGGTTACATTGTTAATGTCAGGAGTACTGACCTGGTGGAAGCTACTAGTTGATACCATGCCCAAGGGAGAAGTTAGCAAGATGTCTTGGGAAGACTTTTTGGTGTAACTGAAAATGCAGTACTGCTCTGAGCAGGATCTATTGGAGATCAACAACGGATTTTAGAACCTAAAGAAGGGAAGAATGAGCGAGTATGCTGCAATTTTTACGAAGAAGATGAATCTTGCTCCTTACCTAGTTCGAACTAAATTCTCCAAGGTCAAAAAGTTTTCCAATGGATTACCGAAAGACTTTGGTCCAATGGTCAAACAAGCGACCACCTTGAAAGCCGCCATCTGGGCAGCTAAGAATGTTGAGACCCAGATAAGGGAAAAGGGTCTGGAGAGAGCTGAGGTTGGCGAGAAGAGGAATTTTGATGGATCTTCGAGGTCCAACAAGAAAAGAAAATTCTTGAACTCTGGTTCTATTAAATTTGGAGGAGGAGGACATAAAGCGAAGTGGTGTGAGAAGCGTAAAAAGAAACACTTTGGAAAATGTGACGATAAGGTGACTTATTACAAGTGTGGGAAGACTGGGCATTACGCCAATGAGTGTGCTTCACAAAAGAGCGCGCGTTATGGATGTAACGAAGAAGGGTATATGCAAAGGACTGTCCGAAGAAGAAAGAGGCAGCAAGGGCTAATGTTCCATCGAGGCCAAAGGCAAGAGCATTCAGATGACCCTCGAAGCTTCTGATGTCACTTCAGGCACCTTTCTTGTCAATGGATTGTCTGTCAATATATTGTTTGATTCGGGAGCAAATTACTCCTTTATATCGCACAAATTTAATGGAAGACTAGCATTGCCTATAGATAAAATTGATAGTGCTCTAGTTGTAGAAGTTGCCAGTTCCAAATTCATACTTTTTAGCGATTGCATTAAAAACATCGTCATCGATTTGAATGGGAATAAATTCCACGAGGAATTGTTACCCATTGAGTTGAATGGTTTCGACATCGTACTGGGATTGGATTGTCTTAGTGCGAACGATGCCGAAATACTATGCAGGAAGAAGATGGTGAGAGTAAACCCACCTGGAAAAGAGTCATTTATGGTGTATGGGGACAAACGCAGAGTAAATTCTAGAATCATTTCCCTAATGAAAGCTAGAAAATGTTGGTCCAAAGGATGCACATCATACTTGGCATTTGTGATCGATGCAAAGAAGGAGAAAAGGAGATAAAAAAGAATATCAATGGTGTGTGACTATCCGGAAGTCTTTCCCGAAGATCTTCCTAGATTTCCCCCTAATAGACAGGTTGCGACATCCCCATTTTCACGGTCAGAAAAGACCGATTTTGTTTATGCTTTATGAAAACCAGAGTACCTCTTTTAATAAAAATGTTGCGCAATTTGTTCCTAACAAAACACGATAAATACGTTATCAAAGCATTTCCGAAGAAACGTATTTTATTCATTTTAAAACATTTGGGATGTCATCGTCAATACAGAAACATAAGCATAAACAGAACTTACATTCATTTACACTAGTGATCTACATCTCTTTTAGATCTCTCAGTGTAATGTAACTTCATATCGACACCTGTGATATAATTAAACTGAGTGGTTCAAGTTGGGAAACTTGGTGAGTACATAGGGTTTTCAAACCACAATAATATAATTATTATATTTAAACATCAAACAATCAATCCAATTACCCATTCCCATTATCTTCATAAGGATTTACCCTAAGGATCAGCTAACCCTTGTTCATTCATTCCTAAGGATCATCCTAAGGAAACAACATGAAGTCCATTGTTTCCAATGACACAGTGGTCAAGCGCATCTGCTAATATTATTGCGTACGCGTAGCTGCCAGAATTGGGACATTTTCTATGAGGCGCTTCTGCCGGTATTGACCTTTAAATGCTACTGTGTGGTCATAAGGCTCCCTATTAGGCTCAGCTGCCGATACTGTCCTTAGAGCGCAGCTGATAGGACGTTTATCATAGATCTAAAACATCTAATGGTTGTGGCGCAGCTGCCATTGCTCATCTATAGGGTACTAGGTCCATTGCTGCCAATGTTTACCTATAGGGCACTAGGTCCATACTACTAATGTTCCTCTATTTCAGCTTTTATCCCTCATCATTCATCTACCCATGTTTTACCCAACATATTTTGAAGATATAAAATACTTTATACAGTTTACATCATTTAAAACATGAATAAAAATCTTTCACCAGCATAGACAGCAAGTATTCAGACAATATGCACATATAGAACGTAATTTATATTAAAATACTTCATATCCATGTGTAAGATGAAACGGACTATGCACTCACCTAATTAGGTGGTGACTTTGTACTCGGACAACGCTTCGTTATCTCAAAACAATTTTCCCTCGACAAAACCTAGTATAAAAACCACTAGGGTTTAGTCTGACGTTAACCACGACTAATTAATAGTTTAACTATTATTATTATTATATAAGCGTGACACAATACTTTTCACCCACTATATATACAGACGAGGCCAGTCATGGAACACCGGAGGGCAAGATCATTTCGGCATAAAAGCACTTCTGAATCCAGCAACCCAAGCGGCCCTCCAAACCGGAACCCCCATACCGCGAGTGGTTAAAAAGATATTATAACGACTCTTAAATAACCCATAATAATAGCCTAAATAATTATTATAAGTTCCTAATAATGATATTATATTAAAACATAAGCTATACTAAAGGTAGGGTAGGTAGAGCTCACTTACAGCGGGTTTCCTTGGAAACCAGGCTGCGCCGGAGCAGAGTTTCTGAACCGAAGGCTCTTCTTTTTGGAGCCGTCAGGCGCTCCGGGGCTTCCGCCTCGTGCTAGGGGGTTCCCTAGGCTTTTTGGGGGGGTTTTGGGAGGTTTAGAGAGAGTTTATAGAGAGAGAAAGAAGGGGTGAAAGTGTGAGGTTGAAGGCTGCCCTGGCACCTCTATTTATAGTACTCCTGGAGTGTCACCACGTCGTGGTGTTGCGTAGGCTCCAAGTTTTCACCTGGTGCTGACAGGTGGCATCGCACATAGGGTGGAAATCAGTCGATTTTCAAAAATTCATAACTTTCGCATACGAACAACGTTTTCGACGTTCTTTTTATCCACGCGTAGGTAAAAGTAAGATCTACAACTCTCATTTAGACTCCGTCAGCTAATTTTCGACCGATCTTAAATTTAACAGTAGGAGGAGATTATACTGTTAAATGTCCGCATAAAATTCTTAACTTCTACATACGGACTCTGTTTTCGTCTATGTTTCTAATGTTGAGTTCCTATTAATAAGATCATCAACTCTCATTAAGGTTGCGTAAGCCAAAACCGCTCGAACTAAAGTTCGAGTTTCGGGCTGTACACTGCTAAGCCGAATCTTAGAAAAATCATAACTTCCTCATACGAAGTCAGATTTGGGCGTTCTTTTAATGGATGTTCTCGATTTAATGTATACCACAACTTTGGTTTAGATCACTAAAGCTAAAAAGTCCTCCATCGTAAATTCACTATTTACGTCTCCCGGTGCCGTGTCGGTTTTGTCGTAAAACTTCGACGGGCCATAACTTCTTTGTTATAACTCGGATGTCAGCATTCTTTATATGTACAGAACCCTTGAGACATATTATACAACTTGGTTAAGATTATTTATTCTAAATAATCTTTTGTCGAAAAGTCATTATCGACCCCTATTATCTCTAAATTGACTCGCCTCGATCTACGGGCGTTATAATTATCTCCCCCTTAGGATGATTACGTCCCGGAATCATCAACGAAACAGGGCTCACATGATGACTCCATACTTTATATCTTCATCCTAAGTATTAATCATAACTTTGATGTTTCTTTGAATAAGTATCTAACTCCAAGACTTCCTGACTGCAGGCGGTGCTCGATCTGGCACTTGCTCCCTATCTCACGTTAGACTCCAAATTATGACCTTCAAGTCACAATCTTGATCCTCGCTGGATACGAAGTTAACATAAGTTCTTTTATTACTATCATGGACCGATGTGTTAAATTCTAATTACCTCTCATCGTATGTTGCAACGCTCAGACTCAGGTCTCTTAGAGTCAAATTCCAGAACATAATATACCTTCCTTCATGTTCTAATGTGATACAATCACATTTCAATATGTAGCATTTCTAGCTACAAGCTTCTTACTTTAACGGCGATTCGCAATACTCCTATTGGTTGCTTCGATTATCTTTTATTTCAATCATCCGGCTTAAGTGAGATGCCACATCAAACTTGGTTCTCTGAACCACGTAGCATATTCATCTCAGTCGGACTCGATTTGATATGACCACTAGGTTCGGAATAACAATCATCTTCTTAGTCATTACCGAAACGATGGTAATGACATACTTGAATAAAACGGAATCAATTACTAGCTCCTTGGTAACCCTGTGACTTTCCCTGATCCAGGTGTGAGTCCTGTGCTTTCGGTAGTATTGGCGTCTACTACCATTCGCACCTACTCATACTCGTCCTAAGTATTGTCTTGTAGTTTTCCAAGTCACCATACAAGAATAATCACATAATAGCTTAACAAACCAGATAACAAAACGAGCGTTTTATATTATTCCTTGAAATGATTACATAGGTGTTCAAGTTCACCCTAGGCTATGCCTCTAACAGGCTACATCACGAGATACTATCCACACGACTACTTCATAACTCAATCTTTGTTTGTCAAGCCTTCACTCCTGAATCCTCGCATTGTCATCTGCTTCGTCAAGGATCATTTGCAATGCTCTCGCCTTTGGATTTGGCGGCACATTTGGCTTTATAGCCCCTTATCTCTTTGGGCAGTCTTGCTTTAAGTGCCCTTCCTCGTTACATCCGTAACATACCCTTTGGTTGAGTGTACACGCGTTGGCATAGTGCCCATGCTTCCCACACTTGAAACAAGTCACCTCCTCATCGAATTTTCTAGTGTGTTTCGTTTTGCACTTTTCGCACAATCTTTCTTCACTCCCCCCTCCTCTAAACTTCCTGGTATTGGAATTTCTCTTCTCAACGGGCCTTGCCGATCCTTCGAATTTCCTCTTTTCGCCAACCTCAACCTTGCTGGCAGCTCTTCCCTTAATCATATCCTCCACAGATTTGGCAGTCCAGATAGCTGCTTCCAGAGTAGGTGCCTGACATACTGGCACCGCGTACTCCCATGGAAGTCCTTTTGCGTACTTGTCGATTTTCGTCAGCTCATCTGGAACAAGACACAAGGCGAACTCCATCTTTTCTATGAAGTTGTTGGTGTATTCATTAATAGACATGCTTCCTTTCTTCAAGGTAAGGAATTGGTTCCTCCAACGAACCGCGCCTCCTCTGAACCGGCGTACCGCAAATATGGTTTGTAGTTCGCATCTGCAACCACACGTCATGAAAGCTAAGTCCATCTCCGAGATCCAATCCATGACCCCGATCAGATCTTCCTTTCCAGTGAAATTCGATGGCTTGCAAGTCAGAAAATCCTTGCACTTGCATCCATTCCTCTCGAATCCGTCACCCTGGTTGTTTTGTCGAACTATTGGTGGGTTGGCTTGACCAACGGTCCAACTGTAGTTCCCTCCTTCTGACCGCCCATCGTTCAATTCGGACTGTTCAACTGGAATTGTAGGTTCGTCCCTATCTTCACACACCATTTGTCTCATTTCTTCCCTTTGTTCAGCTAACATAGCCCGCATCATGGCTTGTACTCCAGCCATGGTTACTGGCTCAGGTTCAACTTCTACTACAAATGGTATTTGCTGTATCACTGGGGGCTGATCTCGGTTCCCATTTGCATTCATGTTTCTGCTACAGGTCGTTGCCATCTTGATCTATACACCAAATAAGGTGAATCTAGATCTTTATTTAGGATTGACATTTAAATCATCCTTATCACTCTGAAACGTTTATATGCTAGTTCTAATATCGTAGTTAAACGCTTAGAATCCTAAACACATAAGGTTTCCAGATCCGGTCGGCAATAGACCATAGATCCGAACAAATAACAGCATATCAGGCACAAGCATTTAGCACATAAAATCATTTTAGGCACAATTCCTAAAATAAGCTAATGCTCACACCTCACAATCATCGCTTAGCATTCTAAGTTTAAGTCTAGAAATAAATCCATATTCCTAGTTCGCTTAAGCTAATGCTCTGATACCAACTGTGACATCCCCATTTTCACGGCCATAAAAAATCGATTTTGTTTATGCTTTATGAAAATCAGAGTACCTTTTTAATAAAAATGTTGCGGAATTTGTTCCTAGAAAAACACGATAAATATGTTATCAAAGCATTTCCGAAGAAACGTATTTTATTCATTTTAAAACATTTGGGATGTCATCGTCAATACAGAAACATAAGCATAAATAGAACTTACATTCATTTACACTAGTGAATACATATCTTTTAAATCTCTCAGTGTAACCCTAAATACCTTGGATTTATGTTTTCTCTATTATACATGCAAATATGAAATTTCCAAGGGATTACCCTATCTAGCATACAATACTTAGATACTTGGGAAATCAAATGGATAGAATAAATACCTTTGTTTGATGTAGCTTGTCTTCATGAAGCTTGAGTACCTAGTGCCCCAAGTGTGACACCTGAATTGGTTCACACAACACTAAATGCACATGGAAGGACTTGAGAGAAAATGAAACACTTCTTGAACTCGTCTAGCCCTCATACAGACACACACACACTAGTGCACTATTTCTTGAGCCATGAGATTCTTTTATATGGTGGATATTAGGGTTACACTATGTAACTCATAACTTTACCCATTCCTTATGCTCCATGGATTTTAAACTCCAAGGAGTATCCATGGGTCACCCCATGGACTTAGTCCAACATAAGGAATCTTGGATCACAAGGCCACATATATAAGAATGAATGATTTACACAATCAACCTATATATTTAATTAGTCTCCTTTTGATCACATAATTAATTCCAAATTAATTCTTGATCAATACTAATTAAATAACCTTATTAATATATTAGAACTTATAATATATTAACCAACCTTAAGTGTTATTTCTCTCATTATAGTCTATCCAAATGCATGATGCCATGCAACCCAAATGGACCATGTCGGGTCGGGTAAAGTCTTACCAATTATAGTTATGGACTTAGACATTAATCCAACAATTTTCACCTGGTGCTGACACGTGGCATCGCACACAGGGTGGAAATCAGCCGATTTTCAAAAATTCATAACTTTCGCATACGAACTCCGTTTTCGACGTTCTTTATATCCACGTGTAGGTAAAAATAAGATCTACAACTCTCATTTAGACTCCATCGGGTAAATCTCTACCGATCGTAAATTTAACAGTAGGAGGAGATTATACTGTTAAATGTCCGCGTAAAATTCATAACTTCTAAATACGGACTCCGTTTTCCTCTATGTTTTTAACTTTGAGTTCCTATTAATGAGATCTTCAACTCTCATTAAGGTTGCATATGCCAAAAAACTGCTAAGCCGAATCTTAGAAAAATCATAACTTCCTCATACGAAGTTAGATTCAGGCGTTCTTTTTATGGATGTTCTCGGTTTAATGTATACCACAACTTTGGTTTAGATCACTAAGGCTAAAAAGTCCTCCATCGTAAATTCACTATTTACGTCTCCCGGTGATGTGCCGGTTTTGCCGTAAAACTTCGACGTGCCATAACTTCTTTGTTATAACTCGGATTTTGGCGTTCTTTATATGTACGGAACCCTTGAGACATATTATACAACTTGGTTAAGATTATTTATTATAACTAATCTTATGTCGAAAAGTCATTTTTGACCCCTATTATCTCTAAATTGACTAGCCTGGATCTACGGGCGTTACACAGGTAGAGTTTCGAATATAATTGTTGCCACAATCGACACCAATAGTGAAAGCACCATACCAATTAGCACTAACAAAGATGAAGGAGCTTATGATGCAGCTTCAAGAGTAGTTGGACAATGGTTTCATTAGACCTAGTTCATCCCCCTAGGGAGCTCCTGTGTTATTCATAAAGAAGAAGGATGGAGGCATGAGGATGTGCATAAACTATAGAGAGCTGAACAAGGCAACGGTAAAGAACAAGTATCCCTTACCAAGGATTGACGAATTATTCGATTAGCTGCAAGGTTCATGCTATTTCTCACAGATTGATCTTAGGTCGGGATATCATCAGCTGAGGGTGAGAGAGTAAGACATCGAGAAGACCTAATTCAGAATAAGATACAAATACTATGAGTTCTTGGTTATGTCATCTAGACTAACTAATGCTCCAACAGCCTTTATGGATTTGATGAATAGGGTTTGTCAATAGAGCAGCTATCAGAAGCATGACAAGCACCTATGATAAGTATTAGAAGTCTTGAAGAAGGAGAAGTTGTATGCAAAGATCTCCAAATGTGATTTCTGGATTCCAGAAGTCCAATTCTTGGGTCATGTTATTAACCAAGAAGGGATAATGGTTGATCCAGCAAAGATTGAAGCCCTGATGAAATGGGAACAACTAAAAAGTCCCACTTAGATTCAAAGCTTTCTGGGATGAGCTGGATATTACTGAAGATTTATCCAAGGCTTTTCTTTGATAGCTGCTCCATTGACAGCTTTGACACATAAAGGAGCTACATATACATGGAGTGAGAAACATGAAGAAGCATTTGAGAAATTAAATAAGAAGTTGTGTGAAACATCGATTATTTCTTTACCTAACGGAGTTGAAGACTTCGCAGTCTATAGCGATGCATTTGTAGTTGGGTTAGGTTGTGTTCTGACCTAGAGAGATAAAGTGATAGCATATGCATCTCAACAATTGAAAGAGCACAAGAAGAACTACCCCACTCATGATCTGGAGTTAGCAGCGATAGTATTTGCATTAAAAACATGGAGGCATTATCTTTATGGCACAACGTGGAAACTCTTCACTGATCATAAAAGTCACCAGTATCTATTTGATCAAAAGGAATTGAATATGAGGCAACGACGCTAGCTAGAGTTTCTCAAGGATTACAAGTGTGAGATACTTTACCACCCTGGTAAAGCAAATGTCATAGCTGGTGCTTAAGTAAAAAAAGTAAACTTGGAAAGAAAGAGGTCAAGAGCGTTAAGAATACAATTTGTCTCAACTATTGTAGAAAGCATCAAGAGAGCTCAGGATGAAGCTTTAGAGAAAAATGACTGAAAGGAAGAACAATTAGGCAAAACGTTGGTTTTCGGTACAAATAGTCAATGATTGAAGGTATTTCAAGATAGGATTTGGGTGCCTAAAATGGGAGGAATAAGAGATCTTCTGTTGGAAGAAGCTTACAAGACCATATACTCGATTCATCCCAACAACACTAAGATGTATAGGACAAGGTTGTCAAGATTCGGATCCTACCCAGGATCATTTTTGGGTTTGCAAGATCGGGGTCGGGATCCTAAGATCCCACAAAATAAAATATAATTTTAATTTATAATTTTTAATCATGAAAAATATTTCAAAAATTCAATTTTTCGTTCAAAAGTTATAAAAACTTCAAAATATTAGTCATAAGTCACAATACAAAATGATAAATGGTAAAAGCCATAAATTGGTAAAAAATTCATTTGCAAAAAAAATCAAGGGAAGGTAGGGTCGGATTGGATCTTGATCCTATGATCCGACATACGATCTTACGATCCTACCTATGATCCTACACCAAATACGATCCTTTTACGATCTGGATCATTTTTCATACCTAGGATCGTAGGATCGTACGATCCTATGATTAAGATCTCGATTTTGGCAACCATGATATAGCAATCTAAAACCTTACTACTGGTGGCCAACGATAAAGCTCGATGTTGCAAAGTATGTAGCAGAGTGTGTAACATGTGCGAGATTTAAAGCACAACATCAGAAACCATATAGGAGTTTAGAACCTTTACTTGTACCCATGGGTAAATGGGAGGACATCACCATGGATTTTGTGACTAAACTGCCCAGGATGAAGAACGATCACGACATGATTTGGGTAGTCGTGGATCCTTTCACAAAGAGTGCACACTTCATAGCAGCCAACGAGAGATCGTCTGTGGATAAGCTTGCGAATGCTTACGTAAAAGAGGTAGTAAGACTTCATAGTGTATCATTAACGATTGTATCGGATCATGACAGTGTTTTCACATCGAGATTTTGGAAGAGTCTACAAGAGGAAACGGGTACGAAATTGTGTTTAAGTACAACCTAGCATCCGCAGACTAATGTTCAGAGCGAAGGAACGATTCAAACACTGGAAGATATTTTAATAGCATGTACCCTAGAGTTTCAAGGTAACCGTTATGAGCATTTACCGCTGGTAGAGTTTTCCTACAACAATAGTTATCATCCGAGCATTAAGATGACACCTTATCAAGCCTTATATGGACAAAAGTGTCGTACGCCGTCTTGTTGGCTTGAGGCCGGAGAAAAACAGTTTATGGGACCGAAATAGTCCATCAGACTGCCGAAAAGCTAAAAGTGATTAGAGAAAGGATGTTGGCAGCTCAGGATCTCCAAAAGAGCTATGTCGAATGAAGCGACGACCAATGACATTTGAAGTTGGAGATTCGGCATTGCTCAAAGTCTCACCGTGGAAGGGACTTATAAGATTTGGAAAAAGTGGAAAGTTGAGTCCAAGATTTATTGAACCATTCAAGATTCTTCATAGGATTAGGAACCAAGCTTACAAGATGGAATCGCTAGAAGAACTAGATGGTATTCATAACACTTTCCATGTGTGTTATTTCAGGAACTTCATGGGAGAAGTTACTGATATAATTCCACTTTCGGAGTTAAGGATTGATGAAAATAAGAGGTTAATCGAATAGCCTGAAGCTATTGTTGACCATAAGACAAAGAAATTGCAACGCCTGATAGTCGAATTAGAGCATTAAAATAATTCCACTTTCGGATGAAAGAATTGTAACACCTGCGTTTCGGGCTAAGCATTAAAATAATTATGTAATAGTTAAGGTCAACAATTGTAACCTATTTCACGTAATAAAGAAGAATTATGTGAATATTATGTGTTTCACGATTTTAATAATATAATAAAATAGGAAAAATTAGTAGAATTGTCTGTGAATCGTAAAAATAAGTGCGCCAAAACACACACACACACACACACATATATATATATATATATATATATATATATATATATATATATAAAGTACACGTCGTCCCAATCCCAAAAATATAAAATTTCATCAAAACCCGAGTCTATATGAATTAGATATGATTTTTATAAAATATAAAAGTCATCCGCACATAACGAATGTGTGACGTAGAAAGCTACGAAGAGAATGGTTGACTTTTAGCTAACGTCACCTAAAACAAAACCGTAGTAGTCCATAAAATAGGAAGTTTGAAAAAAAGAATGCCAAAATGGAGTCCGTACGAGACAATTATGATTTTAGCAAAATGATTTAATTTTATAAAAATATGGACAACAAAATAAAGTCAAAGTTAGCCGACGGTGTCTAAAAGAAAGTTGTAGATCTCGTTGATAGCTATGTGTGGATATAAAAAACGCCAAAAACAGAGTTCGTATGAACGAGTTATCATTGCTAATAGCATATTTACATATTAAAATAAAGTATAAATCACACACACACACACACACACACATATATATATATATATATATATATATATATATATATATATATATATCATTAGAAAGGTATTGACGATGCAGTCGGTATAAGAATAGTGTTGAGTACTTTCGACATTAGTTTAGTACAAATGTCGTTAAATCTATTTAAAATAGTATTATATATGGGTGTTTAGTCATTTAAGTAACTATAGAGGGTAGTTTTTAAAATTCAATTACTATAAATAAGATCCTCTAGGCTCTCATATTTCTTGCACCATTCTCTTGATTCAAGAGTGTTTCTCTTCTTATTCCCCGAGTATTTCGGTCCCTCATGATTCGACTTCTCTTTCCATAGTTTTAGTATAGTAAGGTGAGCGTGGAAGCGCTACAAGAATCTTTTTTGAAAAGAAGATTCAGTGATGAAGTTCTGACCACGGAGTCCTAAGTTTTCTCTAGAAACCCTGTAAGTAAGTTATTCTTACCTACTTTAACTATAACTTATGTTTAAGTTCATTATCATTATTATGAACCTATAAACAATATATGTGCTAAGTATTATAAATTATACAAAGTGTTTTTATAATACCTTTTAACTGCTCATGGTACGGGGAATCTTGTTTGAAAGGGCCGCATAGGGTTGTTGGATTTCAGAACAACTTAAATGACAAAATGGTCATGCCCTCCTATGTTTTGTTTCTAGCCCCTGTCTCTACATAGTCGTTGAAAAGTATTTTTTAGCACTTATACAATACAAAAAAACAATATTGCTCGTAGACCTTGCGTTAAATCTGAACTAATAATTATTCACAATAAATACTAGACAAAAATCTATTGATAATGATACCAGGTTTCATCGAAGGAAAATAAAATTTTAGAAGTAAAGCGTTGCTCGAGTTTGGAGTCATCACTTTAACAAGTGAGTGCATAGTTACTTTCATCTTACACATAGATATGAAGTATTTAATATAAATTACGTGATATGTGTGCATATTATATATGTTCGTGATATTTATGCTAGATGAACAAAATATACATGTTTTATTTGATTTAAATTGTATATGTATTTTATGCCTATAATTATGATGGGTAAACATTGGTAGATGATATAGATAATGCAATAAATGTTGAGAGGGCTCGATGTTTTAGAATATCCAGTCATCTAGCGGAGTATAGATCACGTCCACGGACCATTCTAGACAGTCTAGTGGAATGCTGGCAGGCTCGCAACCTATAGGTGTTTTTAAACTAAGTGTTCGCCAGGTGTACTCCATCCCCCACTTGGTTGCCTTACTGACGTATATTGATGAGGAATCCCTAAGCAGTATTGGCATCCCGATGATGTTCCTTAGACTAGGTCCCTTCAATTAGATGCTTTAGGGAGAGAAAGTGAGGGTAACGGGAACGAGTTATTAGGATTAATGATTTGATGAAATTAATGAACTTAATTATTATGGGTCGAAAACCCTATGTGCTCAACAAGATCGAAAGCCTGACCCACTCAATTTCTAATATTACAAGTAGTGGCAAAAGAGCACATCCCAACATTTTTAATATAATGAAAACTCATTCCTTCAGGAATGGTTTGATAATTTACTTATCATATTTTTTGGAACAAATTCCGCAACATATTACTTCAAAAGGATACTTTGATTTTCAAAAAAAGCATAAATAAATCGATCCTTTTTAGCCGTGAAATTGGGGATGTCACAATATATATCTCACCAAGCAACCTGCTGGTATGTTGGTCTTTTGGTATTCCAAGAAACCTACATAATGTCAACCTTGAGAGTGCACCTCCACCTGCTCTTGGATCGAGGAACCCGTGAAACAGTTTCATAATCATGAATTAGAGACATGGATAATCAACCGTATGTTGATTAGGTAGAGCCTACAGACATCAAATGTATTTAATTTGTGATTAGGACTGCATTGAGTTTCACAGATGGAAATTAACAAAAAACAGAAAAAAATAACAATTAAATTAAAAAATGGAAATCGAGATTCAACCTAAAGAATAGAAAAATTAACAAAAAATCAAAATTATCGGTCTAGTAATCTAATGGAGATTCACAGATAGAGGTTGAACAACCTCAGAAATCGGTAATCGAGATATCCAATTTTATAGTCAATAGATACAATCATATTTGGGTGTTACGATTGAGAATCTGAACTTGAAGATGAGAGAGACGAGGGAGAACATTATAGGGATGATCGGAACGACATGGTCCACCTTTAAATGCCGATTGAGAGATAAAGAGACGAGGGAGACAAGTGGAATTTGTAACATCTCGATGTGTAAGTACTTCTAAATCCATCCATGTAATTCTATTTCATGTCATTTTCGCCCCTAAGTCCAAGAAGTTATGCTTTAAAGACCTAGTGGCAACTTCATAATTATGGCAGGAGGAGTACGCCACGCGTACATGTGTGTACACTAAGTGTACTAAGGCGCACCCTAGTACACTGGGAGTACACTTATGTACGTGGGCCATACTAGCTTCAGGAAGAAATCCTAATTTTTAGGGTTTGGGTGATATTTAAGCAACATTATGTCTCATTTCTCCCAACCTTTTCAGCCTCCGCATCCTTTGAGACGTTTTTTTAAACCATAGCCCTATTAGTGTGTGTTTTGAGCTCAAAAGTGTGTTCTTGGTGTATTGAAGGAGGAAGAAGTTGCATTAAGCAGCGTTGAAGTGGAAGCAAGCTTGGGGATCTAGGATTATTGCCTTCTTGAGAAGCTCCATAAGGCTTAAAATCTATACCTTGATGTCCTTGTTGTTAGATCCCATTTTTGGGTGTTTTGTCTTGCTTTTCTTGTCCTAAAGGTCCCATCTTTTGCATGGTTTCTTCTTGTCATTTTGAGTTGTCCTTTCAAACCCTAGGAAGGGTCCTTAGCCATAAAATGAAATACCTTTGGTTAGTTGTGCTTCATGCATCTTGTATAAGGTCTTATTGGATTAAGACCTTGTGTTAGGCTCTTATTAGGTATGTAAAGTCATAAAGTTGGAAACTTTATGACTCTAGGGTATGCTGTAACGCCCTGTTTCGAATCGTTTCCTATTTCGGGTTGGTGATCAAGGAGTGGGTATGAGCTGACTTAGGACCATTGAAGAATTGAGATATGGACTCATTTGGAGGTGGATGATGTAATTTGGATGATCCCAGTGTCCGATTTGTGTTTTGGAGCCAAAAGGTATTTTGGTAATATGTCAGCTCGGTCTTTTATCGAAATTGAATGTTTGTTTGGGAAATTATAAGGAAGGTATGATTTGATTAAAGCGTAGAGCTTCTTGTTCACTTTACATGGATATATGGATCATCGGAATCAAATTTATAACGAAAAATTTATGGCCTTTATAGTGCTTTAGGGTTTAAGAGGAAACCCTAGTATGCAGGGCGTACCTAGGGAGTACGTAGGTTGTACTTGATGGGTTTTGGTCCTAAGAACATCCTATGTGCTCATACAAACCCTAATGCTTGGATCTAGGTTTCTCTATTGTATATGCAAGTTATCCAAGACTATAAACCCTAATTCTAGCATATGGAAATCGATATTAACATATAATTAGGTTTAAGACATTACCTTGATTGTTATGTACTAATAACAATCCAAATTTCTCCTTGAATTGACTTTGGAAGGCTTAGAGTCACAAGTGTCACTCCTCTAATGGCTCACAAACACTATAAGAAAGAGGATGAAGAGGAGAGAGGTTAAAGGCTGCCCAAAAACGTGTGAAACCCTAGCAAGAAGCTTAGCCACGTTTTTGATCCTTAAGGGATCTATATATAGTGAGGCAATTAGGGTTATCTAACTTGGAAACCCTAATTTGGTTGCTTAAGCCCTAAGCAACCCATGGAGCCCTTTCCTTAAGGCCTTGGACGATTTCATATGGGCTTCCCCCATAGAATTCATCCACCTTATAATAAAAGGCAATCCATGGCCCAAATTGCAGTTATCTTATAATTACAATTCCAGTCCCCTACGTTTAATTAATCTCTTTTAGTCACAAAACTAATTACCAATTAATTATTGACTAATATTAATTAAACAATATTATTTCTCCTTTAATATATTATTCTCATAATATATTAATAAATCATATTTAATCCTTTCTCTCCATAATTCATCCTATCAAGTTGCTTTGGTGAAGGCAACCCAAAAGGACCATGCACCATCGGGTCAAGTACATACCAAAATAGTTATGGACTTAGACACTAATCCAAGAGTCTCCCACTTGGATAAGTCTAATAACTATTATGTGTATGACTTCAGATCCTGATCTGCAATCGTAGCTTTCCAAAGCCGCTGTCAACTATGATCTTATCAGATACGCGTGTCCTTAGATAAGGGATCATATATTCCTCTATTCTAGATATCATATGAGATATGATTTCAAATCATTCTCTTTATACTATATCTCGATTCCCGATTTATGACGACTGACTAATTGAACAAATCAAATTAGCCCTAGCCCGGCCGAGCATTTACGTTTGTCATCACTAAATCATCGAGGGGCCCATAGATATCGCTTTTATCCTACTTTGGATAAAAGGAACGGAGAAACTTTGATACAATTCTTGCTTGCACTCAATCACTGAATCACACACAACGATATGTTTTATAACACCAAGTTACTAGTGCGTTCACATATTATCAATGTGCAACCGATTTGCAAGATACAGCTCACACATCTCGGTTTCAAGAATATAAGATGTTATCGTCTCACCAATCACTCGTGATACAATCCATGGAGTGACCCAAGTGAGCGTGGGTTTAATCCAATGCTCAAATCATATTCATAAGCACTTATGAACGTTGCAACAAACATTTGCTTATGTCTAAGACTCTTTTAGACAATCCACACACCAATTCACGACAGTCCTCATTCATATCTACTTCAAACATATGAACGACTGTGGCCCATTCGAATAATTCGATTATTCTTAATAAACTCATTTATTCTGGAAGTCAAAACATGCAAATGTGAAACACAAGAATAATACTAATCCCATATGGCCTCAAACCTTTGAGTATAAATAAAACTCCTTTTATTTATCGCCATATCGATTACTCATTATTTGTCGTTTCGGGTAATCAACTTCTTACTTGAATTATTACACTTGTCCCATGCTCCTAGCATTCACACAATGTTTACCTATGGTTCTTACTTTGTGAAATAGACCAAATTCAGCACATTTCCAATCATTCTCATTTCACAATTCCAAATCCTTTTCCATAAGTGAAAGAATATCAAATTCTTGCTACTTATAGAATATGCTAGATTCTAACATTTTATGCAATTGTCCTTTCGTAATGTTACTGCACTAAAGTCACAAAGACTATTGCCAATGATATTACTAAGTCCTCTATCGGAGATTGTTACAAGACAATTCCATAGATGTGATGTCTCTCACTCAAAGTACTTTCTTTGAACATCCTTTTGCATAGAAGTTTCTAATCTAGTCATAGATTTCTCATTATTCAATTCCTAATATGGATACGCTTCCATATTTTCCATATGACAACTCATTCTTAATAGAATCTTATCTATTCGTAATCATGTCGATATGGTCCATCCAATATGGAAACATTTCCATAATTTCCATATGACAACTTATTCTTAATAGAATCTTTTCTATTCATAATAATGTCGATATGGTCCATCCAATACCATGCTTCCAATTACTCACAAGCGACCAATCTTCGTCGAACTTTGGATTGTCCTTTGATAGTTGTTTAATTATTTTAGTCAAAACCGATTCTAGTCCCTTTTCCCTCTAAATGCACTAGACATTTGGAAAATTTTAGAATGGTCAAACATTAAAGCATTTGCAATCGATCCTATACCCGAAGCGTATGGGGCACGACGCATAATGTTTTATTTGCTATGTTCTCAAAATTCGAATTGTGAAGAGGAATGTCGTAATCATAATCGAAATCTTAAGAACATACTATGTACCCTTGACTAAATTTATTAACATTTCTCAACCTAATCCTTTAGATTCGAAATGAAGCATAATATTCTCTCCCTTAATTATAGCAAAACAACCTTACAACTATTGCGAGTTTGCAAAGTATGACTCTTGTTTTCTATAATTAATATTGCTAACCTTGCAATACTTTCCTTAATAATCATACAATCATAACATTTATGCTCCCACTATCATGATGATTATTATAAAACATAACACTTATGCTCCCACTAGCTTCGACATGTATTCATAAACATCTTAACTTTCAAAAAAAAAAACAATGCATATTGAATTTCTTAAGTTCATGTTTCTAATACTTAGTGCTTTGATAATCTTTTATCAACGTTTCTTGAACTTATACACCTTTGCCTTCGATAGTTCATATGTGTGTCTAAACAATTAAGACTAATTGCCAAACCTCACAATTCAAATTATGGAAAGGGATACCGTAACCATAATCGAATTCGAGAATGCAATTTTGCAATCACTATCTTCTTAAATCTTTCTTAGTGAAAGCATTTCCTCACAATAATTTTCATGAAGGAGGAAATCTTATGACCCTTAGATTTGAGCGGTGTATGTGTTCCTATCCATGTGAATTTGTTGAAACTAAGGTTTACGACAAATTCAAACCCATAAGGACCGATCTTTCTTAATCTTGATTTCCTGCCTTATGGTAGCACAGCTGCTGTAACGCCTGTGTTTCTGGGCTTGTCATTAATGTTGATATAATAGTCTAGGTTAACCTTTGTAACCCGTGTTGAAATAATAGAAGTGCATTATTTGAGTATTATGTGTTTTGTGCTTAATTGCTTAATTATGTGGTTGGATTAATTAAGAATAAAAATAAGCGTCAAAATTTAAGTATTAGATATGCTTGACATCTTTGGATAATGTTGTAGTAGTTGAAACGATGTTTCCGAATATATAAAGAACGCCCAAATCTGACTTCGTATGAGGAAGTTACGATTTTCTGAAGTTTCGACTTAGCGGTATGCAGCCTGAAATACTCGATTTGAGATCGAGCGGTTTTTAGCCGAAGCAATCTAAACGAGGATCGAAGGTCTCGTTGTTGGTATCGAAGCGATGAAAAGTTAGGCGAGAACGGACGTCAAACGAAGAAGTTATAAATTTATAACGAAGTTTTTCTGTCCCGACTTATTAAAAATAAATAATAAAAATAAAGTCAAAATTAGCCGACGAAGTCTAAACGAAAGTTGTAGAGCGTAGTCTCACCTACGCGTGGATATAAAGAATTTCGAAAACGGAGTTCGTATGAAGAAGATATGAATTTTCGATGTTTATTAAATAATTAATAATTAAATTTAATTATTAAACACGGTATTATCCGAAGGGGAGTCACCGGGCATATCCGAAGTACGCCCAGCGTATTGCTGTATGCCCCGCGTACAGTGAAGCATGACGACCTTCGCACTCGAGTTCTTCGGATGACGAACGCCATGACGATTTCGGACGAGTACGCCCCGCGTACTCCGAGGCTCCAGCCTCCTATAAATAGGATGCGAGGGTTCCGGGCTTATTTGCTCATTTCTCCTCGTTTTTGTGCCGAAGCTCTGCGCGTAAACCCCCGAAGCCATCCCGACACCCCGGATCTCATATCCAAGTTAAGAAGGAAGTTTTACGATCCCGAGATCCCGAGAAGTGCGGTTCCCAAGCCGATGCTCTGCCCGCGAGAAGTTCGATTTTTGTGAAGATCTTCCAGATCTGCTGAAGAATACTACTTCTGCAAGTCGTAGTGCTGTCTGATCATCTTTTGATCAAGTGAGTGTATACTACCTTTCATAAACACGATAATAATACAAGTATGGTTTGAGTGTATTAAGTATATTGTTGTTTATGTGTATAATTTTGTTGTCATAAGTGTGAATGTATATTCATTCTCTTCTATCTCATAGATCTGATTTACTTTCTATGAAATACGTGGAATACATCTGTTATGTGGAATATGTATTGAATGAAAATGATATACAGGTTTTAAACTATGTATGAAAATATATATTTTTATCTACTAATATGTTGGGTAGAACATGGGTAGATAGTTGGTGTGTAATAAACAGATGAGAGGCCTCGATGTTGTTGTTGTTGATCTAGTTATTCAGCGGAGTATGGATAAATACCACAGACTCTTTCTAGACAGTCCTGTGGAATGCTAGTAGTTTCATAACCTGTAGGTGTTGTGAACGATGTGTTCACCGATGTACTCTATCCCCCCTGATGGTTGCCTTTAGGATATCTATTGTTGAGGAAACCCCTTAGCAGTATTGTCCGTCCCGATGAAAATCCTAGATTAGGTCCCTTGAGATAGATGTTATTTTAGGGACGTAAAGTGAGGATAACGGGAATGGGTAATCGGGATAGTGATTGGTTGGTGAAATTAAATATGAATATTTATTGTGGGTTGAAAACCCTATATGCTCACCAGGCTCCCAAGCCTGACCCACTCAGTTTTATTTGTATTACAGGAAGTGGCGCAAGGGCGTAAGTTGGATGAATCATCGAGTTGTTTTGTTTACAAGTCTGTATATGTATATATTTATTGAATGACTTGTAATGTTATCGTTTATGCTTTATGGTCTGTATCAGAACATGACATCCCATGTTTTGATTATATAATGAAAATGCATCTCTTGATGAAATGCTTCGATAAATATTATTTTATCATGTTTTGTTTTGGAAACAAATTCCGCAACTCTTTCAAATCAAAAGGATTTACTCTGAAATTATTTAAAAAGCATAAATGAAATCGGTCTTTTCTGGCCGTGATTTTGGGGATGTCACAGTTGGTATCAGAGCATTAGTTTAAGCGAACTAGGAATTTGTAGGATTTCTAGACTTAAACTTAGAATGCTAAGTGGAAATTTGAGTTAAGTGTCTGTTGGATTTTGGACACGAGCACTAGTTTATTTTAGGAAAGTTGCCTAAAATGCTTTTATGTGCTAAATGTTATATGTTGCCATATATGATATTAATTGTTCGGATCTACGGTCTGTTGCCGACCGAATCTGGAAACCTTATGTGTGTAGGATTCTAAGCGTATGTCTACGATATTAGAACTAGCATGTAAACGTTTCAGAGTAATAAGGATGATATGAATATCTATCATGAATGAGGATCTAATTTCACCTTATTCGGTGTGTAGATCAAAAATGGTGAGAACAAGGAGTGGCGTTGGAAACGCGGATGAAAACAGGAATCAACCGCCAGTGATTGAGCAAATACCTGTTGTAGCAGCAGCACCAGAACCGATAACAATGGCTAGGGTGCAAGCCATGATTCGGGCTATGTTAGCCGAACAAAGGGATGAGATGCGACAGATGTTTCATGATAATAGGGACGAACCTATTATACCTATTGAGGAACCCGAATTAATTCCCAAGCAATCGGAGGAAGGGAACAATAGTCACATCATGAGTCAAGTTGGGAGTCAAGGAGAACGAAGGAACGATCCGGAAAGGAGAAACAACAAGGATGGGCGAATGTACAAGAATTTCTTGGGCGCCAAGCCGCCAAGTCTTTCTGGAAGCCCAAAGCCTGTTGAAATAATGGATTGGATCTCTGAAATGGAGATGGTATTTGAAAGTTGCGACTGTAGCAACAAACAAAAGACTGTCTTTGCAGTCAGAGAACTAAAGACTGGAGTCTTGAGTTGGTGGAAGTTGTTGGCAGATACTATGCCACGAGGAGAAGCCCTGAAAATGTCATGGGAGGAGTTCTTGGAACAACTAAAGGTGCAGTATTGTTCAGAGATAGATCTGATTGATCTGAACAATGAGTTCCAAAACTTGAAGAAGGGGAGGATGAGCATAGATAACTATGCTACTGCATTCACTGAGAAAATGAAGTTATTTCCGTACCTAGTGCCAACGGAACTCTCCAAGATTGAGAGGTTTGCTAATGGACTGCCTGCCGACTTTGGTCCGACAGTCAAGATGGCAACTACTCTGAAAACGGCTGTTCGTTCAGCTAAGAATGTGGAGGCCCAACAGAAGGAAAAGGTTCTGGAAAGGATAAATGTTGGTGAAAAGAGGAAGTTCGATGGAACTTCAGGGTCCAATAAGAAAAACAAGTTCTCGAAGTCTGGTTCGAGGGGAAGTGGAGGCGAAGCGAAATGGTGTGAAAAATGTAAGAAGAAGCATCATGGAAAATGTGAGGTAGCGGCCACGTGCTACAAGTGCGGAAAGCCAGGACACTATGCCAATGAGTGCGCTCTCACCAAGAAAGTTTGCTATGGTTGTGGTGAGGAGCGACACATGTCGAGGGACTGCCCGAAGAAGAAGGAGGCAGCTAGACCCAACATTCCGCCAAAGCCAAAGGCGAGAGCATTCCAGATGACACTGGAAGATGCTAAAGATGAAGCTGATGTTGCTTCAGGTACCTTTCTCGTTAACGAATTGCCTGCCCAAATTTTATTTGATTCTGGAGCCAACTACTCCTTTATATCGCATGAATTTCGTAGAAAACTAGCTTTGCCTGTTGATAGACTAGATAATGCCTTATTAGTCGAAGTTGCTAGTGGCAAGTTTATATCTATTAGCCATCGTATGAAAAACATCTTAATTGATCTGAATGGGAATAAGTTCCACGAGGAATTATTGCCTATCGAACTTAATGGTTTCGACATCGTGCTTGGAATGGATTGGCTTAGCGCCAATGATGCCGAAATTTTTTGCAAGAAGAAGATAGTTAAAGTGAACCCGCCTGGGAAGGATTCGTTTATGGTGTATGGGGACAAACGCAGAGTAAATTCTGGAATCATTTCCCTAATGAAAGCCAGAAAATGTTTGACCAAAGGGTGTACATCATACTTAGCATTCGTGATCGATGCTAAGAAGGAAAAGAAGGTGATGCAGAATATTCCTGTTGTGTGTGATTATCCAGAAGTATTTCCCGAAGATCTTCCTGGATTACCGCCTGATAGACAAGTGGAGTTTCGAATAGACTTGTTGCCAGGGACAACGCCAATAGCAAAAGCACCTTATCGATTAGCACCGACGGAGATGAAGGAGCTGATGATGCAACTTCAGGAGTTATTGGACAAAGGTTTCATTAGACCTAGTTCATCGCCCTGGGGAGCTCCGGTGTTATTTGTGAAGAAGAAAGATGGAAGTATGAGAATGTGCATCGATTACAGAGAGCTGAACAAGGCAACAATAAAGAATAGATATCCGTTGCCGAGGATTGATGACATGTTCGATCAACTACAAGGTTCAAGTTATTTTTCAAAGATCAACCTAAGGTCAGGATATCATCAGCTGAAAGTAAGAGAGCAGGATATAGAGAAGACTGCATTCAGAACACGATATGGACACTACGAGTTTTTGGTTATGTCGTTTGGACTGACCAATGCTCCAGCAGCATTCATGGATTTAATGAACAGAGTTTGTAATCCGTTCCTAGATAAATATGTGATAGTGTTCATAGATGACATTTTGATTTATTCGAAAAGCCAAGAGGAGCATGGCAGACACTTACAAGAAGTGTTAGAAGTCTTGAAGAAGGAGAAGCTGTATGCAAAGTTCTCCAAATGTGATTTTTGGATTCGTGAAGTCCAATTCTTGGGTCACGTGGTCAACCAAGAAGGGATAATGGTTGATCCAGCGAAGATCGAAGTTTTGATGAAATGGGAACAACTGAAAAGTCCCACGGAGATCCGAAGCTTTTTGGGATTAGCCGGATATTACCGAAGGTTTATCCAAGGCTTTTCTTCGATCGCTACTCCATTAACAGCTTTGACCCACAAAGGAGCTACTTATGCTTGGAGTGATAAGCATAAAGAAGCATTCGAGAAGCCAAAGAAGAAGCTATGCGAGGCACCGATACTTTCTCTACCCGATGGAGTTGAAGACTTCGCTGTTTATAGCGATGCGTCTGGGGTTGGATTGGGTTGTGTTCTGACCCAAAGAGAAAAGGTGATAGCATATGCGTCTCGACAGCTGAAAGAGCATGAAAAGAATTACCCAACTCATGATTTGGAGTTGGCAGCGGTAGTTTTCGCTCTGAAAATATGGAGGCATTACCTCTATGGCACTAAGTGCAAACTTTTCACTGATCATAAGAGTCTCCAATATCTCTTTGGTCAGAAGGAATTGAATATGAGGCAACGACGCTGGCTAGAATTACTTAAAGACTACGACTGTGAGATACTTTACCACCCCGGTAAAGCTAATGTTGTTGCTGATGCTCTCAGTCGGAAAGTCAATTTTGAAAGGAAAAGGCCTAGAGCGTTGAGAATTGAAGTTGTCTCGACCATTGTAGAAAGTATAAAGAAAGCTCAAGAGGAAGCTTCTGAAAAGAATGACCGAAAGGAGGAACGTTTGGGCAAAACGTTGGTATTCGGTGTAAAGAGTCATGGACTGAAGGTGTTCCAAGATCGGATTTGGATACCTAAGACAGGAGGAGTCAGAGATCTTCTGATGGAAGAAGCTCACAAAACCATGTACTCGATTCATCCCGGTAGCACTAAAATGTATAGGGACCTGAAACCCTACTACTGGTGGCCGACGATGAAGCTTGATGTTGCAAAGTATGTGGCTGAGTGTGTGACTTGTGCGAGAGTAAAGACGCAACATCAGAAACCGTACGGGAGTTTAGAACCATTGCCTGTGCCTATGGGTAAGTGGGAAGACATTGCTATGGATTTTGTCACTAAACTGCCCAGAACAAAGAATCGTCACGACATGATTTGGGTGGTTGTTGATCGATTCACTAAGAGTGTGCATTTCATAGCAGCCAAGGAGAAATGGTCTATGGAAAAGCTTGCGAATTCTTACGTGAAGGAAATTGTGAGGCTTCACGGTGTTCCGTTAACGATTGTGTCGGATCGTGATAGTTGTTTCACCTCGAGGTTTTGGAAAAGTCTACAAGAGGAATTGGGTACCAAGTTGTGTTTAAGTACAGCTTACCATCCACAGACTGATGGTCAGAGAGAACGAACGATACAAATGCTTAAAGATATGCTGAGAGCATGTACCTTGGAATTCCTAGGTAATTGGGATGAACATTTACCTTTGGTAGAATTTTCCTATAATAATAGTTTTCACTCGAGCATTAAGATGGCACCTTACCAAGCTTTGTATGGACAGAAGTGTCATACGCCGTCTTGTTGGCTTGAGGCTGGGGAAAAGCAGTTTATGGGACCGGAGATAGTCCATCAAACTGATGAAAAGTTGAAAATAATTAGGGAAAGAATGTTAGCAGCTCAGGATCATCAAAAGAGCTATGCTGACAAGAAGCGAAGACCGATGACTTTTGAGGTTGGGGATTCGGTTTTGCTTAAAGTCTCGCCGTGGAAGGGACTTATAAGATTTGGTAAAAGGGGAAAGTTGAGTCCAAGGTTTATTGGACCGTTTAAAGTTCTTCAGAGGATTGGGAACCAAGTTTACAAGCTCGAACTACCAAAAGAACTGAATGGAATTCATAACACTTTTCATGTGTGTCATTTGAGGAAGTTCACGGGGGAAGTTCCCGACATAATTCCAATTTTTGAATTGAGAATTGATGAGAACAAAAGGTTGATTGAAGAACCAGAGGTAATTGTTGACCGAAAGACTAAGAAGTTGCGACACAAGATGGTCGAGTTAGTGCTTGTCCGATGGAAACACACGAATGGGCCGAATCTCACCTGGGAGACGGAGAGTGACATGATGGGTCGCTATCCGCAGTTGTTTGTTGATGTGTGATTCCGGGGACGGAATCATTCTAAGGTGGAGAGAATTGTAACGCCTGTGTTTCTGGGCTTGTCATTAATGTTGATATAATAGTCTAGGTTAACCTTTGTAACCCGTGTTGAAATAATACAAGTGTATTATTTGAGTATTATGTGTTTTGTGCTTAATTGCTTAATTATGTGGTTGGATTAATTAAGAATAAAAATAAGCGTCAAAATTTAAGTATTAGATATGCTTGACATCTTTGGATAATGTTGTAGTAGTTGAAACAAGGTTTCCGAATATATAAAGAACGCCCAAATCTGACTTCGTATGAGGAAGTTACGATTTTCTGAAGTTTCGACTTAGCGGTATGCAGCCTGAAATACTCGATTTAAGATCAAGCAGTTTTTAGCCGAAGCAATCTAAACGAGGATCGAAGGTCTCATTGTTGGTATCGAAGCGATGAAAAGTTAGGCGAGAACGGACGTCAAACAAAGAAGTTATGAATTTATAACGAAGTTTTTCTGTCCCGACTTATTAAATATAAATAATAAAAATAAAGTCAAAATTAGCCGACGGAGTCTAAACGAAAGTTGTAGAGCGTAGTCTCACCTACGCGTGGATATAAAGAACGTCAAAAACGGAGTTCTTATGAAGAGGATATGAATTTTCGAAGTTTATTAAATAATTAATAATTAAATTTAATTATTAAACCCGGTATTATCCGAAGGGGAGTCACCGGGCATATCCGAAGTACGCCCAGCGTATTGCTGTACGCCCCGCATACAGTGAAGCATGACGACCTTCGCACTCGAGTTCTTCGGATGACGAACGCCATGACGATTTCGGACGAGTACGCCCCGCGTACAGGCGTACGCCTCGCGTACTCCGAGGCTCCAGCCTCCTATAAATAGAATGCGAGGGTTCCGGGCTTATTTGCTCATTTCTCCTCGTTTTTGTGCTGAAGCTCTACGCGTAAACCCCCGAAGCCATCCCGACACCCCGGATCTCATATCCAATTCAAGAAGGAAGTTTTACGATCCCGAGATCCCGAGAAGTGCGGTTCCCGAGCCGAAGCTCTGCCCGCGAGAAGTTCGATTTTTGTGAAGATCTTCTAGATCTGCTGAAGAATATTACTTCTGCAAGTCGTAGTGCTGTCCGATCATCTTCTGATCAAGTGAGTGTATACTACCTTTCATAAACACGATAATAATACAAGTATGGTTTGAGTGTATTAAGTATATTGTTGTTTATGTGTATAATTTTGTTGTCATAAGTGTGAATGTATATTCATTCTCTTCTATCTCATAGATCTAATTTACTTTCTATGAAATACATGTCATGTGGGTGTGCCTCATCTGTTATGTGGAATATGTATTGAATGAAAATGATATACAGGTTTTAAACTATGTATGAAAATATATATTTTTATCTACTAATATGTTGGGTAGAACATGGGTAGATAGTTGGTGTGTAATAAATAGATGAGAGGCCTCGATGTTTTTGTTGTTGTTGATCTAGTTATTCAGCGGAGTATGGATAACGACCACGGACTCTTTCTAGACAGTCCTGTGGAACGCTAGCAGGTTCATAACCTGTAGGTGTTGTGAACGATGTGTTCACCGATGTACTCTATCCCCCCTCATGGTTGCCTTTAGGATATGTATTGTTGAGGAAACCCCTTAGCCGTATTGTCCGTCCCGATAAAAATCCTAGATTAGGTCCCTTGAGATAGATGTTATTTTAGGGACGTAAAGTGAGGATAACGGGAATGGGTAATCGGGATAGTGATTGGTTGGTGAAATTAAATATGAATATTTATTGTGGGTTGAAAACCCTATATGCTCACCAAGCTCCCAAGCCCGACCCACTCAGTTTTATTTGTATTACAGGTAGTGGCGCAAGGGCGTAAGATGGATGAATCATCGAGTTGTTTTGTTTACAAGTCTGTATATGTGTATATTTGTTGAATGACTTGTAATGTTATCGTTTATGCTTTATGGTCTGTATCGGAACATGACATCCCGAGTTTTGATTATATAAAGAACTGCATCTCTTGATGAAATGCTTCGATAAATATTATTTTATCATGTTTTGTTTTGGGAACAAATTCCGCAACTCTTTTAAATCAAAAGGATTTACTCTGAAATTATTTAAAAAGCATAAATGAAATCGGTCTTTTCTGGCCGTGATTTTGGGGATGTCACAGCTGCCCACCATGTCCTCAAAGCAGTTAAGCAGCTCACCCTTTGCTATCAATGTACCTTTCATTGATTAAGGTGCTTTGCCTTTTATGCGTTCAAATTGAGAACTCATAGAACTCACATGCATAATTAATTCAGTTGGAACAACACAGAAACAAAATGATGTCAACACGATAGGTTGTAAACCTAAACTCGTGTGCTAGTGATGATCGATAAGGTTTATTTGATTTGTTCTTGAAACCTTTCAAGACCATTAAGACTCCCATTGACTCCTTGACATATAAGATTCTCTTGTCAATAACCATTTCTTGACAAACAAATATTCAAGAGTTAGTGTATCTTTTATTAAAACAAAACACTTCATAACTTTGGTCCTAGTTGGTCTTTGTCTTATTCAAGACATCACAACTTTTCCACATTTGATGAATGTTATAAACCTTACTTTTTCACTCGATGTCACAATCTTAACTTTAAGATTTGTTGTTGGAACGAAGTATGATTGACTTATTGATTTAACCATTTCTTTAATTCTTGATTCCTCTTCTTAGACATACAATTGTACTAAGACTCATTTAGAGGATCAATTAAGATATGGTTCTTAATCATTAAGACTTATCCTAAAGCATAAAAGGTACTCTCCCATCTTCTTAGAATGGAGAAACTTTTATCTTTTTGCCTACTTGACTCTTCTTATTCGTTTTGTTATTGATCTAAACCCTTTAATCAATTCAGAATTACACTTAATCTTGTAAGTATAATCATATTTACTAAACCTTTAGTAAATCATGACGAATATCATTGTTGCTTTTATGGTGGACTTGATTAACACTCAATTTTGTGTACTCGATCTCCTAGTCCTTCACTTGACATTTTGTCAATGAATTAGTCTTATTTACAAATATGAAAATTTTCATTCATCGTGCAACCAAGTTGCATGATTCCAAGTTTCCGTCCAATTGAAACTTGGGCGATGAGAAACTCTCCCTATTTGGTAAATTTTCGACATTTCCATAAACAACATAATTAAGAATCAACTCCATTATTGCTAATAGAAACATTCAAACATCAGTTTTTCATATACGCCATTGCAAGGATAAATAAATAATATAAAAATCAAAATTTATTTTATTGCGGAAAAATTTTGTTCTTACAATGAAATTCATTGAAAAACTATGCTAATACATCTTTCTTAGCAATCTAATTCTAACTCTAAGTAGTAGCTCAAGAATCTAATCTTCGAGAAATGTGATCGAAATCCATTCTTTCACGGTTAGATTTTACTCACTTCTTCCCTTAAGCTTCCTTTCTTTTCTTTGATCCTACAAAACATCAATTGTAATCTTATCACATTATGTATTAAGAATCTAGAATAGAAGCTTAAAAGAGTTAGTCAATGGATTTTACCTAAAGCAAAGCCATATGTTTTGACTCTCCCATCTCTTAGATCTTTTAGGTAAATAGGGCAGCTTCGTCTCCAATTTCTTTTCTCTTGGAAATAAAAGCAAATTGACTCTTTTGGAATATGACATGGAACTACTTCAGACATTGCCTTTCTCTTGTGATCAAACTTTTCGATCATAGCATGTCTTTCGTTGCCGTTGTCTATATCCACAGAGGTCTCGAAGGCAGATTGACCAATCAACTTTGCTTTTCTATTGCGCCAAATCATTGCTGATTCAGCAGCAATAAGCATATAGGTGAGATCTATAAGGGTCACGTCGTAGTTCATCATATAGTACTCTCTTACGAACTCACTATATGAGTTAGGAAGTGACTGAAGAACCCAATCAACAGCCATTTCCTCACAGACAACGGATCCCAACATTCTTAACCTATCAATGTGTGACTTCATCCCTAGGACGTGTGGACACACTGACTTTCCTTCTTTATGTTTACTTGCCAAAAGGGCTTGAGTGATCTTGAACTTTTCAAGCCTTCGAGCTTGTGGGTTAGGGAGAATAATTGGAGGAGGTGGAGGAAGTGAAGTATGATCTCTTGTTCCTCGATCGAATCGTGGAATATCATCTTCATGTGGAATGCTTGTTCCATGGGATTTGAGAAGACCATAGTTGTCAAACTTTGACATCTACAAAACGGGAGAAAGCGAATTCAAGTTAGTTGATTGATTGAGTCCTTAGTAAATCACCCAAATGAGATACTAAGGCTAGGACCCAACACAATATTCTACAACTCGGGAGGGGATGCCGTAACCCTAATTGCAGAATATTTGAGGGTAGTGAATGACGATTCACTAATTTCCACCACGAAAAACGAAAAAGAATTTAAGTTTTAAATCTATGAAAACTCCTAGATTCTTTGAGATTCGTTGAACTTTCAATGACATGTTTAAATCTCGATATGCCCCTCTTGTTTGTGACTGGGATGCCGAGGATCACAAAGCGGGTGTGAATAACCATGCAAACTTACATGGTGCCCTCACATGTTACAGTCACCTATTCGATGTGCCGGTAAACCACACACGCTCCACCGAACTATGACAAACATGGAGTCACCCTTTGCTACCTTTGCTTAGAACCATTTAGTGTGCCGGTAAACCACACACGCTCCACTAACGTCTTTGCAAGGGCACAAAGTGTAATTTCATGGAATTGCATCAATTCACTTTTGCCTAAGTAACTAAGATTGGGAATTTTATGAAAACATTTAGTTACTTTAATAATTCATTATACTTATAATGGAAGGTTTCGTCCTATCCTACCCGTTCGGCTAATGACCCTCCACTAGTCAAGAGTGCGGTGGGTAAGAGTGGATACCCATTCAATCGCCATTTTATAGGCAATTTCCTTAAACACCCCTTATAGACCAGCTTCGTGAATGAGGCCTACTAACGGTAAGACTGACTTTTACTCATACATATATATAATGTTAGACTTTTAATGTTATATATATATATATATATATATATATATATATATATATATATATATATATATAGTATAGGGTGTATTTTACACTTTTAAAATATTAGGTGGTCAAATTTAACAATTATACTTTTAATTCAATTAAATTGTTAACCTAAACTTTTATGGATTTATTAAACTTCCTTTAATTATACACCTTAATTAATTAATAAAACCATAAGGGTGTGATTTGAACTTTTTCAAAACTATACTAGAGTTTTCAAATTTAACATTCCTAATTAAACTCTTAATCAACTTTTAAATTCCAAAACTTGAGGACAAGTTTTGAAACATTTCAACACATTAGGGTTTACAATTTAAATATACATCAAAATTAAACCATTTAATCAAAATTTAAATTCCAAAACTTGAGGGCAAGTTTTGAAACCTTTTTCAAAACATTAGGGTTTCAACTATTTAAATTTCAAAACAACAAAACTTTTTGGGTTCAAATTTAAACTATAAAACCTAAAGGGGAAAATATGAAACTTTTCAAAGCACAAGGATCAGATAACAAATAATCTAAATTAACATTTAAGCACATAATTATCCATATTTGATTTATTTAATGATTTCTTGCAAAACAATTTACCAATTTAATCAAAATAATTAATCAATTATCATATAAGGAAACAATTATTTTATTAATTGATAAATATCTTCAATTAGATCAAGAATATAGTCAAATATATCATAAAATCGGATTAATATTGATCTAATATGATAAGGCAACTATCCTTAAGCAAAAACAGCAAGAAATCCCGAAGATAGCTCCATCTGACGCTTGAACTTGCCGAGTACCACACTGTACTCGCCAAGTTGAGGCCTACTCGCCGAGTACACTATGGTACTCGCCGAGTTCATCAGCCAGGGAGCTCAAAATTCAATTTTGCAACTTGAATAAACAAATAATGCATCAATACAATAGAAACCAATCAAGGCTCTGATACCACTGATGGGTTTTTGTTCTAAGAACATCCTATGTGCTCATACAAACCCTAATGCTTGGATCTCGGTTTCTCTATTGTACATGGAAGTTATCCAAGACTATAAACCCTAATTCTAGCATATGGAAATCGATATTAACATATAATTAGGTTTAAGACATTACCTTGATTGTTATGTAGTAATAACAATTCCAATTCCTCCCTGAATTGACTTTGGAAGGCTTAGAGTCATAAGTGTCACTCCTCTAATGGCTCACAAACACCATAAGCAAGAGGATGAGGAGGAGAGAGGTTAGAGGCTGCCCAAAAACGTGTGAAACCCTAGCAAGAAGCTTAGCCACGTTTTTGATCCTTAAGGGATCTATATATAGTGAGGCAATTAGGGTTATCTAACTTGGAAACCCTAATTTGGTTGCTTAAGCCCTAAGCAACCCATGGAGCCCTTTCCTTAAGGCCTTGGACGATTTCATATGGGCTTCCCCCATAGAATTCGTCCACGTTATAATAAAAGGAAATCCATGGCCCAAATTGCAATTATCTTATAATTACAATTCCAGTCCCTTAAGTTTAATTAATCTCTTTTAGTCACAAAACTAATTACCAATTAATTATTGACTAATATTAATTAAACAATATGATTTCTCCTTTAATATATTATTCTCATAATATATTAATAAATCATATTTAATCCTTTCTCTCCATAATTCATCCTATCAAGTTGCTTTGGTGAAGGCAACCCAAAAGGACCATGCACCATCGGGTCAAGTACATACCAAAATAGTTATGAACTTAGACACTAATCCAATAGTACTAGTGTGAAGAGTAGTACACGAGGAATAGTGTGGTGTACTCTTAGCGTATTATGTAGGCAGCATCGGGAGTGTGAGGCTTCATACATTGGGCGTACAAGGAGTACGCGGGGTGTATGAGGTGTATATGAAAACCCTAATTTAGGATGTTGTACCCTATATAATCATTTTAAGCCTTTAGGGTTAGCCTCTTTACTAGCATCCAAGTCCCCAAAACCCTAGAACCCTTAGCCTCCTTGGTGGCGTTTTAGAGCTCATTGTGTGCATGTTGGTGTGTTTTGGTCATATTCAAGAGGATGGAGTTTGGTGCATGGTTTTAGATCAAGGAAGAGCTTGTGGATCCAGATTATCTACTTCATTTCCAACTTGTTTGAGGTAAAAATATATGAATTTGATCATTAATAGCTTAGATCTATTATATATGAGTTTTGGTTCCTTTTAGGCCCAAGAATGAGATCTAGTGGTTTGATACCACTCCAGGAGCTATGAGTTGCCACTCTTGGTATTTTTGAGGTTCTATATTCATAAACTTGTCTCCTTTAGGGTTTAGAATCCCCCATACATGTGATTGTCTCCATTTGGTGAAATTGTAATGGTATATCTTGCTATTGGGTTCTTTGGGGCATTCAAAGTCACCAAGTCAGTGACTCTATGGTTCTAGACTCTTATTAAGACTCAGATACGTGGTTCGGACTTCTGGACTTAAGCATTAAGATCTTAATGAAGAGCCTTGCTTAATGGATGAGTACGCTAGGCATACAAGTCTGTACGAGCAGCGTACAAGCCAAATAGCGTGTAGGCTTAGCGTACATCTGAGTACATCCCGCATAGTCTGTCAGGTGGGATTTCACATATTGGACTTCAAGTTTGGGCCTTCTTTTGGGCTTGGGTGTTTGAGTTGTTAATTGGTCCATAATTGGGCCTTGGTTGTTTACTTGGCTTTTGGGCCTTCTGATTGTGAGTTTGGGCCTTAGTCTTGAACCACGCAAAGTTAGGGGTAAAATGGTCTTTTAACCCCAAGTATGGATTTATGGTTGTAGATTGGAACCCAATTGTTAATTGGGTGTTGTTTTGATATTGATAGTTTGGGGATTTTTCCACCAGCAGCTAGGGATTATTTGTGTGATTCGGCAGTGCGAGGTGAGTCTCCTCACTGTGCTTAATGGGTCGAAGACACCAATGTTGGACCATGTTTTATCATTTTAGAATGTCAAATGTTCGAGTATTCGTATGTATGCGGAGCAGGGCTCGATGTCGGCAAAGCCCGACGACTATATTGTATGTTGTTATCTTCGTGATTATCGCATGTTTTAGTAGGATTATGTGAATGTATGTTCGGCGGGGTCCGTTATGTGAGTATGGGTGCGGTCCGTATCTCAGTGGGCGGGGCTCTTTATTTTAGTGTGGGCAAGGCCCGTTATGTGAGTTTGGGTGGGGCCCATTATGTGAGTGTGGGCGGGGCCCGTTACACTCAGTGGCGGTGTCCATTATGTGCTTAGTTATGTATGGTATGAGGTATCTTGGGAAACTTACAGTGATTTGTGCTTACGGTTTTCAATTTATGTTTTAGGTACTTCGGTTTTCAAATAGAAGAGCTCGGGATTATTGTAGAGCACACACCACATGTTTCCTCATTTTGTGATATACTATGATTTGGCGATGTATTGATAAATCTTGATTACCTTGGTTTTATGGATATGATATGTATTCATGATTTATTAATCTAAAAACGAAATTTTTATGTCAATATTTTTGGGACGTTACATATGTTTTAGTCATGGATCTGAAATATAGGCTTAAGTGCTTATGCTATTAAGCACTAAATGGAGTTTGGAGGCTGCGAGGGTACGCCCCGTGTACTCGTTTAACCACCCCGATGGTGGTCTTCTACGAGGCTTCGCGTACGCTCAGCATACCTCCGGAGTACGCCTCCGCATACTAGCACTGGGTCAGCTCGGTTGGGTTGACTCGGTTGGGTCGACTTGGCTGGGTTGACTCGGTTGACTTAGTAGGTTTGACCAATTGACTTTGACTTTGACCAAGTTTGACCTTGAGGGAGTTTTGGGTATTTTAGGATTTTGATGGAATTGGTTGTTTGATGGAAATATGTATCGATTAGAGAGTCGAGATTCGGAGTCGGTCCTCATTAGTTCTGTTCAGTTTGCAAGGCAAGTTTTCTTCACTGTACTTGCAGTTCAAAGGCACCAATGCGTCCCATTGGTTGGTGGTTGAGGCTTCACTGCTTTGTGCGTAAGCCAACAGGCCGAGGCATAGCAGCCCGATGGTTGAATGGGCCCGATAGTATTCCACCCCGAGGACGATTGGACGCGTAGTATGTTGACATACCAACCTGATGGTTGAGGGCATAGGGTATTCCAACCCGATGGTTGATTGGACCCATTGTATGTTGGCGTTGTATATTTGTTATTTTTTTTGTGTGTTGGTACTTTGGGGGAACTCACTAATGAAACGTCCCAATTATAAGACCCAAAAACTTTTCATTTTGTAAATTACTAAAATAATACATCATCTCAATTTCATAAACCAAGGTAATCAAATCTTTATAAATACATCATCGTTATCAGGGTAAATCACAGAATGCGGAAACATGTGGTGTGTGCTCTGTAATGATCTCGAACTCTTCCATTGATAACCGAAGTACCTAAAACATAAATGAAAACCATAAGCACAAAGCTTAGTGAGTTCCGAAAGATACCACATACCATACATACATACATAAATCACATATTCCCCCCCCCCCCCCGCACGGTCTCGAGTCGCACTCGGCCTCGAGCCCTGCCCGACATCGAGCCCCGCTCGGATTACAGATCTATCAATCACCAGGCCCCGCCTGACATTGGGCCCCACCCGATACGCACATAATCATATAACCATATAATCATAAAAACATACAATCTTACTAGCACATGCATAAAATAAGAAAGACCATAGCATACCATATAGTCATCGAGCCTCACCCGGCTTCGGGTGAAAGGCCATAATTTTGTGGTTTGAGCTAGGCATTTATTTTGTATAAATCTAATCAGGGTGTCAGTGGTTGTATAGCAGTGTAGTGTCTTGAGCTTGTCTGTGTGCTGCCACACATGTGTGTGCGGCCGCACACGCGTGTATGGCTGCACACTCATATGCTGATAGGGATACTATTTATAGTAACTGAGTTGTGTCAGATTGTACTTTTTGCTGAACTCTGGTGTGATTGTACTTTCTCAATGTGTACTTGACATTTATGAGTAATAGATGTGTGCATGCTTGATCTTACTTCTACGTCTTCAACACTTCACTTCACTTTGATTGTAATTAACTTCATTAATTACTGAATTGGATCCATAATTTTGGGACTAACAGTTGGCTATTCTCGAGGCACCATTGATCAAACCCTATTCCTCAAACATGTCGGTCCCGATCAAATTCTTGTTTAAATTTATGTAGACGACATTATTTTTGGGTTGACAAGCCAACAACTTTGTAAAGAGTTTGAAGTTGTGATGAAGAAGCAGTTCGAGATGAGTTCGCTTGGGGAGATGACCATGTGTATGGGGCTTCAGGTCCAACAATCTTCAACCGGAATCCTTATTCACCAAGAAAAATATGTGGATGATGTACTAGCGAAGTTCGGGTTCCGAGACGTGAAACCTGCTCTTACACCCATGGCGGAAAGACCTCTTATGACCCCTGATCTTGAGGGTGAATCCGTAGATCAGACGCATTATAGATCAATGATCGGATCACTCATGTATCTAACTGCCAGTCGCCCAGACATAATGTTTGCGGTCTGTCAATATGCTCGCTACCAGGCTAATCCTAAACTCTCTCATTTACTTGCTATTAAACGTATTTTTCGGTATCTCAAACGGTGCCCAAAACTGGGTCTTTGGTATCCATAAAATCAAGAATTTGACCTTTACGCTTTTGCAGACAGCAACTATGGTGGGTGTAAGCTTGATAGAAAATCGACATCAGGAGGATGGCAATTTCTGGGCGATAGATTGGTTTCATGGCAGTGCAAGAAGAAGCATATCGTTTCCACCTCAACAGCAGAAGCGGAGTATGTCGCTGCGTCTGCTTGTTGTTCACAAGTCATCTGGATCCAACATCAGCTGTTGGACTACGGTTTCAATTTTCAAGAAACCCCTATTTTCTGTGATAATGTGGCTGCGATCCAAATTGCCAAAACCCCGGTCCAACGCTCAAAAACCAAGTACATCGACATCAAGATTCATTTTATCAGAGAATGTTATGAGCGTTTGCTCATTCGGCTAGAACAGGTCCGCTCTGATAATAATGTAGCAGATCTGTTCACCAAGTCGTTTAACAAAGCTCGATTCGATGTGCTGGTTAATTTTTTAAAAATGATTCGTTTTGAGGATTAAGTTTTTATGTCTATCTTAGGATAAATTTGCGCATTTTTTTATTATTTTTTTATGCACAAATTTAGGGGGAGAAAATTAGAAAATCCAAAAACATAAAAAATTAGAAAATCCAAAAACATAAAAATTAGAAAATCCCAAAACATAAAAAATTAGAAAATCCAAAAACATTAAAAATTCAGAAAAACAAAAATTATTATGCTGGTTATAGAATGTGCTTGAAGGAGATGTTTTGGGAAGTGATATTATCAAGTTATAAAAGGCAACCCGAGTCTGCGTAACGTACCCAAAGTTGAAGGGTCTATGCTCTGGTTTGATGCGTCGGTAGGCACGAAAAATTTTAAATGGACATGACTAGGCAGAGCAGAACTTAGGAAACTTATAGACTTGACAAATCTTGACCTAGTTAGATCCGTTTAGCCTGACAATACGACGCTTGGATAGGTTGAGCAGGGAGATATATGGGAATCTACTCGTCACATTAATTGAACCCATATCTGGAACCGTGGTTTAACTTTTCCTCCATGTGCGGATTCTGTCCTTAATTCCAGTATTGATGGGGCAACTGGTAAATTCCGATAAATTAGGTCTGTAGAAATTCATTTTCTTTCTTTCTGTCTGTTAGTCATATGTTACCTCCTCTGCGTGATTGGAAGAGATCCGACCTGGACTGTAACATATGCAACTCTATTTCTCTGCATATTATACATATATATATATATATATATATATATATATATATATATATATATATATATATATATATACATATGAAATTCCTCTTATCTGTTAGCCATATGTTGTCTCTTTTGCATGACTAACAATCCGACCTGGTACACAGCATATGCATTATAAGTGATAATGCTCTGAATCTATCTTCTCCCCTAATGATGGTTTGCTCATCCGATGTAAGGAGTACTCTGGAAGTCCTTGATTACCGGGGCATATCTGGAAGAGGGAAACATGTTCCAGTACAATTGAAATTGAACACTCAAAGATTGTCTATAGATCTCGCTACTCAATTTAGATGGGCAACAATATCCCTGGTCGTCGTCAGCTGAATGGTCCTTAAGATATAGTATCTAGAAACTTAGGAGCAGATATAATTTCTAGGAAATTAGGAACACATGGTCTTGTCACATATAGTATGTCCTAATTTTGTCACAATTTTTCGTGTTTAAGTGGACAACATTACCGGCAATCGACTAGACAAAGACGTGCAGATGGAAGGTACCGACAAGCGGATAAAGGTTGTCTAAAAACTTTGATCCCTAATCTCAATCGGTTAAAACAATTTATATAGGATTAAATTGAAGTTTTTTTATTTCTTCGTCGTTAATAGTATTTCCAATTTCATTTTATTCTATTCTATTTTATTTTTATTTTTATTTTTTATTTTTAGTTAATAAGTTTTATTTTGTTTTAGTTTTTATTTTATTTTTAGGAATTATGAATTTAATCTCTTAAAAATCCTCAAAATAATTCATTTTTGCGAAAATGGTGAGTGGAAGGGGCATCGGTTTTTTTGTTAAAAGGTAAGGGAGAGGAAATGAAAATTCTATGTATATAAATAGTGGGTGTGCGGTGAGTTTTTCACCGTCACTGTTTCTTGCCTCAACCGCACACACACTTGTTTCTCTCTCAAACTTCTTATATATTCCATAATTTTTTCATGAAATCAAAGCTTTTACTCCGTAATTCTTATTAAGACGGCTTATTTTTCCGATTATTTTCATAAAAAGTTTCCATCGTTTGCTGTTGAGTCATAATCAAACTGTTTGTGTTCGAGTGTGACCGCACACGGTGTGTGCGGCCACTCACGGTGTGTGCGGCCGCACACGGGCGTGTACGGCTGATCGTGTGCGGCTGTATAATTTTATGTGCGATTAGGCATGTGCGGTTGCGGCTGCACACTTGCCCGTGTGCGGCTGTGTGTAATTCCGTGTGCGGCTGCATCACTTTCAATAGTTTTTCCCTAATAATTTTGTGTGTTGACTTTCAGATTAAGATGGGAGACATGGAATTGGTAAAGTCCACAACTCCGCAATTTTTCTCGAATACCCTCCTGTAGCTCACAATGACTTGAAATTCGTTGTGGATGGTTTGAAGAAATCCTGCTTGGTTCATGCCCTAACTACAAGTCCTGCTATCTACTAGAGTCAGATTAAGGATTTCTGGAGCAGTGTTGTTGTAAAGAAGAATGATCAGGGTGAAAAGTTTGTTGAAGCAACAATCGAAGACAAGAAAATTCAAGTAACAGAGAGCATCATTAGAGAATCCCTCCAAATAGAAGACAGACCTGAGTACACCATGGAGATCGACATTCATCACACTCAGGATGTCTTAGAGCATATGGGATACGAGGGAACCTTTCCCCCTAAATCAAGAAGTTGCTTCCTCCGTGTTGGAAGTATTTGGCTCATGTGTTCGTGAGCTGCATTTCCGACAGGAGATCAGGAGCAAACGAGATCTCTCTTGCCAACACTGGTGCCATTGCAACATTGGCTGTAGGATTTGAGTTCAATTTCTCAAAATTTATAATGAATGAAATGATACTAAACCTTGAAGGGAGCAAAAGGGACAAATTCTGGATGTATCCAAGATTTTTGCAAATCATCCTTAATGTGACTCACCCCGAGCTGCAGAGAGGAAATGATACTTTGGATTTCAAATCCATTGGTCCAAGCGCTTTTGGACTAATGAAACAAAAGAGAGGCGGGAAGTTTGTATTTGAAGGAAAATATCCATTAATAAAATTTGGAATTTTTAAAGAGAATGATAAAGAAGAATCAGAAGAACAATCCATGCTGATGGAAAATGAAGATATTTTTCACTCTACCTCCGAGCCAGAAGTGGAGGAGATTCATGACTCTCCCATAGCTTGTGTAGCTGATGAGCATGATCTTCAGAAAGCAAATGAATCAAAATCTACTCGAGAGGATGATGACGACGATTTTTGATGATGATGTAGAGTTTTTAAAAGAAATTAACTTTACGGGAATGAATGACGACATTCCAACAAACATAGAGTTTGATCTGAGTGATGAAAATTTTGATATTCCCAGCAGCCATGTTAATAAAGTCGATGAAGTTGTTTCTTCAGCAACCAAGACTAGAGATGAAGGAAAAGTTCTCAAGATTCTGCTCTCTACTTCAAAGCCCTTGGAGGTCGCATCAAGCCAAGGAGATGTGACATTAGAGATTCTTCCCTCTGTGTCATTCATCTCAAATTCTGCTCTAGTCATCCCTGTCTCAACTCAACCTCAGACTTCTCAGACTTCCACAAAATTAAGGCAATCCTTTGCAAGTGTAGAGGTTCCAGTTGTAAGAAGTGCACCTCAAGTTCTGTCGACAATCACTGCTACCACTGTTCACTCTCCTTCAAAACAAATGGATGAAGGTCCGAGGTCAATGTTTGAGACTGGTGGATCTTCATCCATTCCAGAATATTCTCCTACTCGACCTTCATTAGATGAAGCTTCCATTAGACTGGTAAAACATCTGGCACAATCTAGTCCAACCTCCTCATGTGGGAAAGGAATATGTTTTAGGGAGGGACGAACAGATGATGACAAATCTTCTTCATCTGATCTTCTAGAGGAGATTGGGATTCTCCGTCAAGAGCTCATCAAAAATTCAATTCAGATGGATCAGCTAACTTCATACATTTTTGAGCTCAGGGCGAAGGATGAAGAAAAGACCAAACAAATTAAAGATCTGCAAACGAGTCTTGGATCCGTATCAGCCAACTATTTCAATCTCAAGAACGTTTTGTACGATGCATTCGGTGAAAAAGTCAAAGCTCTCTTCCAACAGCAACACGGAATAGTTGATCCTCCCACAGTTCAATCACATTCTGTAACTGATGATCTTCCTATCGACCCACCTGCTCTAAGAACAACCACCATTGTCAACAGGTTTGAAAAAGAACCAGAAGGAAGCAGAGCCAGAATCAGAATCAAACAGGGCAAAAGAATTGTAACTGCTAATCAAAGCGAAGGCCTTTTATTCATGAAAAACTCTAATGAAAATCGCAAGGCAAAAGACCCTTTTTTGACTGTAACAGACTTGAAGAAAAGAAAGTTCGGTGACGAGTATGGAGATAGGTCCGGAATTCGAATGAGGGCCTTTGATCCAGAGACGAATTTGTGGGTTGTTAAGCGAAACTCAGGAGTTTCTGAGTGTTACAAAAGTACCCATGATTTCAACTCTTGGACCAAAATTGATTTAGCCGAATTATCCAGGGCCCCATTCTATAATCCCTGTGAAGATCCTAGTGCCTCTAACTTCAAAAGGTTTCTAGACAGACAAGTCAGAGAGAATTTTCCCTCAATGAAGACTGCAAGAGCTTTATACAGAAAAGACAAAGAAGTTATTGATCCGGAATCAAGCAACCCCATGAAGATCATACTCTGGCTTGCAACTAAGCAACAAAAGGAAATTCCTATCCCTCAACACTTTCATGAGGGATATCTTCTTTATAATATGGAATTTTGGGCTTATGATGACGAAACTGCAACTGCTGCCATTAAATTTAAGGATCGAGAACAAGTTCTGAGATTGATAAATGCCAAAGATCTTCTTCGATTCAGAGAAAGGGATATCCTGACTCTAGCTCGTCATCAGATCATTTGCAGTAAAGAAGTCAAGGAAGCTGCTGCTAAAGAATTCACTGCTATGGTGGCTTCAATCATCAATGGAAGAATGTAGATGGGCTCAATGGGAAGATCTGATCTAAAGCTGTATGAGAAGCCAGCCGAGAAGCCAAGCGAATGAAGTTCAAGTCAATGCTAGTCTGAAACCAAGGGGGAGATTGAAAGGCCATAATTTTGTGGTTTGAACTAGGAATTTATTTTGTATAAATCTAATCAGGGTGTCAGTGGTTGTATAGCAGTGTAGTGTCTTGAACTTGTCTATGTGCTGCCACACATGTGTGTGCGGCCGCATACAGTGTGTGCGGCCGCACACGCGTGTATGGCTGCACACTCCTATGCTGATAGGGATACTATTTATAGTAACTGAGTTGTGTCAGATTGTACTTTTTGCTGAACTATGCCGTGATTGTATTTTCTCAAGGTGTACTTGAGATTTATGAGTAATAGATGTGTGCATGCTTGATCTTACTTCTACTTCTTCTACACTTCACTTCACTTTGATTGTAATTAACTTCATTGATTACTGAATTGGATCCATAATTTTGGGACTAACATCGGGCCTTTCCTGGTAAGCATACCATCATATAACACATGCGAGAGTCATGCAGACATCTAGCATCCTAAGATACAAACCATGGCCGACATTAGTGCCCTCGACCTGCTAAACTCAGTGAGGAGACTCACCTCGAACTGTCGAAACACACTGATAATCCATGGCTGCTGGTCTGACAATCCCTGAGCTATCAATGACAAATAACATTCAATTAACAAATTAATTCCCATCCAAACCATCAGACCATAATTAGGTAAATGACCAATTTACCCCTTACCTAGTTTGGACCAAGGCTTAATCCCAAACCTAATATTTCAATAATCCCTGTGAAGATCCCAGTGCCTCTAACTTCAAAAGGTTTCTAGACAGACAAGTCAGAGAGAATTTTCCCTCAATGAAGACTGCAAGAGCTTTATACAGAAAAGACAAAGAAGTTATTGATCCGGAATCAAGCAACCCCATGAAGATCATACTTTGGCTTGCAACTAAGCAACAAAAGGAAATTCCTATCCCTCAACACTTTCATGAGGGATATCTTTATAATATGGAATTTTGGGCTTATGATGACGAAACTGCAACTGCTGCCATTAAATTTAAGGATCGAGAACAAGTTCTGAGATTGATAAATGCCAAAGATCTTCTTCGATTCAGAGAAAGGGATATCCTGACTCTAGCTCGTCATCAGATCATTTGCAGTAAAGAAGTCAAGGAAGCTGCTGCTAAAGAATTCACTGCTATGGTGGCTTCAATCATCAATGGAAGAATGTAGATGGGCTCAATGGGAAGATCTGATCTAAAGCTGTATGAGAAGCCAGCCGAGAAGCCAAGCGAATGAAGTTCAAGTCAATGCTAGTCTGAAACCAAGGGGGAGATTGAAAGGCCATAATTTTGTGGTTTGAGCTAGGCATTTATTTTGTATAAATCTAATCAGGGTGTCAGTGGTTGTATAGCAGTGTAGTGTCTTGAACTTGTCTGTGTGCTGCCACACATGTGTGTGCGGCCGCATACAGTGTGTGCGGCCGCACACGCGTGTATGGTTGCACACTCCTATGCTGATAGGGATACTATTTATAGTAACTGAGTTGTGTCAGATTGTACTTTTTGCTGAACTATGCCGTGATTGTATTTTCTCAAGGTGTACTTGAGATTTATGAGTAATAGATGTGTGCATGCTTGATCTTACTTCTACTTCTTCTACACTTCACTTCACTTTGATTGTAATTAACTTCATTGATTACTGAATTGGATCCATAATTTTGGGACTAACATCGGGCCTTTCCTGGTAAGCATACAATCATATAACACATGCGAGAGTCATGCAGACATCTAGCATCCTAAGATACAAACCATGGCCGACATTAGTGCCCTCGACCTGCTAAACTCAGTGAGGAGACTCACCTCGAACTGTCGAAACACACTGATAATCCATGGCTGCTGGTCTGACAATCCCTGAGCTATCAATGACAAATAACATTCAATTAACAAATTAATTCCCATCCAAACCATCAGACCATAATTAGGTAAATGACCAATTTACCCCTTACCTAGTTTGGACCAAGGCTTAATCCCAAACCTAATATTTCAAAAGGCCCAACTACCAAATTAGCTATCCAAGGCCCAATTCATGGCCAGTTTCCCAAATTGGGCCCAAATCCCATTGTAGGCCTTCACAAACAATTATCGGTCCAAACTTCATGGGCCAACGGGCCCCAAGGCAACTAAGCCCAATATATACCCTAAACCGAAGCCTAATCATCGAAAACCCATCATGCTGAGTACGCGGGTCATACTCAGCAATACACTAAGCATACATGCTATTTGGCTTGTACGCCATGCGTACAGACTTGTACGACCATCGTACTCACCCATTAAGCCAAAATCATCTTTAAGCACTTAACGATTAAGACTTGAAGTCCAAACCACAGATCTAAACCCCAAATAGCATCTAGAACCATAAAGTCACTGACTTGGTGACTTTGCATGCCCCAAAAGGAGCCAACTTCAAGATATATATCAGTTTACGTTCACTAAATGGACATAATGCATGAGTGATTCTAAACCATAATGGTGCCAACTTTATGGACTTTGAACCTCAGAAAAATCAAGAGTGGCAACTCATAGCTCCTGGAGTGGTGCCCAACCACTAGATCTTATTCATGCGGCCAAAAAGGGTCCAAAACCCAGGTAGACTAGATCTAAGCTTCTAATGTGCATGGTCATAGATTTTTACCACAAACAAGCTGGAAATGAAGTAAAGAATCAGGATCCACAATCTCTTCCTTGATCCACAACGTTGCACTAAACTCCTTCTTCTTGAATATGAACAAAAACACACCAAGATGCATACAATGAGCTCAAATACACAACAATGGAGGCTAAGGGATGATTTATAGGGTTTTGGGGGCTCGGAGGCTGGTAAAGAGGCCAAGCCTAAAGACTTAAAGTGCTTATATAGGGTACAACACCCTAAGTTAGGGTTTCCACTAACTCCTCGTACGCCCAGCATACGAGGTCTCGCATCCATGATCCACCATTCACATTACGCTAAGCGTACACCAATGTACGCCTCACATACCAACCCTCTCACTAGTACGCCCTACGTACTCACTAGGTACCGCCAGTGTACTAGGGTTTCCCTCAAACCATAATTTACTCCGAAGGCCATAACTTCCTCATTGATATTCCGATTTTAAAGATCCTGATATCAATGAAATGGAAACGAGAAGCTCTACACTTTAATCAACTCATACTTGCCTTATAATTTCCAGAACAAAAATCCAGTTTCCATAAAATCCCGAGCTGACATATTACCAAAATACCATTTGGCTCCTAAACCCAAACCGGACACCCCGATCATCTAAATTACATCATCCACCTCCAAATGAGTCCAGATCTCAATTCTTCAAGAGTCCTAAGTCTGTTAATTCCTAATCCTTGGTCACCACTCCGAATATCAAAATGATTCGTAACAGGGCGTTGCAACTCTCCCTTACTTAACATAGATTTCATGCTAGAAATCATTTCTTACCATCCCCGGCATGCTAGACAACCCGAGCAACATGGCCACAACCCCGAGCATGCCATGTCCTTCCCAAGGCAACCAAAACCAAACTTAGCAAGGCTCTCTAACCCGAAGATGGACAGATCCTTTCCCAACCTAAAATAATCCCATGCAAAATAACCATGCTACTCAACCTGAAATCTGAACTCTCGAGATGGTCTGACTCCCTGACAGAGCGCCCGTACAGAACCATATCTAGTTCCATTCTAATTGACTAGAGGAATTAGTTAATCCTTCAAGAAAGACTCATCATGATAATAACAACTCCATGAGCATAATGAACAACGCGAGACAAACTAGGAGATAATCCTTCTGGTGGTAAACAATACATTGCTTCCTTGAACTGTCGAACCAATATACCACAGTTGAAATTCTGAAACCCCATTCTAACCTGACCCCTACGCATATAAAACAAAACGAAAACACAAACACAAGAGTTTGATCTACCTTAGAATCTAAATCCATCCTTTAAACCTGAATCCTTCAAATGATACCCTTGGCATGCATATTCCTTATTCATATCCCACTGAAATGAAGACCTTGCACACCAATACTCGCAATCCCCAATGCGATTTCCCACCAAGAACTAGCTTGGTACACAACTTATAACTCGAGATCCACAGATCTACACTTGCATTTTACTCAAAACCTTCTGATTCATGGCAACTCCTCACTAAAATAGAATATAACAATTCCCAAACCATCACTGAGACTTCTAGTCTCGTACCTGGTCTTACCACCAAGTTCCCAAGAGATCAAATGACATGGCTACCCTAGCTAAACATCCCTCTGTGCCACTTATTGGTCACACACTCAATCTTGTAACCCAAGATCCAAAACCTTGATCCAACGGTCTCTAGCAGGTCTCACTTGCATTTCCATAAACACACGGGCCTCGCCCATGGGTACTACCCTAACTATACCACGGAGCGGACTCACCCACGGGTCCCACCCTACTAGAGCTACATAGGCCCGACTCCGCCTCGGACCTCCATGGTCCTCAACCTAAAACAAAGAAATGCTCCTCGAAAATCCTGTCCATCGTGCCTAAGGCGCAAACTGATCCACCCCTAAATTCGTGACCACCTTGACGATAGGCTACCTCACCTGGTGAATGATATGATCCCATCGCAGTCATACAAAAATTCTAACTAACCATGGTTACTACGCATGGTTTCACCACGCCCAAACCATCTCAACCCCATAGTCTTTATTAACAAGAACAGTCAACGAGGCTCTAACACAACCCTCGCACTGGATCCATCCATAATTCTTCTATGCATAGCAAAGAAGGCGCCGACCAGCTGTTGGAAGTTTCTAAAACTCCCATGTTACACCACTTCAATCTAGACGGCCCCTAGGTCGTCTCTCCTCCTGGCTAGGATGTGAAACTTGCGCTAGTTCCACACCCTTCCTAACTCCCAGAAAATTCTAATCGATTCCCCCCACTTGGATTCGATGAAGCTCTCTCATCTTTTAACTCCGATGGATTCCCAGCCCATCAAACTCATATAGCATGAACCGCCTTTGACCTGCATTTATCAATACTAGTGTTACATTACTAGCCAAACTCAATGATCTACCAACTCTTGAAATCTTGAAAAATACTCACAAAATCTTAACAGGTCTGATAATCCAAATCACCTCCCATGATACCATACCAATCTCCACCCCAACTTCCATTCTCAAAGAATCATTGAATTCTAAACTTCTACAACCCATGGGAATATAAAACTCCCCTGATACTTCCATTGACCAATCAACTCATGCAACTGACACAACCATCTTCCTTCTACCTTTCCTCTCCTATCAACGGTAGTGTTTGAACTCAAAAGTTCTTCCATAGACGACCGTCGATCCCATCAGATTAAAAGATATAACAAATGAATCCCTAACTTCACTAGAGAACTAATTCGCTAGTCCTGACCATAAACCCTTCAACAATATCCCAGAATTGATCCCACCAAAAACCCAGAACAACAAACGAACATGTTGAAATCCTCTCAGCAAGATACGATCAACTATTTATTCACGGCATGCAAAAACGCATATAACAATCCTTGATTATGTAACCCATAAAATAGCAGAGAACAAAACCAGAGATAATGGTTACCCAAATCATAAAAAAAAATTCTAAAGCAATATAAATCCTGACAATAAGAAAGAAGAAATCAAAAGTTAACATACTCGTAGAAGCATCTGCTGGAATCCTAACCTCCTCCTCCTGAGTTACCCCGACCACCCTATTAACCGTGTGAATAGCAGAAGTCCGACCCAAGAACCTGGCGACCGATCGATCAATGATGTTGGGTAACCCCTAACGTGAGGCTTGAAAAACATCTGTGAAATCCAATCATGGAGTCGAACCTCTTGAGGACATGCTGAATAACCCACCTTTGATCCCAAATGACGAGAAATAGCAATAGGATCCTCCTTCCTAAAGGATTCAAGGGATCCACAAGCTTTGGGCTCCAGATGAGCCCCCAACTGCCCTGCCACAATCTCGGCCCGAAAATCCCCAAGACGACCATCCAAGAGCTCCAAAATCCCTTCCTTGACATAACCAAATATCATTGAGGTCCATTCCAATATACCGCGAGTAATCTTCGATGAGATGAACCCACATCCGCACATCGATTGGCTCGGTATCTGTACCTGAGCCGAAACCGGAACCTGAACCCCATTCCTAAGTGTTAAACATCATACCGAGAACATCATGCAAAAGATCCTAATATACACAAGAATCCTTATCTCACAGGCTTCCTAGATTTTGCAAGACACTCCCCGGTTCGAGTATGGATCTTGTGTTTTCAGTGGTACGGGACCAATACTGATGGGTTTGGGTCATAAGAACATCCTATGTGCTCATGCAAACCCTAATGCTTGGATCTAGGTTTCTCTATTGTACATGCAATTCATCCGAGACTATAAACCCTAGATCTAGTGTATTATAATCAATATAACATATAAATAAGGGTTTAGATCATACCTTGATTGTTATGTAGCAATAACAATCTCAAATCCTTCTTGTATTGACTTTAGAAAGCTTAGAGTCACAAATGTCACTCCTCTAATGGTTCACAAACACCAAGAGCAAGAGGATGAAGAAGAGAAGAGAAGGAGGCTCTCAAAACATGTGGAAACCCTAGACAATTAGTTCACCACGTTTTTTGGAGCATAAGGGTTCCATATATAGTGAGGCTATTAGGGTTATCTAACAAGGAAACCCTAATTTGGATGCTTAAAGGCCTTGGACGATTTCTAATGGGTATCCCCATAGAATTCGTCCAACCTTATAATATAAGGCAATCCATAGCCCAATTGCAATTATCTTATAATTACAATTCTAGTCCCTTAAGTTTAATTAATATCTTTTAGTCACAAACTTAATTCTTATTAATTCTTGACTAATATTAATTAAACAATATGATTTCTCCTTTTATATATTATTCTCATAATATATTAATAAATCATATTTAATCCTTTCTCTCCATAATTCATCCTATCAAGTTGCTTTGGTGAAGGCAACCCAAAAGGACCAATACTACCTTCCACACCTATCCATACTTCTCTCAAGAATCCTCCCGAATCGTCTAAGTCACATTCTCAATCCATACACTAAACACTCACTAACCAGTGAAACCCACTAAAGCAATTTCCTAGGCTTTCCTAGGTTCCTGGCCTCACCCTACTATCAACTTCTGAAGAGCTCCCCATACGCAGTCACCCACCTCATGAATAAAATCACATGAAACAAAGCTTAGACAATCGTTCGAGTAACAGAATCATCCTTACAACGGTTGGACTAAAAAAAGAGTTGCACAATAGGGTCAAATCCATCACTTTGAGATTATTCAACATTTGTCACATATGACTTAACATATTCACGTTGTAGCTAACTCCCATCACCTAAGAGTTCCACAAAGCACAAAGCAAGAAACATTCGTGTAATAGCACTCCAATCCATAAAATAATCATGTGCATCCAATCCCACATACTACAACTCATACTAGGAGCTCCCAATCTGCTACTGATTGCCTTACGCATACAAATTATACCCAATCTAGCATCCCATGCTTCCTAGGCTACATGGCATCACATATCAGGCCAACCTATCACTGGCTAATCAGAACTAGTATGCAAGTCTAGAAGCTCATACAATAGGCATACAACTCGTCTCTCCTAGCATTCTATCGTGCAAAAACTAAACAGATCCTTAGCCCTAACTAGCATGCGATCCATATATTCATAAATCAAATTATCCCAGATAAAATGTATGGGTATTTCAGGAGAAACTTACTTGAGTTCGGTCGATTGCACGCACCACACCCTTTCTTGAAATAGAAAACTTGTTTTTCCCTTTTTTAAATCATTTTTCTTTCATTTTTCAAAAACTTTACCAAATCCTCAGTTTGAGTTCAGACTCACCCGAGAGTGTGTCTGAATCCCTCAAACCAAGGCTCTAATACCAACTTGAAACGTCCCATTTAAAAACCCAAAAACTTTTCATTTTTAAATTACTAAAATAATACATCATCTTAATTTCATAAACCATGTAATCAAAGATTTATTAATACATCATCGTTTTCAAGGTAAATCAAAGAATGCGAACACATGTGTGGTGTGCTCTACAATCATCCCGAACTCTTCCATTTGAAAACCGAAGTACCTGAAACATTAACTGAACACCATAATCACAAAGCTTAGTGATTTCCCCAAGATACCACATACCATACATACATAAATCACTTATTGGGCCCCCACCCTCCATTGGGCCCCGCCATGTCTGCAGTTCCACTCGGCCTCGGGCCCCGCCAGACATCGAGCCCCACAAGGATTATAGATCTGTCAATCACCAGGCCTAGCCTGATACACACATAATCATATAAACATATAATCATATAAACATACAATCGTACTAGCACATGCAATAATCACAAAGGCCATAGCATACCATACAGTGATCGAGCCTCGCCCAACATCGGGCCTTGCCTGACATCGGTCCTCGCCCGGTAGGCATAAAACACATATTGATAACTGTTGCATAAGGTGTCTAAGTCCATAGCAATAATTTTCATGTACTTGACCTGAGGGTAGCATGGTCCATTTTGGGTTTCATTCACCAAAACAATCTAATATGATGAACATTTTAGAAAGAGGTTATCTATGATTCATTAATATATTATAAGTATAATATAATATATGAATGATATTATTTAATTAGTATTGGTGAACAATTAATTTGGAATTAATTTAGTGATCAAAAGAGACTAATTAAATATACAGGGGCCGATTATGTAAATTTATGATATATATATATATATATATATATATATATATATATATATATATATATATATATATATGTATGTATGTATATATATATAGGTTGGGCTAATAATCCGTGGTGCATAAGTAGTGGGCTAAGCTTATATAAGAATTCATAATGTGTTAATCCATTACAAGCCCAAGTGTATGGATTAGGGTTTACACATGACCCTTGGATTCCTACACTATATATATATATATATATATATATATATATATATATATATATATATATATATATATATATATATATATATGACCTTATGGCCTAAAATCGGTTACCATTGTGTTCTTAGAGTTCATATAGCCGATTTTGAGTGCATAGTAACCTCTCTCGAGTTCTCTAAATTGTTGGTGGTGTTTTCTGAGCCATTTGAGGCATCACAATCGGGGTGTTAAGTTCTTAAAGGACAAACGCATCAAGCTACAACAAGATGTAATTATATAACTATTTTTATGATTCATATGTCATGTTTTATGCAAGATTAGGCTTCATGCTTTGGAAAAATTGTTTGCATGTATAACTAGAGAAAACTTTGATCCAAAGCATTTGGGTTGTGTGTGCACCTTAAGGTTGTTATAGTGCTCAAAACCCTTTAGTGGTATCATTACCTAGGGTAGTTTTTTGTTATATTGTTGCATTTTTGATTGTTCAATGTTGAAGCAAACTAAAATAGGCCTTCTGCCAAACCGAACTTGCCGAGTCCATAGATGAACTCGACGAGTCCAAAGCCTGGCTCAACGAGTTGCACTGTCTGATGGCAGATTTTTGGGTTTTTTGGCCTATATTGGATTAAGATCACTACCACGAACTGTTTTGTATCATAAAATCTGTTTTTCTCTAAAATGGTAGTGATTATCCTCATCCAGTTAAAGGACAATTGTCAAATTTTAAGATAATAAGGTGATTATTTGTATTATTTGATATGAATTGAATTACTATATGAGTTAGATTAGATCAATGGTAAATTATATGAAACTGTTGTTAATTAAAATTGATCTAAATGTTTTAATGAACTCCATAACTTGTCCTCAAGTTATGAAAAATCAAGAGTCTTATTCATTAAACTACATTAACTCATAAGTTATGGAAACCCAAGATTTTTGAAGAGTTTCAAAACCTGCACTCAAGTTTTGGTATTTGTAAAGTCTCACTTTTGAAACATTTAATTGCAAACCTTAGAATTCTAAAAGTTTAAAATTCAACCCTCATACTATTATAATATTATCAGTTTAATAATTGTATATATATATATATACATATATATATATATATATATATATATATATATATATATATATATGTATAAGACAAGTCATTCTTACCGTTAGTAGGCCTCATTCACCGCTTCGTTGACTGGTGGAGGGTCGTTAGCCAAACGGGTGGGATAGGAGATTAATACTCATTAAAAGTATAATGATAATTATAAAGCAACTAAATGTTTGATTAAATTCCCAATCTTAGTTACTTTAGGAAAATGTGAAAATGATGCTATTCCATGAAATTGCACTTTGCACCGTGCCAAGTCGTTAATGGAGCGTGTTTGGTTAACTGACACATTAACATAGACTAGTAAGGGTAACAAAGGGTTGCTTGATGTTTGTCATAAATCAATGGAGCATGTGTGGTTAATCGACACATTGATTAGGTGATAAATGACATCGAGAGTACCGAGTATATTTGCATGGTTATTTAGACCTTGTTTGTGATCCTCGGTATCCCAGTCACAAACCTGAAGGGAATAATTGAGATTTAAATATGTCATTGAAAAGTTCAATGAATCTCAAAAAATCTAGGAATTTCAATCCAATTAAAACTTAATATTCACTTTCGTTTTTCTTTATGGAGGAAATTGGTAAATCGTCATTTACCTACCTTGTAATATTTCGCAATGGGATTACGGCATCCCTATCCTGAATTGTAAAATATTGTGTTGGGTCCTAGCCTTAATATTTCATTTGGTTGTTATATTAAGGATTCTTATCTATTCTAAACTTCGTCTTTCCTTTTCGATGTATTCCAACACTGCTTCTGGCTCAAACCCTTTGGGATCTTTCTCCCCCATGAACATGTCTGGAAGGGTCGTCTTTGATGGTTCGAACTTCAATGACTGGATTCAGAACATTAGGATGGTCACTCACTACGAGGACAAGGAATATGTCCTCGACAAAGACCTTAAGTAGATTGATGAGACCACCGCTACTCCTAAAGAGGTTGTTGAGTATAGCACACATGAGAAGGATGCCACAAAGTTGTATTGTATTATGCTTGCCACTATGACAGTTGAACATCAAAAGTCCTATGATGACTACTACCCTTTCGAGATGCACCAAGATTTAATGGAAAGATACCATCAAAGTGCTCATCATGAAAGGTATGAAATCATTGCCTCCATGATTACAACAAAGATGAAGGATGGAGACTTCATCACGGCCCACTTGCAGAAAATGCAAAGGTTTGTGGACCGCTTGCTGAAGTTGAATGTGAACTTCGATGAAGAGTTCGCCATTGGTATTATCCTACACTCATTGCCTCCTTGTTATGATCAGTTTCGTATGACTTATCATATGAACAAGGAGGAGGTAACTCTTAGCAAGCTCCAAGGCCTTTTGAGATCTGGTGAAAGTAGTCTTAATGGAAAATTTGTTGTATCTACTCCTACTCCTTCTGTTGTTGCCCTAGTCATGGCAATTGGACATGGGAAAAGGAAGAAGAGGAAGGTGTTGGATTAATGTCTAAGTCCATAACTATAATTGGTAAGACGTGACCCAACCCGACATGGTCCATTTGGGTTGCATTGCATCATGCATTTGGATAAGACTATAATGAGAGAAATAACACTTAAGGTTGGTTAATATATTATAAGTTCTAATATATTAACAAGGTTATTTAATTAGTATTGATCAAGAATTAATTTGGAATTAATTAAGTGATCAAAAGGAGACTAATTAAATATATGGTTTGATTGTGTAAATCATTCATTCTTATATATGTGGGCTTGTGATCCAAGATTCCTTATGTTGGACTAAGTCCATGGGGCAACCCATGTATCCATGGAGGTTAAAATCCATGGAGCATAAGGAATGGGTAAATTTATGAGTTACATGGTGTAATCCTAATAGCCATAATTTAAAAGAATCCCATGGCTCAAGAAATCGGCCACTATGAGTAATAGAAAGGGCTAGCCAATTTTATGAAGTGTTCCAATTTCTCTCAATTCATTTCCATGTGCATTTGGTGTTGGGTGAACCATTTGAGGTGTCACACTTAGGGCACTAGGCACTCAAGCTTCATGAAGACATTCTACATCAAAGAGGTATGTAATTCTAACTTGATATATTCATATGAATCAATGTTATTATGATAGTTAGGATGAATACCTTGGAAAAGTTCATATTTGCATGTATAAAAGAGAAAACATAGATCCAAGGTATTTAGGGTTGCATGTACACTTAGGAGTGTTAGAATGCTCAAAACCCAACAGAAGGCTCCTTCTAAGAGCCGCAAGGGAAAGTCTCACGATGGATCCTCTTCTAGTGGGACTATAGCTAGTTCTGCTAATCCCTCTACCAATCCGAAAGAAGCAGTGTGTTTCTGTTGTCATGATAAAGGGAACTGGAAGCGAAGCTTCCCCAAATGCTTGCAGGAAGTCAAGGATAGGAAGATAAAGCCCACCCATGAAGGTATTTACACTATTCTATCTAATAACTCATTACATTCTTGTTCTTGGATCCTTGATACATGTTGTGGTTTCCACATTTGTTCTAATTTGCAGGGACTAAAATGAAGTAGGGATGTGGAGCACGGGAAGACGAACTTGGTCATGGGGAATAGGAAAATGTCGCCTGTCACCAAGATTAGAGTTTATTCTTTATTGCTTACTAGTGGGTTAGAATTAGATTTCAATAATTGTTGTTACTCATCCGTTATGGCGAGAAATATTATTTTCTATCATGGTTTGTACAAACAAGTTTTTATATTTTCTTTTGATAATGAAATTGGTTCTATTAATGCTTTTTATAATGGTGTATTTTATTTTAAAGCATTACATTGTAATGGTGTATATGAAATTGTGATGGTTGTAGACGACTTACGAAATATTGTGTTGAACATTGATTCTTCCAATAGTTTGGATAAGGCATCCTTGTGGCATTGTCGTCTTGGACATGTCAACAAGAAGCGCATAGGCCAACTCCAAAAGGATGGTGTGTTGTAGTTATTCTACTTAAGGTCGGATGACACTTGAAAATCTTGTTTTCTTGGAAAGATGACCAAGTTACCCTTCACTAGTACTTGCGAAAAGGGTGAGGGTTTGTTGGATCTCATACACACCGATGTGTGTGCACCATTCAGAACTGCCACAAGGGATGCTAACTGCTTCTATGTGACTTTTACTGATGATTACAGCAGATATGACTACATATACTTAATCAAGAATAAGTCATAAACCTTTGAAAAGTTAAAAGAGTTTAAACAAGAAGTGGAGAATCAGTTCGGCAGGTAGATAAAGATGCTCTGATCCGATCGAGGTGGTGAGTATCTTAGTATCAAGTTCCTAGACAATCTTAAGGAATGTGCAATTATTGTTGGATAAGGTGTCTAAGTCCACAACTATTTCTAGTATGTACTTGACCCGACCGAGCATGGTCTATTTGGATTGCATGGCACCATGCAATTGGATAGACTAAATGAGAGAAATAACACTTGTGGATTATTAATATATTATAAGTTCTAATATATTAATAATATTATTTAATTAGTTTGATCAAGAATTAATTTACAATTAATTATGTGATCAAAAGATAACTAATTAAATATATGGGTTGATTATGTAAGTCATCCATAACTTGTATAGTGGGCTAAGAGGCTCCATGGATTATCAAGTTGGGTTCCACCGATAGGATTCTCCATGGATGCTCCATGGGAGTTACAAACCCGTGGGTCATGGAAATGAAGAGTCATGATACATTAGGGTTTACAAGGTGTAACCCTAGATGTATCAACACTATATAAAGAACATATTCTCCACCAAAATTGGCTACACATAAGAAACAAGAGGGCTAGGCCGATTTTAGAAGTGTGTATTCTCCCTAAATTCATTCCAAAAGCATTTGGTGTTGTGTGAAGCATTTGAGACATTACACTTGGTGTGCTAGGCTCACAAGGTTTCAAGGATCATAAGCTACAAAAAGGTATGTTATTCTATCTTTCCTTCAAGTTAAAAATTGTTCCCCAGGTACACTTAGGAAGTGTTAGAATGCTCAAAACCCATCAGTGGTATCAGAGCCTAGGCTTGTTTGTTGATTTTTTGTGCAAACTGTTGAAAAAAATCATTTTTCTGTTTTCTGCTCGTATGAACTCGCCATGTCCATGGGGGGACTCGACGAGTCAATGAACAAATGCAAGCTACTCGTCGAGTCTGTTCTTGCACTCGACGAGTAGAGGCTGCAGTTTTTAGAAATTCAACTTTTGTTGCTGGAAATGGACTAGAAACATTACCCTAAACTGTTTTGGTACTTGAAAACTTGTTTTAGATGGTGTAATGTTTATGCTAATCAATTTGCAATGGCAATTATCAAAATTACAAAGTTTTTAGTTGTAATTTTTAATTCTTGAAATGCTCATATTGATGTTCTTGAACTTATGAAGATTAGATGATCATAGGAATTACTTGTAACCTTCATGGTAGTTTAATTCATGATCATAAAGTGTTTTAATGGAGTCCATAACTTGTCCTCAAGTTATGGAAAACCAAAAGTCACACTTTTATTAAAGCCATTAAAATAACACTAGAGTTATTAAAATGAGGAGACTTCATTTTTATTACTCAATTAAATTCATAAGTTATAAGAAATGAAAAGTTTTGAAAGATTACAAAACTTGCCCTCAAGTTTTGGAACAAGTAAAGTCTTGATTAAAACTTTAGTTCCAACCCATAGAATTTTAAAAGTTAAAATTCAACCCTTATACTTTATATTATAAGTTAATAATATATATATGTATAAGATCAAGTCGTCTTACCGCTAGTACGCCTCATTCACGAAGCCGGTCTATAAGGGGGGTATAAGGTTGTTGCCTATAAAATGGAAACTTAATGGGTGTCCAATCTCACCCACCGCTTCCTTGATCAGTAGAGGGTCGTTAGCCGAACTGGTAAGACAAGGACTTATAAATTCTCATTAAAAGTATGATGAATATTATAAAGTAACTAAATGCTTTTATTAAATTCTCAATCTTAGTTACTTTAGGTAAAAATGTGAATAAGGTGCTAAATCATGAAATTACACTTTACACTTTGTTTAATTCGTTGGTGAGGCGTGTGTGGTTAACCGGCACACTAACTTGGACTTAACAAGGTAGGTAAAGGGTGACTTAAGGTTTACCATAGCATCGGTGGATCGTGTGTGGTTTACCGGCACATCGATTGAGTGATAAACTTTAAGGGTACCAAGTGATTTGCATGGTTACTTCACACCTCGTTTTGTGATCCTTGGTATCCCAGTCACAAAACTTGGAGGGCACACTCGAGATTGAATCATGCCTTTGAAAAGTTCATTGAATCTCAAAAGAATCTAGGAATTTCTAAGAACCAATCAAAAACCTAATATTTAATATTTCGTTTTTCAAGGTGGAAATTGGTGAATCGTCATTCACCTACCTTTCAAATATGTTATAGCTTGGATTACGGCATACCTCTTCTAAGTTATAATATATTGTGATTGGATCCTAGCCTTAATATTACATTTGGGTGTTTTATTAAGGGCTCTCTTAATATCTAAACTAATCTTGTCCTCTTCTTTCAGATGTCTTCAAAAAATACTGCTTCTAGCTCTAATCCTAATGACTCCTTTACCCTTATGAACTTCTGTGTGAAAGTCCTTTTTGATGGATCCAACTTCAATGAATGTATTAGAAACATCAGGATGATTACCTGCTACGAGGACAAAGAATATGTCCTCGACGAGGAGCTTAAGGAGATTGATGAGACCATTGCAACTCCGCAGGAGATCGCTGACTTCCAGGCACATGAAAGGGATGCTACCAAAGTGGCATGAATCATGTTGGCCACGATGACAGCAGAACTCCAAAAGTCCTATGAGGACTTCTACGCTTTTGAAATGCACCAAGATCTAATAAAGGTACCATCAAAGTGCACGACAAAAGACGTATGAAATCATTTGCTCCATGATAACAACCATGATGAAGGACGGGGAATCCGTCACGAGCCACATGCAGAAAATGCAAAGGTATGTGGATCGGTTGTTGAAGCTTAATGTGAACTTCCCTGAGGAGATTGCAATAGATATCATTTTGCACTCCTTACCATCGTGCTATGATCAATTCCGCATGACATATCACATGAATAAGGAAGAGGTCACACTCAGTAAACTTCATGGACTTCTCAAGACCGTAGAAACAGGTCATAAGGGGAAGTCGGTTGTGAACACTCCTACCCCAAACTCCGCCCCGGTTTTGGCAATCGGGAAAATTTGAGGGAAGAAGACGAAGAGCAATTCGAAGGGTACCAAGGCTAGGACCCTTGATGGCTCTTCTTCAAGTGGAACTAAGAAAGGTTTCGCCACTCCTTCTTCTGACCCTAAAGAGGATGAATGCTTCTATTGCCATTAAAAGTCACATTGGAAGTGGAACTGCCCAAAATACCAGCAAGATGTGAAGGATGGGAAAGTTAAACCCAACCATGCAGGCATTTACACTATCTTATCTAATAAATCACCTCATTCTAACTCTTGGGTCCTTGATACCGGTTGTAGTATTCATATCTGTTCTGATTTGCAAGGACTAAGAAGAAGTGAGAATGTGGAGCATGGAAGAATAAACTTAATCATGGGGAATAGGAAACCTTTACCTGTCACCAAGATTGAAGTTTATACTTTATCGCTAAGTAGTGGGTTTAGTTTGGATTTGAATAAGTGTTGTTATTCTCCAGAAATGGCAAGAAACATTATTTCCTTTCATTCATTGTATAAAAAAGGTTTCACCTTTTCATTTGATAATGAAGTTGGTTCGATTAATGCTTTCTTTAATAATGTTCTTTATTTTAAAGCATTACCTTGTGATGTTGTGTATGAAACTGTATCTGTGGTTCATAACTTAGGAAATAATGTATTGTGTATTGATTCTGTTAATGATAATAACTTGGATAAAGCATCATTATGGCATTGTCGTCTTGGACATATAAGCAATAAACGCATAGGCCAACTCCAAAAGGATGGAGTCTTGGAGTCATTTGAAGTCAGATGATAGTTGTGAGTCATGCTTACTTGGAAAAATGACAAAGTCACCCTTCACTGGTTCTTGTGAGAGGGGTGAAGGTTTGTTGTATCTTCTACACACGGATGTGTATGGACCCTTCAAACCTGCCACAAGGGATGCTAATCGTTATTATTTGACTTATGCTGATGATTACAGTAGATATGGATATGTCTACTTAATCACGCATAAGTCAGAGACTTTTGAAAGATTTAAAGAATTTAAACAGGAAGTCGAGAATCAATTAGGCAGGAACATTAAGATGCTTCGATCCGATCGAGATGGTGAGTATCTTAGTTCAGAGTTCCTCGACTATCTTAGGGAATGTGGGATTCTCTCATAATTGACACCTCCCAGGACACCGCAGTTGAATGATGTGGCTGAGAGGTGTAACTGAACCTTGATGGATATGGTTCGTTCCATGATGAGTCGAGCTTCGCTACCTATCTCATTTTGGGGGTATGCCTTAGAGACTGCCACCCATATCCTTAATCTTGTCCCTACAAAGAAAGTTGCCAAAACTCCTCATGAGATGTGGACTGGTAAAGTACCTAAACTATACCACATCAAGATTTGGGGTTGCGAGGCTTTCGTCAGACGCAAGACTCATGATAAGCTCGAACCTCGAAGCGAGAGGTGTATTTTCATCAGCTACCCACAACAATCCTTTGGTTACCTCTTCTACAGACCTAGTGAAATGTGGTCTTTGTAGCCAGGAGGGCATTCTTGAGAGAGAGAGAGAGAGAGAGAGTTAATAAGCCAAGGAGACAGTGGGAGGCAAGTTGATCCTGAAGAAATTCAAGAGTCAAGCGGCGAAGGAACTTCAAACCCTAGCACTCAACTTGAGGAGGAAACTCCTGTTGAGAATGTAGCAGGTCGTAAGACTTTAGGGTGCAAATGGATCTTCAAGAAGAAGACCGACAATGATGGTAATGTACACACTTATGAGGCACGACTGGTTGCAAAGGGTTTCTCACAAACTCCGGGAGCTGATTATGATGAGACCTTTTCTCTAGTGGCCAAGATTAAGTCTATTAGGGTTATGTTATCCATAGCCGGATTTCATGACTATGAAATATGGCAAATGGATGTCAAAACTGCTTTCCTTAATGGAAAGTTGGCTGAGGATGTTTACATGAGTCAGCTAGAGGGTTTTGTCAATACGGAGTACCCTAATAGAGTGTGTAAGCTTGAGAAATCCATTTATGGGTTAAAGCAAGCACCTCGCAGATGGAATCTTTGCTTTGATGAGAAAGTCAAGGAATTTGGATTTTCTAGGAGTGAAGATGAATCTTGTGTATATGTCAAGGTTAGTGGGAGTATAGTTAGCTTTTTGGTATTGTATGTGGATGACATACTACTCATAGGAAATGACATCCCAACTCTGCAGGAAGTTAAGTCCTGGCTTGGGAAGTGTTTCTCTATGAACCACCTAGGAGAAGCTGCCTATATTCTAGGGATAAGGATCTTGAGAGACCGGAGTAAAAGACTAATTGGACTTAGTCAGAGTACCTACTTAGATAAGGTACTGAAGAGATTCAGCATGCAGGACTCCAAGAAAGGAAAGTTACCCATCCAAAGTAACGCCAGATTGAGTAAGACACAAAGCCCTAGTACTGAGGCTGAGATAGCAGAAATGAGTCGAATACCTTATGCTTTGGCTGTAGGATCGATCATGTATGCTATGACGTGTACTCGACCTGATGTAGCCTTTGCCTTGAGCATGGTTAGCAGGTATTAGGGGAACCCTGGCAAGGCATACTGAACTGCGGTAAAGAATATCCTCAAGTACCTACGGAGGACTAAGGACTGGCTCCTTACCCTCGGTGGGAGTGATGACTTGAGAGTTAAAGGGTATAGTGATGCTAGCTTTCAGACTGATAGGGACAATTTCCGCTCTCAGTCAGGCTGGGTCTTTACCTTAAATGGAGGAGCAATTTCTTGGAAGAGTTCCAAGTAAGAGACGGTGGCTGATTCAATTTGCGAATCAGAGTATATTGCAGCTAGCGAGGTAGCAAAGGAGGCGATATGGCTGAAGAACTTCATTGGAGATCTTGGAGTTGTACCAGCTATTAAGGAGCCAATGGAAATTTTATGTGATAGTGAAAGTGCAGTTGCCTTAGCCAAGGAACCAAGGGATCACGGGAGATCCAGAAACATCGATAGAAAATACCATTTCATCAGACATCGAATCGAGGAAGGACTCCTCGTGGCGAAGAGGGTATCATCGGATGAGAATCCAGCAGATCCCCTCACGAAGGGACTGACTCGGGTTAAGCATCTCCAGCATGCTCGGAGCATAGGGCTGAAGGATGATATTAGATTTAGTAGTTAGATAACCTTGAAATTTGTAAAGTGTAATTGACATGAGATGATGAATAAAAGGTGTTTTATTTATGAGGAAAGTGTTGCTATCTCTTGTCGATCGTTTACTATACTTCTTTTACATGTTTTGACTTCCAGAATAATTATGTTTGGTATATCAAATGATTCAAACCTCCTAGCCAGTCATACGTCGGAAGTAGGTATGAATCAAGACTGTCATGATTGGTTGCAGAGGTCTAAGGTGTTGGACATGGCTACAACAATCGTGAGTGCTCATAAGTTCTGAGCATTGGACTCAACCCACGCTCGCTAGAATCACTTCATGGAATTTATCTCGAGTGATCATGAGACGGTAATATCATATAAGTCTTCACACCTAGAGATATGATTTTTTTACTTATGAGTTGGTTATGCATTGATTGTACGAAAACGCATTGGTAGCTCTATGTTATCAAACGTGCTCTTGTGTATAATTTAATGAGTGGTAGAACAAACATATGAGTCAAAGTTTATCTGTTCCTTCTTGGATTAGAAGCTAATATCTGGGCCCCTCGATGATTTGGTTTTGACCTATTTACCGAGCCTGGTCAGAACTAAGTTGATGTGTTCAATTAAGTTCTTTGTCAAACAAATCGGAAATCGAGAAACAAACTGCTGGACAATAAGTAAGACATTTTTCCATGTATTTGTCCGGATGATATCTAGAACAGAGGATTATATGATCACTTATCTTAAATGGCGTATCATCATTTCTCAGTTCCGAGAGACCTTGAAAGAGCTACGATTGCCGTTAGGTTCCTGAAGTATTATAGTTATGGTTATTAGACTTATCCAAGTGGGAGACTGTTGGATAAGGTGTCTAAGTCCATAACTATTTCTGGTATGTACTTGACTCGACCTGGCATGGTGCATTTGGGTTGCATGGCACCATGCAATTGGATAGGCTAAATGAGAGAAATAACACTTGTGGATTATTAATATATTATAAGATCTAATATATTAATAATATTATTTAATTAGTTTGATCAAGAATTAATTTAGAATTAATTAAGTGATCAAAATATAACTAATTAAATATATGGGTTGATTATGTAAATCATCCATAACTTGTATAATGGGCTAAGAGGCTCCATGGATTATCGAGTTGGGTTCCACCCATAGGATGCTCCATGGGAGTTACAAACCCATGGGTCATGGAAATGAAGAGTCATGACACATTAGGGTTTACAAGGTGTACCCTAGATATGTCAACACTATATAAAGAACATATTCTCCACCAAAATCAGCTACACATAAGACACAAGAGGGCTAGGCCGATTTTAGAAGTGTATATTCTCTCCAAAGTCATTCCAAAAGCATTTGATGTTGTGTGAAGCATCTGAGGCATCACACTTGGGGTGCTAGGCTCACAAGGTTTCAAGGATCATAAGCAACAACAAGGTAAGTTATTCTATCTTTCATTTAAGTTAAAAATTGTTCCCCATGTATGCTAGATAGGAATATAACCTTGGAATTCAACTTTGCATGATTATTAGACAAACATAGATCCAAGGTTATTAAGGTTGCATGTAAACTTAGGAAGTGTTAGAATGCTCAAAACCCATCAATTATTTCACAATTGTCGCCACCCAGGACACCATAGATTAATGGTGTGGCTGATAGGCGCAATCGAACCTTGTTGGACATGGTTCGTTCCATGATGAGTCGAGCTTCGTTACTTATCTCATTCTAGGTGTATTCTTTAGAGACTGCCTCCCATCTCCTTAATCTAGTCCCTACTAAGATGGTTGCCAAAACACCTCATGAGATGTGGATAGGGAAGGTTCCCTCATTAGCACACATCAAGGTTTGGGGTTGTGAGGCTTTCATGATGCGTGAGACTCACGACAAGCTCGAACCTCGAAGTGAGCGTTGTATTTTCATCGGCTAACCACATAAGTCTTTTGGATATCTCTTCTACAGACTGAGTGACAATGTTGCCTTCGTAGCGAGGAGAGGTGTTTTCAGAGAGAGAGAACTCATATGCCAAGAAGACAATGGGAGGAAAATTGACCTTGAAGAGCTTCAAGAGTTAAGTGATGAAGGAACCTCAAACACTAGCGCTCAACCTGAGGAGGAAACTCCTGTTGAACCAGTTGACGAGTCCGTACCTCTGAGGCTTTCCAGTAGAGTCAGTTTTCCACCTGTGTTATATATGGATTCCATATTACTACAGATAGTGATACATTTATCAGTGATAGCACACTGGTAAATTTGGATGAACCTAATAACTACAAGGAAGCCATGACAGGCCCTGAGTCTGCAAAATGGAAAGAGGCGATGAACAGTGAGATTCAGTCCATGTACGACAATCAAGTTTGGAACTTGGTTGACAATGTATCAAGTGGTAAGACAGTTGGGTGCAAATGGATCTTCAAGAAGAAGACCGACATGGATGGGAAATTACACACACATAAGGCACGGTTGCTTGCGAAGGGCTTTACTCAAACTCATGGGGTTGATTATGACGAGACCTTCTGACCAGTAGCGAAGATTTAATCTATTAGGGTTATGCAAACCATAGATACCTTTCATGATTATGAAATATGGAAAATGAATGTCAAAACCGCTTTCCTTAATGGGAATTTCGCTGAAGATGTTTACATGAGTCAGCCAAAGGGTTTTCTCAATGCAAAGTACCTTAATAGAGTGTGTAAGCTTGAGAAATCCATTTATGGATTGAAACAAGCATCTCGCGGATGGAATCTTTGTTTCGATGAGAAAGTCAAAGAGTGTGGATTTTCAAGAAGTGAGGACGAGTCTCGTATATATGTCAAAGCAAGTGGGAGTATAGTTAGCTTTCTAGTGTTGTATGTGGATGACATACTTCTCATAGGAAATGAAATCCCAACCTTGCAGGAGGTTAAGTCCTTCATTGGGAAGTGTTTCACTATGAAGGACCTTAGGGAAGCTGCCTATATTCTAGGGATAAGGATATTGAGAAACAGGAGTAAAAGACTAACTGGACTTAGTCAAAGTACCTACTTGGATAAGGTGTTGAAACGGTTGAACATGGATGATTCCAATAAATGTGACTTACCTATCCAAAGCAATACCAAACTGAGTAGGACTCAGAGTCTGAGTACAAAGGTTGAAATAGCAGAAATGAGTCGAGTACCATATGATTCCACAGTTGGCTCGATCATGTATGCTATGACTTGAACTCGCCCTGATGAGGCCTTTTCTTTGAGCATGGTTAGCAGATATCAAGGGAATCCTGGTAAAGCTCACTGGACTGCGATAAAGAACATTCTTAAGTACCTGCAGAGGACTAAGGACTGGGTCCTTACCCTCGGTGGGAGTGATGACTTGAGAGTGACAGGGTATAGTGACGCCAACTTTTAGACCGACATAGATAATTTCCGTTCTCAGTCGGGCTGGGTATTAGCTCTGAATGGAGTAGCAATAACTTGGAAAACTTCCAAAAAGGAGACTGTAGTTGATTCAACGTGTGAATCAGAGTACATAGCAGCAAGCGAACTGGAAAAGGAGGCGATATGGCTGAAGAACTTCATCGGACACCTTGGAGTTGTACCAGCTATAAAGGAGCCTATAGAGATTTTCTGTCACAACGAGAGTGCAGTCGCCTTAGCCAAGGAACCAAGGGATCATCGCAGATCTAGGAACATCGATAGAAAATATCACTTCGTAAGACACCAGATAGAAGAAGGACTGCTCGTGCCAAAGAGGGTATTGTCAGAGGAGAACCCAGAAGATCCCCTTACGAAGGGATTGAGTAGGGTTAAGCACTTGCAGCATGCGAGGAGCATTGGGCCGAAGGACGATATTAGTTTCAATGATTAGATAGCATGTTTAGAAACTTGTAATAGATAAAATGTAATTGACATTTGATGATTAAATAAAAGGTGTTTTACTTATAAGTAAAGTTACTATCTTGAGTCAATTGTTTACTAATGTTTCACTTTGCATGTTTTGACTTCTAGAATATTTAAATTATTCAAACTATCCACAGTCGATCATACTTTGGAAGTAGGTATTGAGGCATGACTGTCATGAGTTTGGCTTGTAGATTGTCTAATGTGTTTAGGCATAACAAAGCTTGCTACAACATTCATGAGTGCTCATAAGGTTTGAGTATTGGATTAAACCCACGCTCACTTGCACCACTTCATGGAATTTATCATAAGTGATTGTGAGACAATAATATCATATAATCTTCAAACCAAGAGATATGAGTTCTTGACTATGAGTTGGTTGTACATTGATAGTGTGAAATCACATCAGTAACTTGATGTTATAAAACGTGTTATTGTGTATGATGTAAGGAGTGGTTAGTAAAAGCATATGAGTCAAAGTTTATCTGTTCCTTTGAGGATTAAAAGCGATATCTAGGGCCCCTCGATGATTTTGTTTTGACTTATGTGTCAAGCCCGGTCAGAACTCAATTCATGTGTTTGATTAAGTTCTATGTCAAACAAATCGGAAATTGGGAAACAAACTGCTGGACAATAACTATGACTATGTTCCATGTATTTTCCCCCATGATATCTTGAAGAACAGATGATTGTATGATCCCTTATCTAAAAGGGTGTGTCATCGTTCGATTGCGGATTTTAAGAACTATAATTGCTAGTCGGTTCCTGAAGTTGTACTTGCAGCTATAGTTATTAGACTTATCCAAGTGGGAGACTATTGGATAAGGTGTCTAAGCCCATAACTATAATTGATACGTACTTGACCCGAGAGTAGCATGGTTCATTTTGGGTTGCATTCACCAAAACAATATGGTAGGATGAACATTTGAGAAAGACGTTATATATGATTCATTAATATATTATAAGTATAATATAATAGAGGAGTCATGTTGTTTATTTAGTGATCAAAAGAGACTAATTAAATATACAAGGGCTGATTATGTAAATCAATGATATATATATATATATATATATATATATATATACGACCCCATGGCCTAAAATCGGTTACCCTTGTGTTCTTAGAGTTCATAGAGCCGATATTTAGTGCATAGTAACCTCTCTCAAGTTCTCCAAATTGTTGGTGGTATTTTGTGAACCATTTGAGGCATCACACTTGGGGTGCTAAGTTCATAAAGGCCAAAAACATCAAGCTAAAACAAGAGGGAATTCTATAACTAGTTTTATGATTCATATGTCATGTTGTTTGCTAGATTAGGCTTCATGCTTTGGAAAAATTATTTGCATGTATAACTAGAGAAAACTTAGATCCAAAGCATTAGGGTTTTATGTGCACCATGTGGTTGTTATAGTGCTTAAAACCCTTCAATAACTAGCATACAATATAGTCATCAAGCCACGCCTGGCATCGGGCCTTGCCTGGTAAGCATACCATCATATAACACATGCAAGTGTCACACAGACATCTAGCATCCTAACATATAAAATTTAATTGGCATTGGTGCCTTCTACCTGCTAAAGTCAATGATGAGACTCACCTCACACTACCAAGCACACTGATAATCCCTGGCTGCTGTTTCGACAATCTGCGAGCTATAAATGACAAATAACATTCAATTAACAATTGGATGCCCATTCAAACCATCAGACAATAATTAGGTAAATGACCAATTTACCCATTAACTAGTTTGGACCAAGACTTAAGCACAAACCTAATAATCTAATGGCCCAAATACCAAACTAGTTATCCAAGGCCGAATTCATGGACCAATTTTCTAAATTAGGCCCAAATCCCATTGTAGGCCTTTACAAACAATTATCAGCCCAAAACTTGATGGCCCAACATGGCCCAAGGCAACTAAGCCCAAAAGATGCCCCAAATGGAAGCTCAATCACCGAAAACCCATCGTGCTGAGTATGTGGGGCGTACTCAGCTGTACGCTAAGCATACACGATATAAGGCTTGCACGTGTACAGACTTGTACTCCCATAGTACTCACTTATTTAGCCAAAACCCTCTTTAAGCACTTAATGTTGAAGAGCAGAAGTCCAAACCACATATCTAAACCCCAATAAGTGTCTATAACTATAAAGTTACTGACTTGGTGACTTTGTATGCCCCAAAAGGAGTCAACATCTAGAAATAGCACTTTACTTTAACTAAATGGACATAATCTCATGCATGGTTAATTCTAAAACTTAAAGGTTCCAACTTTATGGATTTTGAATCTCCGAAACACCAAGAGTGACAACTCATAGTTTCTGGAGTGGTTCCCAACCACTAGATCTCATTCATGGGACCAAAAATGGTCCAAGACCCATATAGACTAGATCTAAGCTTTTAATGAGCAAGGTCATGGCTTTTTAACTCAAACAAGATGGAAATGAAGTAGATAATCATAATCTACAAGCTCTTCCTTGATCCATAACCTTGCACCAAACTCCTTCTTCCAGAATATGAACAAAACCACACCAAGATGCACACAATGAGTTCAAATACACAACAATGGAAGCTAAGGAATGATTTATATGTTGGGGGCTTAGAGACTGGTAAAGAGGCAAACCTAAAGACTTAAAGTGCTTATATAGGGTACAACACCCTAAATTAGGGTTTCCACTAACTCCTCGTACGCCCCGCGTACTCCTCGAACGCCTAACGTACGAGGTCTCATATCCACGATCCACCATTCGCAGTACAATAAGCATACACCAAATGTACACCTCAGATACCAACCCTCACACCAGTACGCCTCGCATACTCCCTAGGTACGCCCTGCATACTAGGGTTTCCCTCAAACCCTAATATACTGCGAAAGCCATAACTTCCTCATTATAATTCCGATTTCGACGATCCTTATGTCCAAGAAAAGGTAACAAGAAGCTCTACGCTTTAGTCAACTCAAACGTGCCTTACAATTTCCAAACAAAAATTCAATTTCCATAAAAGCCCGAGCTAACATATTACTAAAATACGCTTTGGCTCTAAAACCCAAACCGAATAGCCAGATCATCTAAATTACATCATCCATCTCCAAATGAGTCCATATCTAATTCCTCAAGGGTCATAAGTCTGCTAATTCCCAATCCTTGATCATAACCCCAAAACAGAAAATGATTCGGAACATTGCGTTACAACTAAGCTATGGGCTTACAGTTTTGGGTTATGTTTCAGGTACCTCCGATAATCGTGAGAAGGCGAATGCATGATTGAGCAACTCCTCGTGTTTTGATTTATGATTTTTAAAAAAACCCTGATATTAAACATGTTTTGAAAACTAAATTGTAAACAATGATGATTTGTGTGTTGGTTTTAAAAGTTTAAATTTTTTTCATGAATTTAATGGATGTTACAAATTTCAATTCCTGGAATAGATTGTAGTACCGACTGAAGTTTTAATTGAAGCATGCATTGAGCATAACGATGATTGGAGTGTGGAGCGATTGAAGCTTTGATTAACTAAAGGATGGGTTTGAGAGAGGAGAGAGGATAGTGACAAGAAGAAAAGATGATGTTTTTTTTATTGAAAATTAAAAACCCTAAAAACAAATTAGGTTTAAGGTAACCAGTATAAGTTCTTAGGAGTCATAGGGCCGATTTTAGCTAGCTAGGGGTTTAATTTATAGTTTGGAATTCTTAGAGTTTCAACATGTAAATTCTCATTCACTTGGGCTTTTAATCCAATAACTCATTAGCCTTTGGATTAACTCTTCATGGACTCTCACAAAGATTTAGTCCAATCCTAATCAACATGGATCATAAGCCCAAACTATAAGTATTACTGGTTTTCCTAATCGGTCCCCGTAAATTTAATCAGTCTCTTTTGAACACTGAATTAATTCCAAATTAATTCTTGATCAATACCAATTAAATAATATGATTTCTCAATTAATATATTATTCTTATGATATATTCATAAATCACAAATAACCTCTTTCTAAAAATCCATCCTATCAAATTGATCTGGTGAAGGCAGCCTGAAATGGACCATGCTAATCTCAGGTCAAGTACATACCAATTATAGTTATGGGCTTAGACACCTAATCCAATAGTCTCCCACTTGGATAAGTCTAATAACTATAACTACAAGTACGACTTAAACACCAACTAGAAATCGTAGCTCTCAAAAATCCATCGTCGAACTCTGACGCGTCCATTAGATAAGTGATCATATATTCCTCCATTCTACAAGATAGCGTATGAACTAAGACATGGATTATAATCATTCTCTCTGTTCAGGTGTTGTTTCCTGATTTCCGATTTATGACGACTGACTAACTGAACAAATTAAATTAGTCCAGGCTTTGCCAAGCGCTTTGGGTGTCATCACTAAATCATTGAGGGGCACATATATATCGCTTTTATCCCACATTGGGTGAAAGGAACGGATAAAATTTGACTCATATGCTTGCTATACTTACTCATCAAACCACACAAAACGATACGTTTTATGACACCAAGTTACTGGTGCATTTACGCATCATAAATGTGCAACCAACTTGTAAAATACAACTCACATGTCTTGGTTTCAAGAATATAAGATATTTTCGTCGCACAATCACTCATGATAAAATCCATGAGGTGACTCATGTGAGCGTGGGTTTATTCCAATACTCAAATCTTATTACAGGAGTACTCATGAACACTGTAACAAACTTGTGCTATGTCTATACACTATTGAGTCATTTTGTTGTAAAAGTCGAAGCCTTGTCTATTCTATTTTGCATGTTTTATTTACTAAGTCATTTTATGTCGAAGCCTAATGTCAATACAAAGGGACTGAGGATAGAAATAGGGACTGAGTCATTTCATGTTTCCTATAAATAGGGACTGAGGATAGAAATAGAATAAGGTGTCTTTCTGCTTATTATGTAATCAGTATTGTATTCGAATTCTCTGTTCAATACAAACTTGCTGATTAATATTTACATTTGGTGTTCATATCTTCATTACTCTTTCATCTAAATCACGATTGCTTTCTAAATCTCGATAACAATTTTCTACAATTGGTATCAGAGCGAGATTTAAACTGCATTGATCTGATTTTCATTCTAGAATCATTTGCATTTTGAGTTACAAGTTTATTTAAAATATTTTCGTGCTTTTGGTTCTGAAAATCTCTCTTGATCTTCAGATCTGAATCGATTCAGCATCTGAATTGTTTAGTCGAGTAATCGATTAGCAATTTGTGATCAATACGTTTGATCAATTCACAAATTCATCAAGTTTTTCAAGTCTTTCATCAAAATCCTCATGTTCAACAATGGCGAACTTTAACATGAACACTACGACCTCATACTCTCATTTTCTTGGTTCATCTACTAAAATTCCGATGTTGATTCCAGAATATTATGATCAATGGGCTGACAGAATGGAAGATTATTTGAATGGGATTGATGAGGCGCTCTGGAATTGTATCAATGGACCAGTTCTACCTCCTGCGAATGTTCAAACATTAGGAGCCTCTGGAACTTCAGATCAAGTTAGTAATCAAGGTGATCATATGAAAAAGAATGAGAAGAGATGTATACGAGAGCTGAGAGGTGCATTACCACCTGTGGTTTACAACTACATTCATGGTTGTAAAACAGAAAAAGACATCTGGATCACATTGAAAGAAAAATACCAGGGAAGTGAAAAGACAAAGATCAATTATGTTAAACAATGTCTTGTTGAGCTTAAGGAGTTCAGATAGAAGGATGCTGAGACGATTGAAAATTATTATGATCATCTGAATGAACTCATTTATCGATGCAATAGATATGGAGTCACAAGGTCTCTTATGGAGTTCAATCTTACATTCATCATGGGGCTTCGCAAAGAATGGCAAAGTGTGAGCATGATGACAAAGAATCTACAGAGCTTTGATACTTCGAGTCTGAATGATCTATGCAATCAGCTGAAGAGACACGAAAACGAAGTGGCTGAAATGTTTGAAGAGTCGAAACAAAGTTTGGGTGGACCACTAGCATTGGTGTCGAAAATGAATGAAGTTGAGTCTGTTGAAAAAGAAGGTTTGGGTGATGAGGGGTTCCTAATGAATTCTGATGATGAGGCGGTTGCATTTTACTCAAACAACAGAGTAAAGAAATTTTTTAAGAAGCCATTCAACCCAAAGGGTATACAAGGAGATGCGAAGAGTGGTTTTGTAAAAGATGGAATAAAGGCTGGAGGTGAGGAGAAAAAGAAGTATGAGAAGTATGAGAAGGTGGATGAAAATGTGAAGGAATTGAAGGCAGAGAAAAAGCTGAAAGGTGACTCAGGAGTCAATTGTCATTACTGTAATGGAGCTAACCACTGCACAACTAACTGCATGTTAAGGAAGAAGGATGAAAAGAAATCCAAAGTCAAAGACAAAGCTTACTATGTTGAAAAGATTGAGGAAGTTCGTGCAAAAGAAAAAGGGTTATCTTTGGTTACTAAGGGAGAGATAGACGAGGATGAAAGTGGAACCTATCAAATCTAGTCTTCGAGATCAGATGATGAAGAAATGAGGCACCCTACACACGTTGTGATGTTCGCTAGTTTCGAGAAAAATAGCGAAGAAGAAGAAATCTCTGGACATTGCTTCGTGTCCAAATCCACTGATAAGTCTCCTATGACCATCAAGGTACGTGCTATTCTTGAATCTTTTAATATTCCTTTAATTGCTTATGATGCTGAAATAACTGCTTTCGATGATACTATTGCTTATTTTGATGATGTTATTGTGTCTGCTAGTACTGAGGCTCAAAATTTAAAAACACAACTAGCTGAGACACGAAAACAGTTAGACATAAAACGAAGTAGGGTAGATTATCTTGAACTACAATGTCAATACTGATAGGGATAGTCTAGATAGAGATGTTAGATTGTTGTTAGCTCAACGAAACATTCACTATAATTCAACTAAGAGACTATATGCGAAGTTAACTGCTTTACATCATTCATCCGAAATAAGCAAAGAACAACACAAAAAATTACTACCTTTTCTTGCTTATGAACGTGAAAAAGTTGATGTTATATCGTATAATTGTGAAGATACTATTGCTCAGTTTGACAAAATACTTGATGATAGATTTGCATATGGTATTGTCAAAATTGATGAATTTCTGAATGCTGATGAATTGGTAGATATTGTAAATGATAGTTTAACAAAGAATGAACAAATTAGGATTTTAAAGAAAACTGAGACTTCGACTCTTGATTCTCAACTCAATTATGTTGATGTCGATGATAATTCAGATAATGTGAGTGAAATTAGTGAAATTGAAGAGGAAGAAGAGATTAATTTTTCTGAACTGTCTGTAATTAATATAACATCTAACATCAAAGGTAAAGAAATTTTAGTTGATTCGATAGTGAAGGTTGACACTGACAAACCATCAACTTCACAACTATTTGACTTTGATGATGTGGAAGTTTGAAGTAGCCAAACAGATGACACTGATGATGACGAAGAGAAAGTGAAAACTTCGTGTGAATGTAAGAAAGAGAAGAATGTTTCGACTGAAACATTACCTACACGTGTTGTTGTTAAACAAGTGCATGGTGACACGAAGGAATTCAACCAAGTTCATAATGACAAAGGTGCACATTACTTGGAAACTAACACGGTTGTCTATCCGAATTTTACATGCACTGATAAAACGGTTTTTCCAAACCAAGTTTTCGTAACTGCTGGAAATGTTGAGAAAATCAAGCCTGAATTTAACAAAATGGTTGAAAATTATAACAAATGGTCAACTACCAAAGGTTTCTTTGCAAATCAAAACACGGTAGAAAACAATTTAACTCAAAATTCTTATGTTTTTCAACATCAAAAACCACCACAAAAATGGGTGGTTAAACATGAAAAAGAAGAGAAAGTGTTTCAAAAAGATGTTAAAGCAAAATCAAAAGTGAAATTGAATTCTCTCGAATTTAAAATGATGGTTGGAAAATTTTCAAGTGAAAACAATGTTTCGAAATGAAAAGCACGAAAGGCAATTTTTTGGCAAATAGTGTTTAACGAAAAGCCTAATGATGTTAAAACACAGGGTTCGTTAAATAAAAAGGATGGATATATTCGAAAATATGATAACATTAGAAAATATGAGACTTCACATAACTTTGTGAATGATCGTAAGTCTCAAAATGTTGGAAAATCAACGAATAATTCACCAAATTTGAATGTCAAAACCCAAACAAAAACAAAATTTCACCTCAAAAACCAAATTTTCCAAATCAGTCGATCACAAAACTAACCAAAGTTTCTTACACAAAAGGAAAATCTGATGTAAATTCGATCAACAAGTGGCTGTAAGGAAAAGGAAAACCATTTCAAATTGGCAAATTTTCACTACAACAAATCAAGACTGCATTTGAAAAATACGTGAATGAATCTTTTGCTGATAGTTTGTCATCTCATGGTTCGAATGTTCCAATACAAAAATGGAAACCAATTGTGAAAGTTAAGCAAGTTGCGAAGGCTGAGGTGAAAATCAAGGAAAACCAAAAACTATCGAACAACTTGATTTCAATATCTGGATCTGATGATGTTGATTTAATTTAAAGTGGAAAGGAAAAAGTAAAAACCTGGGTTTAAAATTCTAAGAATTTGTTTAATGATACTAATGAAGGACCCAAAAAGTATTGGGTTCCTAAATATTTCATTAAATGCAGGTGATGTGTGATGAGCAATATGATTCTAAATGCTATATTGACAGCGGTTGCTCTCGTCACATGACTGGAAGAAAGGAGAACTTGCGAGATTATAGAAGCTTGGAAAATGTTGAAGTAGTTAAATTTGGTAATGATCATGAGTGTCAAGTGAAAGGCTATGGAAAAGTCACAAATGGGCAATTCACAGTAAATCGAGTTGCTTATGTCGAAGGTCTTCAACATAACTTGATTAGTGTTTCGCAACTTGTTGTGGGCACTGGAAATCAGGTGGTGTTGAACGAAGAAAGCAACATCATATCGAAAGTAAACACAAATGAAGTGATTCTCAAGTCAAAAAGATAATGGAGACATGTTCACACTTGACATCAAACCGATTGTGGGCAAACCAGCAATGTGTATCTTGTCGAAGGCTTCTAATGATGTCAGCTGGCTATCGCATCGCAAATTGTCTCACTTGAACTTTCGCAATATTAACAAACTTGTCACTGAAGATTTGGTTCGAGGTTTGCCTATACTTAAATTTGATAATTATACTTTATGTGCAGCTTGCGAACAAGGAAAATAACACAGAAAAGGACATCCAATCATTATAGATTCGCATATCGTAGAACCGTTGGAACTTCTTCACATCGACTTATGTGGACCGTTGACTGCTGAGACACTCAATAAAAAGCGGCACATTTTAGTTGTTCTTGATGATTTTTCTCGATTTACATGGGTATTTTTTCTCAGGATAAAATCTGAGGTTGCTTAGACGATGATCGACTTTATCAAGAAGATTGAGATGAGTCTTAAAAAGAGTGTTCGCAAGATCAAAAACGATAATGGTTCTGATTTTAAAAATCAAAAGTTGGATTCATTTATTACAGCTAAGGGTGTGTCACATAATTTCTCATCACCATATACACCACAACAAAATGGTGTGGTCGAAAGGAGGAATAGGTCTCTATGTGAAGCGGCTAGGACTATGCTGACATATGCGAACTTACCTCAATATCTTTGGGCTGAAGCTGTGTCAACTGTGTGTTTTACTCATAATCATTCATTCATTCATCGAAGATTTAATATTACTCCATATGAAATACTTAACAATCGAAAACCTAATGTAAAATTTTTACATGTTTTTGGTTGCATGTGTTTTATAATGAACTTAAAAGATAATCTTTCCAAGTTTGATGCGAAAGCAGATGAAGGCATATTCTTAGGATATTCGCATAATTATGTTGCATACAGAGTGTCAAACAAGCAAACACAAAAAGTTGAAGAGACTTTCAACTTAACCTTTGATGACTATTTTGTTAAGCGGATAGATCGCACATTCGATCAGAAACAAATCATAGCTGATTCAAATAATCAAGTTGAAAATGAAAATACTATTGATTTTGATTATGAATTAATATTTGGTATTCCTGATAGGGCGATCGATACTGAAATTCATTCTGCTAATAATCAAACACCAGAATCCTCAAAACAAAATGATGACTATACTCATAAATCTAACTCAAATAGTAGTGAAAGCATGCCTGAAGTTCGTATGGAGGGGGAGTATACGACTGATGAAATCAGTGTTCAAGGTGGACATATTTTTGAGGGGGAGAAAAGACATGAACATCAACATGTTGAGGGGGAGCATCAAGATAATAATCAATTTGAGGGGGAGCTTGAAGGTTCAGTTGAGGGGGAGTATGAATTTAATGACAATATTTCAATTGCTGGATCTGAAAATGAAGAAGTGTATGAGGATGCACCATTAGACTTCGATCCGACATATCGACCAATGGAAAAATGGACAAAAAGTCATCCCAAAGAACAGGTCATAGGGAATCCTCACGAAGGTGTGTTGACTAGAGCTCAGATTCGTGCCAAAAATGAGGTACTTAATGTGAATCAAGAATTGTGTATGTTTAATGTTTTTATTTCGAAAATAGAGCCAAAGACAGTAAAGAAAGCAATGGAACACTCTGATTGGGTTGTTGCCATGCAATCTGAACGGGCTGAATTTGAACGAAACAAGGTTTGGAGACTTATTCCTAAACCTTCTGATGTTTCGCTTGTCGGGTTAAAATGGATTTTCAAAAAAAAACCGACAAAGATGGAAATATTATTCGAAATAAGGCTAGGCTTGTAGTAAAAGTATATTCGCAACAAGAAGGAATCGACTATGAAGAAACCTTCGCCCCTGGCGCAAGACTCGAGGCAGTTCGCATATTTTTAGCCTATACAACTCACAAAAATTTCGATGTTTATCAAATGGACGTTAAGTGCGCATTCTTGAATGGAGATCTAGAAGAAATGGTCTATGTCAAACAACCACCGGGCTTTGTAAGTGAGGAACATCCTGATCATGTATACATTCTAGACAAAGCAGTTTATGGGTTAAAAGAAGCACCAAGAGCATGGTATGCAACTCTTACCAACTTCTTGAAACAGTCAAAATTTAAGCAATGATCAGTTGATCCCACACTATTTTGATAGAAAGTGGGTAATCATCTAATGCTTGTTCAAATCTATGTTGATGATATTATTTTTTGCTCAACTGAACCTGAATTGTCTACTGAATTTGAAAATCTTATGAAAATCAATTTGAAATGAGCATGATGGGAAAAATAAATAATTTTCTTGGTTTGAATATAAGACAAAATAAGGATGGAACTTTTATCAATCAAGAAAAATACACGAAGAATCTGCTTGAGAAGTTTGGAATGACGAACAGTACAAAGCTAAGAGTGTCAATGGCAGTGGGAACAAGACTAACTCCTTCGTTAGATGCTCCTGTTGTTGATCTAACACTTTATCGAAACAAGATAGGGTCTTTATTGTACTTAACTGCAAGTAGGCCTGATATTATGTTTTCAGTGCGTAATTGTGCCAGGTACCAAGCAAATCCCAGAGAACCTCACTTAACTACAGTGAAAAACATTTTTCTTTATCTTAAGGGGACAATTTCGTTAGGACTCCGGTATCCTTCGAATTTGGGATTTTTCATTCAAGCTTTTTCAGATGGTGACCTAGGGGGATGTACTTTAGATAGAAAGAGTACAAGTGGTGGATGTCAACTTTTGGATGGGAAGATGGTGAGTTGGCAATCGAAGAACTAAACCTGTGTTGCTATCTCCACTGCTGAAGCAGAATATATTTCAGCTGCTGCTTGTACTTCTCAAATTATTTGGATCCAAAGTCAACTTCGTGATTATGCTATAAATATGAAAAATATTCCTTTGTACTGTGATTCTCAAAGTGCAATTCGCATTTGTCACAATCTTGTACAACACTCAAAGACAAAACACATTGCTCTTCGATATCACTTTATCAAAGATCATGTAAAGGAAGGGAATATTGAAGTACATTTTGTTAAGACCACTGAACAACTTGCTAATATTTTTACTAAAGCTATTGATGAAAAATCATTTATGAGAATTTTAGCAGGTTTAGGAATGCTCGATGCAAATTCAGTACCAAATAATATCACTCAAGGATGAAAGAAGTTTGTCAAGTAAAGAAACGTTCATTCAACGGATCTAAGTTGGAATCATTCAGAAGTTATTGTGCATTAAGAGGCTTCGCTATGATTCACTTTCGCATTTTGGGTAACTTGAGTTAATTTTTCTTCTTTAAAGCTTTGAGAAAACACGAAAAACCAAAAATATTTTCATTTGTTTGTAGTTAGATTTTCTTTTGCTTTGTATTTTATTTTCTAAAAATATAAAATTCCAAAAAGATTTTCTTAAATTTGTTTTATTTTCTTAAATTTTGTTTTGAAAAATATAAAATCACAAAAATATTTTTGTTTCTTTTCAAAAATATAAAAATACAAAAAGCTTTTGTTCTTTTAATTTTGTTCTTTTAGATTTGAGTTTTTCAGTACTAGTGGGAGCAAAATTCGAAGAGGACATGCTTAGGTTTCTATGGGAGGGTATCATTTCTTTGAACTATATACTAGTTAGGGTGTCCCTAGAAGCATGCTGATGCATGTCAACCCAAGCCTCAAATGACTCTATGTGTATCAAATGAAAGCCTTAATGAAATTTCCATACGAAAGTTTCTTCCCAATTAGGCTTACATTCGCATAAGTCCAACGAGCTACCTTAATCTTCTCACATGAGTTAAGAGTATACTGTTTGGTCCGAAAATAACAGAGGTACATTCGGTCTTACAACCAATCTTTTTCATCACAAAATTTCTTAACACAACACACACACAAAGACACATGTCCTTGAGGTCACTTGATCAAACCAATCGTGATTTAGACATGTCATCAATCTGTGTTAATGATCTTATTTCATGACTTTGTGAAGTAAGTAAAACCCAAAATCTTCACACATTAAGGAATTGACGGGGAACCATGTTCCAAAATTATACGAAACATTTGTTTCAGTACCTGGTATTTCATATACTCCAAATCATATTCATTCGTACGAGTGATCCTGATCAAATGTTCGAAGCCCACGATGTTTGTTTCCCAACAGGATCCAACACTTAATTTGTCTTATGAATATGATTTCCGTGTGAGTATATATCTGAATCCATTGTCACTTTTCAAAATAAACCAAAGCAATCTTTTCCCGGATCAAAACGATCAAACAAGTAATTTCGGTTACAATTACTCACCTTATGTTTAGGATGATATGTAACGAAATTCGCATAACCACCAAATTAAGCCTATAAAAGAAGCCCTTTGATACTTCTCTACAAGTAGACAATTATATATCACGGGAAAACACGAAAGCAGTTGCTTACCTTGTAACAACCCGAAATTTCATATCACTTCTTGTAACTCAAATTGTAATCCAATTCGATCAACCAAACGCCGTTTCCAAATCCATTTCCGATTTCGTCATTTAATTAAGTCATTAACTTGTATTAATCTAAAATGACTTAATGGGTGTCTTAATGCCATTTGAAATCATTCTAACATCCCATAATAGTCATCGGAATAATTCTAGAATCGACCATTTCGGATTACGACAACTTGGTCGGGTGCGACCAAAAGCCCCGCCTAACGCCGGTATCGGGTAGAATTCCGTCGTGTCCAATTCCCGAGCACTATATAAAGGATTCAAAGCTTCCATTTGAAGCTTTTGGCCATCTTTCCTTAATCACTCTCCAACCTCTCTCCTCATCCATAATCAAAGGTCCAAAAACAAAGATTTAAGGCTCCAAATCAAAGAGGTAACATCCCTAACTTGTTATCTAACCTCTTTAGCCTTCAAATTGATGTAAAAACAAGGATTTAGGACCTGGAACATGTGTTTATGGCCAAGGATCAAGCTTGGGCCGTAAACACTTAAAAATGGGGTTTTTAAGCCAATTAACCCTTCCAAATCATTGTTGAGACTTAGATACGACTTTGAGGCTTTCAATCTTGGATTTTTAACACCTTAAACATGAATTTTGTGAGACAAAAGAGAGTTTAAGGCAAGGCATATGCTTGGGCCGTAAACTCCTCAAACATGGGGAGTAAACACATTTTTACATGTTAGTTTGCCTTGAAACTCAACCAAAAGCCTTGTGGTAAATCCTAGAACCATCTAAAATTATTTTGGGGGCCTTTAACATAACAAAATGCATCATACAAGATTTTACGGCCATGGCACATATTCTTGGGCCGTAAACTCCTAAAATTGTGTCAAATGATGCCCTTAAATCACCCCAAAGCATGGAAAAATTACTAGAATCACATGTGATTGCTCTAAGTGCCTCAAATCAATTTCTCTTGACCATAGGAGAGTTTACGGCCGTAAAATCCAATTTTACAGTCATGAACTCCCTTTTAAGTGGTATAAATTCAATCAAATTAATCCAAGGCATTTTAGAAGTTCATTCCAACATTCCCTTGTCCATTTAAGCTATTTTAGCACCTAAAACTACCCAAACATGAGTTCACGGCCATGAACTCATGTGTGTGTATGTGTGATATATGACCGTAAACTCTCTAATATGTTTACTCTTGGGGAGTAAACTCAAATCCCAAGTCCCTAGTATCATTACACGTCCGTAGATGCCACCCGGGTCACTCCAAACGGTCGTTTTGAGGTGTTTAACCTCGTTGGAGTGTAATGTTCCATATAATTAATGATTGTAAATCTAATTGGATATATATGGACATTATTACATTTTACATAGGGACATCGCGAGTAATCAAGCCCCGAACCAACGTCTAGTGTCCGAAACCGTCGCATTTCCGAGTCTGGTGAGTTCATACCCCTACCCTTTTTCACTGTTTTTAGGGGGAACACAAGAAAAGTACAAGGGATTTCTTGTACTCAAAAAAATTATTTTCGTGCGTGTGTTTCACATTTTATATATGCTTTTAACACTGATTGATACAACTGATAACCGTTTGAACATGCAGATCACGTAAACATATTATTTGTGAAATGGATTAATAAATTGTTATGTTTTATGTATTTCACAAATGGTTTTCCACATTTTATCAGTTAAAATCATGACATTAGAACATATGAACATGAAACTTGTACACTGTTTTTCCTCGGTAACACTCCACATAGATACGCGAGTGGAGGACTATCATATTATTACTAGTAAATTTGTTATTCCTGTATGATTGGAGACACGTCCTCGGCGAACACTCCACAGAGATACGCGAGTGGAGGACTACACTCGTAACCAGAATCTCTAGGATTTAGAGAGCGTGACTTGAGTGTATAGATCTATACGGGGCTGACTACCCCACACCTGGCTGCTAGCTACAGCCGAACCGAAATGGTTCAAGGGTGACGAAAGTCATAAGGATGTGGACTACTTATTGCCACAGGTTCAGTCTATAGTATGGTTATGGAACTCGCAATTAGGATAACAGAGATTTACTTATAGTAATAATGAATAACTTTATACACTTCACAAGATATCCGGGCTTTTGGTATACATCTTTTACATTGGTAACTCACATTCAGGAAAGTATGGGACTTTCCTGGGAAACCTTGTACATAACCAGAATACATCTTTTACATCTTTTACAAATGGTAACCAACATTCAGGAAAGCATGGGGCTTTCCTGGGGAACACATTTACATAACTCGAAAAGTGTAACAAACTGGATAACCTTACATCTTTTACAACTGGTAATATACAATCAAGAAAGTATGGGACTTTCCTGGGGATCTATTGGTACATAACCAGAACAGAATAACAAAACAGATAATCTAAATGTACATTTTGACAAGGGTGAACATGTTTTCAGTGTACAACTTTACTTTACATATTGTGAGACAACAACCAACCTTTTTAAGAAAATGTGGGATTTTCTTGGCATGTGTTACATTTTCAGAAACAGAAAGGAAACATGAACATTTTCACAAAACAAAAACCGCTTATGAACTCACCAGCGTTATGCTGATTTTCAAACCGCTTGTGTTCTCAGGTCAACGTTAGAATAGGTACTGAAGATCCTTTTACCCGAAGTCGGAGTGCTCAGAAAACCCGTTTCATTTTGTTTATATATATATATATATATATATATATATATATATATATATATATATATATATATATATATATATATATATATATATATATATATACTATGTATCACAACTGTACAACTTTACTTTTGAAACAATTGTAAAACTTTTTATATGTAATGTAATGGTTGTTCTACTTTACTTACTATGTACATTGGATTTGATACTCAACGTGGAGTCAACCCCGGAAATGTTTCCGCCTTCGGTTTTTGGGGTGTGACAAATTGGTATCAGAGCCCTTGTTTATAGTGAATAAAGTATACCAAACCTTACATGGTATAAAACTATAAACACTAAAGGGCCTAAGTGCTCTGAAATAAAAGTATCCTCAAACTATAAGTATTTTCAAAAAGTATATAAGTATACCGAGCCGTCGAGATCCGTAACTACAAGTGGAACAAAACATAAGTAAATGGGTGTTATGTACTGTGGTTAAACATGGGCAGTTATGTAGTCGTGTCTAGGGTCAACATAGCCTAGCCAACTATATTCATTCGAGACACGGCCAACATGTGCTTGGGAGTGACTGTGGTATGCGGCATGCCTAAAAACTTACCCTAATACCACAAACATCGCGCCAGTGTAGTATCGAATCATGAAATACTATGGGAGTATTTCTCGAGCCAATTCTTCGTAAGAATCCTCGTTCGCGTATAGATCCTTGATCAATCCATTAGCGATAATTTACCTGCTTTGATAACTCTTTCCTGCTTTATCGCTTATTTGGAATAAATATCTATCATATCTCTCGATCCAATTCAGAGGACTTATCATCCTCTCTTTCTTGATCTTATTAGATCAAGATGCCTCCCAGAAAGAGACCCAACTCAAAGAACAACAACCCTCTGCCGCCACCTCCTCCTGAAATTGGTCCCGTGTTATTCTAAACAGTTGTTACCGCCGCGGTGGCAGCTACCATGTCCTAATTGAACACCGGTGGTTCCGGTGGTTCGGGAGGTGGTACTCAAGATCAAGAAAGTAACCAGGAACACCGAAAGGAGGGTTCCTAAAAGGACTTCATGAATGCGAAGCCTTCATCCTTCGATGGCACTGGAGGTGTCATTTCCTTATCCCGATGGTTCTAGAAAATCAAATCCATTTTCGAAATCTGTGCCTGTGCTGAGTCCTATAAGGTCAAATTTGCAGCCTGTAACTTCAGTGATAAAGCCTTGACTTGGTGGAATGGCGGAGTCAAATCCTTGACGCTACCTGTAGCCAATGCCATGGGCTGGGATGCCATGAAAGAACTCCTCCTTTCCGAATACTGTCCCCGTGGTGAAATGCAGAAGCTAGAGCATGAGCTCTGGAATCTGAAGATGAAAGGCTCCGACATTGCTGCATACACTTCTCGATTCGATGATCTCGCACTTCTCTGCCCTGGGCTAGTCACTCCTGAAAGTAAAAAGATCGAGAGGTTTATTTGGGGGTTAACCAACCCAACAAAAGGTCATGTCTTAGCTGCTCACCCGGATACATATGATAGTGCTAAGACTTTAGCCCAAGCCATAATTAACCACAGTGATGATGTCGAGGAAACCACCACCGCCCCTGAGTCGACTAAAAGCAGTGGTGAGAAAAGAAAGTTCTGGAAGAAGAAGAAGGGTCAATCTTCCCAAGGATCCTCCAAAAGACAGCAAACAGTAGCAGTCCATGCTGCTACTACCCCCGTTGCTGCTGCTTCTATTGTGGGATCCACAACTCCAACTCCTACCAGCCGGTATGCTGGTAATCTTCCCCTCTGTGACAAGTGCAAATATCACCACAACCCTAGCCCCTGTCGAGAACTGTCATGTACAAATTGTGGTAAGAAGGGGCACACAGTCCGATTCTGCAAAGCTCCGGCCCAATCGGCCAATCAATCTTCTGGAGCAGGCATTGGTCAAGCCTGTTACAACTGTGGTGAAGCTGGGCACTTTAAAAGGAATTACCCTAAGAAGTCTACAGCTGACAACACCAGAAGGGTCCTCGCCATGGGACGGGAGGAAGCGGTCGCCGATCCCACTGTTGTCTCGGGTACGTTCCTTCTCGACAACTCATATGCTAATATTCTTTTCGACTCGGGTGCTGAGAGGAGCTTTATTAGTCATGCATTCAAACATAACCTAAATCATAATTCCCGGCCTTTAACCGAAACGTTTACCGTCGAGATGGCGAACGGTGAGAAAGAAAGCGCGAGCGAAGTATTCATAGGTTGTACCCTTACCTTGAACGACCATTCGTTTCCTATCGATCTCATGCCAGTATCCATAAAGAGCTTTAATGTCATCATTGGCATGGATTGGTTAGTCCCAATCATGCAGATATCCTTTGTTTCGAAAAAGTCATCCGTCTCAACCTTCCTTTGGGTCAAACTCTAGTAATCTATGGCGATAAACTCAGTTCCAACCTTCGTATCATTTCCTGCATCAAAGCTCAGAAGCTCCTGCGAAAGGAGTGTATTGCATTCTTGGACCATGTAATCAACGAGAAGCAGGAAGTTAAAGAGCTCGTGAGCATCACCGAAGTCTGTAACTTTCCTGACGTATTTCCCTAATAGCTTCCAGGAATTCCTCCCGAATGTCAGGTCGAGTTCCGTATTGACCTAATTTCTGGAGCTACTCCTGTAGCGAAGTCTCCGTATCGCTTAGCTCCAGCAGAAATGCAGGAGTTATCCAGCCAACTCAATGAGTTGCTCAGTAAATAGCTCCAGCAGAAATGCAGGAGTTATCCAGCCAACTCAATGAGTTGCTCAGTAAAGGATTCATTAGACCGAGTTCCTCACCCTGGGGAGCTCCGGTATTGTTTGTCAAGAAGAAAAATGGATCCTTTCGGATGTGTATCGATTATCGCGAACTGAACAAGTTGACTGTCAAAAACCGATATCCTCTTCCGGGAATAGATGACCTCTTCGATCAACTCCAGGGAGCCAGTTACTTCTCCAAGATAGACCTTCGATCAGGGTACCATCAGCTACGAGTTCATGAGAGTGATGTTTCCAAAACAGCTTTCAGGACTCGATATGGACACTACGAGTTCGTAGTGATGCCCTTTGGTCTAACCAATGCACCGGCGGTGTTCATGGACCTGATGAACAGGGTGTGTCGTCCTTATCTGGGCAAGTTTGTCATTGTGTTTATTGATGACATACTCGTCTATTCCCGAAGCGAAGAAGACCACAAACAACACTTGAGGCTAGTGTTGGAAACCCTGCGATCCGAAAAGTTGTACGCGAAATTTTCCAAATGCGAGTTCTGGATTCGGAAGGTAACTTTCCTTGGTCATGTAGTAAGTGAGGAGGGTATTCATGTAGATCCTTCTAAGATAAAGGCGATAGAGAATTGGTCAGCACCGAAGACACCCACAGAAATCCGGCAATTTTTGGGTCTCGCTGGCTATTATCGAAGATTCATTCAGAACTTTTCCAGAATCGCCAAACCCTTAACCACTCTAACACAGAAAGGTGTACCCTTTTGTTGGAGTGATAAGCAAGAAACCACATTCCAGACGCTGAAGAAAGCCTTGTGCAGCGCGCCTGTTCTGTCCCTACCCGAAGGGACAGAGGACTTCGTTGTCTACTGCGATGCGTCTAATCAAGGCTTAGGCTGTGTGCTTATGCAAAGGGGAAAAGTAATTGCCTATGCTTCTAGACAGTTGAAAGCACACGAGGTCAACTATACCACACACGACTTGGATCTAGGAGCCGTAGTCTTTGCGTTGAAGATTTGGAGACATTACCTCTACGGAACCAAGTGCACGATCTTCACCGATCACAAGAGCCTGCAACACATCTTTGACCATAAAGACTTAAACATGAGACAAAGGCGATGGGTAGAACTACTCAGTGATTATGAGTGTGAAATCCGTTACCATCCCGGCAAGGCCAATGTAGTAGCAGATGCCCTTAGCCGAAAAGAGAGTGCAGGCCGTAAAGTGAGGAACCAGACGATGACCATCCATTCCAACCTACCCATGCAAATCCGAGAAGCCCAGTTAGAAGCCCTCAAACCCGAGAATGTGTCGACCGAAGCCTTGAGAGGAATGGAAAAGAAACTTGAGATCAGAGGTGACGGAGTCCATTGTTTCATGGATCGGATCAGGATTCCCATGTTCAGAGGATTCAGAGAGATAGTGATGGAGGAAGCGCACAGAACCAGATACTATGTTCATCCGGGCTCTGACAAGATGTACTTAGATCTCAAGAAACAATACTGGTGGCCAAACATGAAGGCTGAGATAGCTACATTTGTGTGTAAGTGTCTGACTTGCGCCAAAGTTAAAGTTGAGCACCAGAAACCCTCGGGTCTGCTCCAACAACCCGAGATACTTGAATGGAAATGGGAGATGATTACCATGGATTTAATCACCAAACTGCCCAAGTGTCCGAGTGGGTATGATACCATTTGGGTGATTGTCGATCGTCTGACAAAGTCCGCCCACTTCATTCCGATCAAAGAATCATTCAAGATATATAGACTCACGCGGATTTACATCCATGAGGTAGTCTGACTGCACGATGTACCTGCGTCCATTATCTCTGATCGAGATAGCAGGTTTACCTCCCGATTTTGGCAGTCTCTTCAAAAAGCTCTTGGAACCAAACTAGATATGAGCACGGCGTATCATCCTCAGACCGATGGACAAAGTGAGAGAACAATCCAAACCCTAGAGGACATGCTTAGGGCATGTGTCATTGACTTTGGAAAGTCGTGGGACACACATCTACCTTTAATTGAATTCTCGTACAACAACAGTTACCACACCAGCATTAGGGCTGCCCCGTTTGAAGCCCTATACGGTCGCAAGTGCAGATCCCCTCTGTGCTGGGCCGAAGTGGGGGATACATAGTTAGCCAAGAGTCGAGTCCCCGACAGTGCTCTCACTAGTCCTGAAATCATCCGTGAAACCACCGAGAAGATTTTCCAAATCCGAGAACGACTGAAAACTTTACGTGATCGCCAGAAGAGTTACGCTGATAACCGTCGGAAACCACTGGAATTCCAGGTTGGAGACCGTGTTCTGTTGAAGGTCTCGCCCTGGAAAGGCACTGTACGCTTTGGTAAGCATGGGAAACTTAATCCAAGGTACATTGGACCTTTTGAGATCCTCGCCAGGATTGGTCCGGTGGCCTATAGACTTAGTTTACCTCACGAGCTCAGTAGCATCCACCCCGTCTTCCATGTTTCAAATCTCAAGAAGTGCCTATCCAATGAAACCCTAGTGATTCCTTTAGACGAGATCGAAATCGATGAAAACCTCAACTTCATGGAGGAACCAATCGAAATCATGGATCGAGAAGTCAAACGTACGAAACAAAGTCGCATCCCGTTAGTGAAGGTTCGCTGGAATGCCAAGCGGGGACCGGAGTTCAGTTGGGAGTGGGAAGATTCGATGAGACAGAAGTATCCGCAACTCTTTCCAGATCCATGATTTGTATTTTGTCTTGTATCTTGTTTTGAATTTCGGGACGAAATTCCCTCTAACGGGGGGATAATGTAACAACCCGAAATTTCATATCACTTCTTGTAACTCAAATTGTAATCCAATTCGATCAACCAAACGCCGTTTCCAAATCCATTTCCGATTTCGTCATTTAATTAAGTCATTAACTTGTATTAATCAAAAATGACTTAATGGGTGTCTTAATGCCATTTGAAATCATTCTAACACCCCATAATAGTCATCAGAATAATTCTAGAATCGACCATTTCGGATTACGACAACTTGGTCGGGTGCGACCAAAAGCCCCGCCTAACGCCGGTATCGGGTAGAATTCCGTCGTGTCCAATTCCCGAGCACTATATAAAGGATTCAAAGCTTCCATTTGAAGCTTTTGGCCATCTTTCCTTAATCACTCTCCAACCTCTCTCCTCATCCATAATCAAAGGTCCAAAAACAAAGATTTAAGGCTCCAAATCAAAGAGGTAACATCCCTAACTTGTTATCTAACCTCTTTAGCCTTCAAATTGATGTAAAAACAAGGATTTAGGACCTGGAACATGTGTTTATGGCCAAGGATCAAGCTTGGGCCGTAAACACTTAAAAATGGGGTTTTTAAGCCAATTAACCCTTCCAAATCATTGTTGAGACTTAGATACGACTTTGAGGCTTTCAATCTTGGATTTTTAACACCTTAAACATGAATTTTGTGAGACAAAAGAGAGTTTACGGCCAAGGCATGTGCTTGGGCTGTAAACTCCTCAAACATGGGGAGTAAACACATTTTTACATGTTAGTTTGCCTTGAAACTCAACCAAAAGCCTTGTGGTAAATCCTAGAACCATCTAAAATTATTTTGAGGGCCTTTAACATAACAAAATGCATCATACAAGATTTTACGGCCATGGCACATATTCTTGGGCCGTAAACTCCTAAAATTGTGTCAAATGATGCCCTTAAATCACCCCAAAGCATGGAAAAATTACTAGAATCACATGTGATTGCTCTAAGTGCCTCAAATCAATTTCTCTTGACCATAGGAGAGTTTACGGCCGTAAAATCCAATTTTACAGTCATGAACTCCCTTTTAAGTGGTATAAATTCAATCAAATTAATCCAAGGCATTTTAGAAGTTCATTCCAACATTCCTTTGTCCATTTAAGCCATTTTAGCACCTAAAACTACCCAAACATGAGTTCACGGCCATGAACTCATGTATGTGTGTGATATATGGCCGTAAACTCCCTAATATGTTTACTCTTGGGGAGTAAACTCAAATCCCAAGTCCCTAGTATCATTACACGTCCGTAGATGCCACCTGGGTCACTCCAAACGGTCGTTTTGAGGTGTTTAACCTCGTTGGAGTGTAATGTTCCATATAATTAATGATTGTAAATCTAATTGGATATATATGGACATTATTACATTTTACATAGGGACATCGCAAGTAATCAAGCCCCGAACCAACGTCTAGTGGACATTATTACATTTTACATAGAAGACCCGTTTCATTTTGTTTATATATATATATATATATATATATATATATACTATGTATCACAACTGTACAACTTTACTTTTGAAACAATTGTAAAACTTTTTATATGTAATGTAATGGTTGTTCTACTTTACTTACTATGTACATTGGATTTGATACTCAACGTGGAGTCAACCCCGGAAATGTTTCCGCCTTCGGTTTTCGGGGTGTGACATACCTCTCTTGCTAATTAACGAAGTAACCTTTGCCTAGGGTTTCACTGGTTTGTGTCAATAAAATTGACATCACAGAATCCCAAATTTTTCTTAAAATTGCTTCTTATCTCATTCGTTTGAATCACATGCACTTACGAAATCCTTGAGGCTCTAAGTACTACCAACTTAGGCTGACGATTTCACAAGTCTGGCATATGACTTCGTTTAACATCCCGTAAATGAAAGAGCCCTACCTCAAAAATAAAGGGTTCATTTTTTGACAGCTGAGATTGCGAAGGGTTAAAAGTAACCGTTGACCCTAGTTTCAAGGCATTTAATAGGGCATGATCATTACAACGGCTAATGATTACGAGTTTTCAGGAACACGTAACCTAGTCTATAATTCATCAGCGGTTCAACTTTGGGGCAATATATAAAAAGGGAATTTTTCACTATAATCTTTCCACGATTCATAATTCTCAGGAGAACAAAAACCCTAGAATTCTTCTCTCAAGTTATTCCCAATTTTCAACAATGGCAGCAAATCAATCCAAAACTGAAGAAATTGTCTCACAACCTTTGATGAAAATCCAAAGTACAAATTATCAGGTTGACGCTGCTGTGTCGACATATCTAGAGGAGTTAAAGATGTTAATTGTTGCTCTGTAACGATCACCTTTAGCCACGGTGATGTTTAACTCCTTTTCTGTTCCGATGACTTGGTTATCAATGGCGGCTTCCACAGCTTCATACAACAAAGCAACATATATCATCACTTTCAATTTGGTGAATGATAGAAGGATTCGATTGACAAACTCAATTTTCATCAGTTACTTGGAGATTCCTAACTCAACACCATTCTTCAAACCTCACAATGCACAGATTGTTCACATGTTCAATGAAATGGGGCATCAACCACCATTGGACAAAATAAGTGATTTCAGAAAGTCAGGCTTGCCTTGCATGTGGAATTTTCTCTTTGGAATTTTCCTCAGGTGTTTAACAGGTCGAAGTGTAGGTCTTGACAGAGGCAAGATGGAAGTATATTCTATGGTCATGGGGTTATACTACGATCTAAATGTAGATTATGGGACTCAATTATGGAAGGAATTTATTAAGAGTCTTGAAAATACAACTGTGGAAAAGGGGATTTCGTGTGCTCGTTATTGGAGCTTGATTCTTCAAAAAGTTTATGAAAAAGCAGGCATTCAAGTTCCTGAAGGTGCATAGGTTGCAGAATTTACCAAGTACCAATGCCCTATGGTAGTGGAGGATGATGAAAATATCTTCACGAACATTACGAGAATTCTTGATACAATGCTTCGCAAAGTACATTCTTCTCATAAAGTGCTCATCAGATATATGAAGACTATCAATCCAGATGTTCAAACTGGAGTTTTGTTAAATGTTGAAGGTGAGTCTTCCAAGCAAGCAAAGAAGTCAAAGAATGAGGAGCAAACAAAGACTGAATTACCTAAGTCTTCAGTAGAGGAAGATATTCAGAAGGAGGTTGGATCTGACAAGCCTGCGAAGGAGATTATACCTTCAAAATCAGGAGTTTCAAAGAAGCTTCGCAAGACTCAAGTGAATAGTAAGGTAATTGTTCTTAGAGAAATCCCTGCACCTACTTCTCCAATGTCTAAGAAACAACGAGCCCATGATGTTGCGAAGCACATTACTGAGAAATTGTATAAGAAAAGGAAGCTTGTTGTTCGTGATGGCTCTTCAGAAGATGAAGTTGTTCCTGAAACTCCGATTATTTCGACTTCATCAATGGAAACAACTTCACTTATATCTTCAAATATCAGTTCACGTGTTTCTATCATAATCACAATTCCACTCGAAGTAGTCTCTACTGAATCATTTAATGAGGAGGTACCTACTTTTGATATGGTTGTCAACGTATCTAATACGGTGGAACCTGTCACGAGTGTCGAAACATCATTACCTATTATTTTGTCCACTTCGTTACCTATCTCATCTGAAAGCCTAAATACTTCGTTACCACCATTTCCCATTTCAAACCCATGTGTTACAACTTCACCCATATTTGATTATGTTTTGAAACATCCTTTCACAACTCCATTTCCATCTCAATCCCCTGAGAATCCTCAACCAATAACTTCTCAAGCTCATTCCGATGATGAAACAGAAGAAGGTGGTTTTGGAGGAACATTTGAAGAACTTCATTTTGATTCAGAGGAGGAGGACATACCTGACCACATGCTTATGTCGGGTAAACAATTCAAAATCCTGAATCGCAAGTTAAATACCATTCTTCAGTCACAAGTTGACTCTAGTGCGAAGAACTCGCTTTCTGGTATGGAGGTTGATGAGATGATAAAAGCAGCCGAAAGGAGACTGCTTGAGAAGATAGACGGTAATGATCAAAACAATGAGCTTAAGCTTAAAGCTCAAGGGAGAAACATTGATGGTGCCTTACAAGAACTGAAAAATGTTACAAAAGAACATCATGTTCTTTTTGTCCAAGATGTCAAGAAAGTAAGGGAGGACGTGAACTTGAAAGTCGAAGAATTGAAGCAAGAGATTGCAAAAGAGCTTCAACAGATTACTTCGCAAAATTTGATAGTACAACAACATGTTGACATTGTGGCTGATGCACTCACAACGACCGTTAAAGACTATCAATCAATTGTGCCAACAATCGAAGCCAAGAGCAAAGATGACAAGGAGCAGTTCGCTAAGCTCATTGAGTTATTAGCTGAACTAAAAGCCATTGTGTCGAAGCTTACTTCTAAGACAATTTCAACTCCTGAATTTTTAACGTTGAAAATGACTTCATTGGAACAGGCTATTCAGAAGGCTTTGGCTCCCATAACAAATTTTACTTCGCTTTTGCCGAAGAATGCCCCGCCTGCTTTCACAGGGGTGCAAGGGGGAGAAGTAAAAGGAAGTAAAGGGGACAATGCGAAAGTTGTTGGGAAATTATATTCGACTCAACTGAAAACAACATTACCTTTGAATACCAGCTCAATTCCTTCAACAGTAGTAACATCAAAACCAATTACAAAAGTAATTCCTAAAGGAATTAAAATTGGTTCAACAGATAAAGGAAGTTCAAGTGCGAAGCCTGATACTTCAAATATTGGGAAAGGAAAAGGTATTGCTCATGAAAAATCAAAGGAGGAGAAGAAAGCTAAAATTGATGCTGAGATAGAGAAACAGAGGCATATTCAAAGCATGATGAGGCTAAGAGAAAATGACCCACCAACAATGAACAAAGGAGATCCTGCGAAGTTATACTCGTTCGAATCAATTGAATCCAGAGTATTGGGAAATCAAATGTATGCATTTGAGAAAAAGCCAAGGAAAAGCTATGCCACTTCGAACTCAGACATGTGCCAACTAGACTTCCCAATTAACGAAATGATGTTTATCACAGCACAGTACAAGGTCAGTGAAAGATTCAAAGATCCTGATGAGTACACATACTTGAAAATTAGATTTCATATTGTGCTTGGTAAAAATAAAGATGAATTTTGGTCCTTGGTAAAGATAAAATGAGTGATAGCTATCAAGAAAGATGTTATGTTCGAGAATCTGCTTCAGAACTTTCGTTACTTTGTAGTTCGAGCAGATAACAAACCATTTGATTTCTCAATTGCCGACTTTCCTTTGATAAATCTCAATGATCTCATTCAAGTGGCACTAGTTTTGAAGGATATGGAAGAAAACCAACTGAAGGAAATTGATTTAGATGTCTTCAGACTTGGTTTAGGGCGTCTCAAGATATTCATAGATAATTACTATGATTGCTTGGCCTTAATTGATGAAGAGCTTGCTTCAGGTGTTAGAAGAAAGGTTAATGTTTCCATGGAGCCTACGAAGCCACAACAGGAGTTGATGAAATATGTTGATGGTGAAATTTGTCTCAAACCATTTAGCATGGTGTTCGCATGGAAAGACACAAGGGGAAAGGCAAAGAGATTCTTGTTTCAAGTTGTTGATATTGAAAGATATACAACTTCGCAATATACAAACTTTATTTTTCGTATGAATAATTGTACCAAGAACAATGATGGAGACAAGAAGGAGTTGAAGAAGATAATCACTTAGTACTCAGAAATTCGAAGGACAATGCACTCAGTTGCTCAAGTTCTCACTAATTGAGTGACTTCGACTATTTACAAAGGGGGAGAATGTTGAGTCATTTTTTTGTAAAAGTCAAAGCTTTGTCAATTCTATTTCGCATGTTTTATTTACTAAGTCATTTTATGTCGAAGCCTAATGTCTAGACTTAGTATTTTTTGTACACTCATGTTTCCTATAAATAGGGGTTGAGGATAGAAGTAAAAGAAGGTGTCTTTCTACTTATTGTGTAATCAGTATTGTATTCGAATTCCCTGTTCAATACAAACTTGCTGATTAATATTTACATTTGGTGTTCATATCTTCATTACGCTTTCGTCTAAATCATGATTGCTTTCTAAATCTCGATAACAATTCTCTACATACACCATAGACAATCTACAGTCGGATTCATGACAGCCTTACCTCATTTCTTACTTCCAAGTATGATTGACTGTGGATGTTTGACTAACCTAGTTATTTGGGAAGTAAAACATGCGAAGTGAAACACATGAATAATCAAATCCAATATGGTTTCAAAACTTTTGAATATAAATAAAACACTTATTATTTAATCACCATATTGATTACACATTATTCATTGTATATTGTTTCGACTAATCAACTTAATAGTTGAATTAAAACAATAGTTGTCCCATACTCCAAGCATGCACACTAAGTTTATCTATGATCCTTACTTTGGGAAAAGGATCAATTATAAACATTTCCAATGATACTCATTTCACAAATCAAAATCCTTATTGTAATGTAAGAATACCAAATCCTTGCCATTTACTATAATCTGTTAGATTCTAAACTTAAATGCAATAATCCTTTCGTAATGTCAAGGCACCAAAGTCACAAAGACTATGCCAATGATATTAAAAATTATTCCTTTGGATATTGGTTACAGAACCAATTCCATGGAAGTGAAGTCTCATATTCAAAGTACATTCCTCTGAACATCCTTTTGCATTAAGGTTTCTAATCTTACACAGATTTTATGATTAACTTCCACTTATGGAAGATTTCTATATTTCCATATGACTATCACTTCTGAACAAGAGTCACCTCTTCTCAAAACATATCAATATGGGACTTCCAAAATTTATATTATACTTCCAACTGTCCATAAGCAACCAATATTTAGCGAACCTCAAATTGTTCTTGACAAAGTTTAACCATTTTAGTCATATCTTGTTCTAGTCCTTTTTCCCTCTTAATGCCCTAGGCATTTGGAAATTTAGAACAGATTAATATTATAGCATACGTAATCAATCCTATATACCAAGTATATGGGATTCAATACATAATGTCTTACATAAAGACATGATACTTTATCAGTCTCTTGCTACCATATTTCCATATATAGAATTTCCATATGTTGAATCATTTCATTATAAAATTTATATACATCCACGACTAAGTTAAAATTTTAATCTAAGCTTTTAGATTCGAAATGAAGTACTAGTATCTTGTCCCTATAACATTCTATAGCGAAACAATATCCAAACTTGCAACTTTGCAAACTTGTACCTTTTGTTTCCTATAAATGGTATTACAACCTTGCAATACTTAGTAAAATAGTTGCGCTCCCACTAGATTAACAATTATACTATTTCCAGCATAACAATTTTTTTTACTTTAGCACAACACTTGTACTCCCACTAGCCTTGACATGTACTCAGAATTCAGTTGGACCTATAGAATCAATACTTATTGACTTTCTTACCAAAGTTCAGATTTTTTATATTTGGTGCTTCGATAAGTCTTTTCCAGACTTCTCAAGCTCATACACTTTTCAGATTAAATAGCAGAAGTGTGTGTTTGAACCTTTCAGAACTTAAAAATAATAAGTCCCGAATGTTCAAACTATTTTCCATTTCTCACAATTCGAACAATGAAGAAGGATTATGTAATCATAATCGAGTTTGAGAATGCAATTACCACAACTGCTAACTCTAATCCTTTAAAATCTACTTAGTGAAAGTGTTTCCTCACAATCATTTTCATGAATTAGAGAGAAAACTTTTCCACTTAGATTTATAGTTTATGTGTTCCTATCCATATAAACTTGTCTTTTTCAATCATTATCTCACGACAAGGTTTATGACAAATTCAAAATCATATGGACTGAACTTGTTCAATCTTAATTTCTTTCCACATAGTAGCACAAGTGTCCTACCATTGCTTCCAAGTTATTGAGCAGCTCTCCCTTATAGATCAATGTACTCTCCATTGATTAAGGTGCTTTGCCTTATGCATTCACTTGACAACTCATAGAATTCAAATGCATAGTCGAACTAACTGCAATAGGCACAAAAATAAGAATGTATCAATACGATAGGTTATAAACTTCAAGTCGTGTGCTAGTGATTAAGGAGATTCTGGATACATGAACGACCATGGCAGGTAGTGCCATGCCTCGGAACGTGGCTCACGTAACTATAAAACTATATATGTAATGAATGTGCTAGCTGTAATGTATGTTCTCCCTCTGTCTAGAATGTATTGTAATGTACTGTGTGTGCTAGCTGTATTGTGTGTTCTCTATATCTAGCAAGTATTGACTCATGAATGAACTGTCTCATTGTATGATTCTTTGTTCTAGTAATAGTATTAATAACTCCCTAAATTTCGCATATCATAGTTTACTAGTAATATGACTTGTACGTATGAACATGAATGTATACCCTAGCTACCCAAGTGTATTGAATTGACTGATAAAACTTTTATGTCTACGTATGTATACATAATATATAACTAACATTTAGAAAACCTTTGGACGATTAACCGATTACCTAAAGCCACATCCCAACGAGGAAAAGGAGATAAAGCGAGCTAGTCATCCTAAGTCCTTTAAACATTACTTATATAACTATACATAAATAGGCATGTATTTGACAATATAAAAGTGGAAAAAGAGTTTAAGTAAAAGTATTTGACAAGCAAAAGAGTTTGTAACACAGTTTGAAGTAAAACAGTTTGATAACACACTTTGAAGCAAAACAGTTTGATAACACAGTTTGAAAAGTAAGAAAACCACTTGTTTGGTAGTTATTAATCACATGTGATTGATATAATAACTATAATTTTTCAACTTGTATTCCCCCCCCCCCCATAAAAGCATTTAAAAACATTTAAAAGGTCATTTAAGGGGTATGAACTCACCTGTAGTGAGTGGTTTAGATGAACGGATTGTATAGGATGCTAAGTGTCAAGTGAAGACTTGAGCACACACGCGGATCCTATTTAACATATAATGATACATATATGAATATAATTAGTGCTTATAACATCAAATTATTGAATTGAAGCTACCTTAGAGGCTAGTAAACAATTATTTTGAAGTGTTACAACCATATATGATTGTCTATAAGGGGTATATGGCTATACAAGGGAGTGTATGGTCAAAATACACACTATTTGTGTGTGTGCGGCCAGGGGGTGTGTGCGACTGCACACTCCCTATGGAATGTGCCAAAATGTATTTTAAGGCTTTAGGAATCATCTAGGAAGGTTTCTTACTTCGTTCTTTAGCCTTATATGAAGTTTATTACCACTTTTGGACCTGAAAAGGGTGTATGCGGCCAACATGATGTGTGCGGCCGAACACCCTTTATGAACATGATAAAATCATGTTTTTCTAGCATATCATCAAGTGTTCTTAGCATATAACAAGTTATGATAAGTGTATACACGTTATAGCGGCTTCTAAGGGTGATTTAACATCCAAAACTAGTGTGTGTTCTTCGTGTTCTTCGTGTTCTTGACTAAAAATGGGTGTTTTCGTGGATCAAGGCAACGGGAAAGGCTAGTTAAGGTCACATATTAACTAAACTAAGAAGGAATCACTCACTTGATTGAAGATTGGAATGAAACTTTGAATGATACTTGAGAGAAAACATGTTCTAGCTTTGAAGAAGTGAAAAAGTGATCAAAAATGACAAGTGTAGTATATATATGGAAGAGTGTGCGTCTGGGGATGGGTGTGCGGCGGCACACACCTTGTTTGGTGTGTTTGGCCCAATTTTGTGATGCTACACACTTACTAACCCATTCTACGACTCATATCTTGATTATACTAAGTCTCAAGCACTCCTATAGACCCAAAACTTCATTATCAAATAGCAAAACGAGGCTAACTTTGATAAAAATGAAGAATGTATACGTTAGAAATTTCGGGTTGTCACATCATCCCTCCGTTAGAAGGAATTTCGTCTCGAAATTAGAGTTTAAGCAAATAAGTAGTTACAAATAACTATGTAAAAAGACAAGGATATTTCATTTTCATCCGATCCTCTCGCTCCCAAGTGAATTCAGGTCCTCGCTTGGCGTTCCAGCGAACCTTCACTATCGGGATACGGCTTTGTTTCGTTTGCTTGACCTCTCGGTCCATGATCTCTACAGATTCATCCATGAAGTTGAGGCTCTCGTTGATCTCGATCTCGTCGATTGGTATTACAAGAGTCTCGTCGGACATACACTTTTTCAAGTTCGAGACGTGGAAAGTAGAATGTACGTTACTGAGCTCGCGTGGTAAGTTAACTTTGTAAGCTAGAGGGCCGATTCTCGCGAGAATCTTGAAAGGCCCAATGTACCTTGGATTTAGCTTTCCACGCTTTCCAAAGCATATCAAGCCCTTCCAGGGTGAGACCTTCAATAAAACGCGGTCGTCCACCTAGAATTCCAACGGTTTCCTTCGTTTATCAGTGTAGCTTTTCTATTGGTCTCTAGAGGCTTTCAATCGTTCACGAACCTGAACGATCTTCTCTATCATTTCCCGTATGATCTCTGGACCTGTGAGAGTGTTGTCAGGAACTCGTCCTTTAGCTAACTGGGTATCACCCACCTCAGCCCAGCGCAGAGGGGATTAGCACTTTCGGCCATAGAGGGCCACGAATGCAGGTGCCTTTATGCTAGTGTGATAACTATTATTGTAGGAAAATTCTACAAGGGGTGAATGAGTATCCCATGCTTTCCCAAAGTCGGTCACACAGGCTCGAAACATATCTTGCAATGTTTGGATAATTCTCTCACTTTGTCCGTCGGTCTGTGGATGGTAGGCTGTACTCATGTCCAGCCTAGTTCCTAAGGAACTTTGTAGCGATTGCCAGAACCTTGAAGTGAATCTACTATCTCTGTCTGAGATAATGGATAAGGGAACACCGTGCAGTCATATAGTCTCCCTAAGGAAAGTTCTTGTAAGTTTCTCCATCTTGTCTGTTTCCTTGATAAGCAGGAAGTGTGCAGACTTGGTCAATCTATCGACGATGACCCATATGGTATCAAGTCCACCCGTTGTCTTGGGCAACTTGGTTATGAAATCCATAGTGATCCGCTCCCACTTCCATTCTGGTATCTCCGGTTGTTGTAGAAGGCCAGAGGGTTTCTGGTATTCGACCTTGACCTTGGCGCAAGTAAGGCATTTACTCACAAAGGTAGCAATCTCTTCTTTCATGTTAGGCCACCAGTATAACTTTTTAAGATTCATATACATCTTATCTGGACCCGGGTGCACGGAATAATGAGTGTTGTGTTCCTCGTTCATGACCAAGTCTCTGAAACCACCGAGTTTCGGGGTCCAGATCTGATCCATGAAATAATAAGCTCTGCCACCCTTAACTTCCATGTTCTTATCCATCCCTATCAGGGATTCACCCGCCACATTTTCAGGTTTCAAAGCGTTGAGCTGAGCTACCTTAATTTGTGTGGACAAGTGTGAATGGATAGTCATAGTCAATGATTTGACTTGACGACCATAATATTCTTTCCGACTTAGGGCGTCAACTACTACATTGGCTTTACCCGGATGATAATGAATTTCACATTCGTAATCACTGAGTAGCTCGACCCACCGTCGTTGTCTCATGTTGAGCTCCTTCTGGACGAATATGTATTGCGGTATTTTGTGGTCTGTAAAGATCATGCTTTTTATACCATATAGGTAGTGTCTCCAGATCTTCAGAGCAAACACAACTGCTCCTAGTTCAAGATCGTGGGTGGTGTAGTTGACCTCATGCGTCTTCAGCTGTCTCGAGGCATAGGCGATGAACTTTCCTCGCTGCATCAGAACATGTCCGAGCCCTTGATTTGACGCATCGCAATAGACAACGAAGTCTTCTATCTCTTCGGGGAGGGATAGTATTGGTGCGGTGCACAAGGCTCGTTTGAGCGTTTGGAATGCTCTCTCCTGCTTCTCTTCCCAGTCAAAGGCCACGCCTTTCTGGGTCAGTGTTGTAAGAGGTTTCGCAATGTGGGAGAAGTTCTGAATGAACCTGCGATAGTAGCCAGTGAGGCCTAGAAATTTACGAATTTCTGTAGGCGTCTTCAGTGCTGACCAATTCTCAATGGCTTTGATTTTAGAAGGGCCCACGTGTATTCCCTCTTCGCTAACCACATGCCCTAAGAATTCGACTCTTCGGATCCAAAATTCGCATTTCAAGAACTTTGCATAGAGCTTCTCCGAACGTAATGTTTTCTAAGACCTATCGTAGATGTTGGCTATGCTCTTCCTTACTACGAGAGTAGATAAGTATATCATCGATGAAGACGATGACGAACTGATCCAAGTAAGGACGACACACCCTATTCATTAAGTCCATGAATACATCGGCCACGTTTGTTAATCCGAACGGCATGACTACGAATTCATAGTGTCCATAACGAGTTTGGAAGGCTGTCTTCGGAACATCCTCCCCTAGCACTCGTAGTTGGTGATATCCGGATCTTAAGTCGATTTTTGAAAAGAAGTTCGCCCCTTGAAGTTGGTCAAATAAATCGTCGATACGAGGCAACGGATAATGATTTTTGACGGTCAGTTTGTTGAGCTCCCTGTAGTCGATGCACATACGAAATGACCCATCTTTCTTCTTGACGAACAAGACTGGATCTCCCCAGGGTGAGAAGCTTGGTCTTATAAAGCCCTTGCTGAGCAGTTCGTTAAGTTGACAGGAAAATTCTTGCATCTTTGCAGGTGCTAGACGATAGGGCGATTTGGCTACGGGGGTGGCCCGTGGAACTAAGTCGATTCTAAACTCGACTTGACGTTGCGGAGGTAATCCTCGGAGTTCTTTTGGAAAGATGTCGGGAAAGTCGCGTACTATTGGAATGTTCTAAATGTCCTTCGCTTCTTGGCTCACATCGACCACATGAGTAAGGAATGCTCGACATTCCTTTCGCAAGAATTTCTGAGCTTGAATGCTCGAGATGATACGAAGGTTCGTGATGGGTTTGTCGCCATAAAATACTAGGGTTTCTCCAAACGGCAGATTAAGGCGAACAACCTTTTCTTAACACATGATATCGGCACGATGTAAACTAGACCAATCCATGCCGATAATGATGTCAAAACTTTTAATTGAGACCGGCATGAGATCGATCAAAAATGAATGGCTATCTAACGTTAGGGTACACCCTATGAATATACTGCTAGTGCTCTCTGTCTTGTCATTAGCCATTTCTACTGTGAACGGTTCTTTAAGTGCTCGTGATTTTTGCTTAAGTAAATAAGCAAATTTGTGGTTCACGAAACTCCTCTCCACTCCACTATCAAATAGAATGCATGCATAAGAGTTATCGAGGAGAAACGTACCCGTAACCACAGTAGGGTCGGCAACCGCTTCCTCATGGCCAATGGTCAGAACTCTTGCCACTCTATCGGCAAACCCTGCCTTTGGGCAGTTCCTTTTGAAGTGGCCTACCTCGCCACACTCGTAGCAAGTTTGGCCCACTCCAGCACCGGGGACTTGGGTGATTGGTTTTGCTGGAGCCTTACAGAAACGGGCAATGTGCCCCTTCTTGCTGCAGTTAGAGCACTGCATTTCACGACAGGCTCCCGTGTGGTGGAAGTTTCATTGGTTGCACTTTGGCAAACTTCTGGAGTACTACTTTACCGGAGCAGCAGCACCAGTGGCAGGTGCTATCGCAGCATGAACTGCCACAACCCGCTACTTTTTGGTAGCCTTCTTCCTTTTCTTGTCTTCCCAGACCTTCCGCTTGGAATCAGCAGTTCGGGCGGGTTCTGAGATGGCTAGGGTTGTTGTTGCGGCCGGGGTACGAACCCCATGGTCTATGAGTCGTTGTGCCAATCGCTTGGCACTATCAAATGTAGTGGGGTTTGAAGCCAACACATTTCCCTGGAATGGAGGCACCAACCCCCGTATGTATCTTTCGATCTTCTTTCCCTCGGTATGAACCATGTTGGGACAAAGGGCCACCAGTTCGCAGTATCTGGCGGTATAGGATACTATGTCGGAGCCCTTCATGGTTAGGCTTCATAGTTCCTCCTCCAGCTTTTGAATCTCACCCCTCGGGGACTACTCTTCAATCATTAAATCTCTCAAAGTCTCCCAGCCCATAGCATTAGCCACTACGAGAGATAGTGACCTGACATTGCTATTCCACCATGTCAGGGCCTTGCCTTCAAAGGTACAAGTGGTGAACTTGACCTTGCTCCCCTCTGGACAGGAGTAGATTTCAAAAACTGAATCGGTTTTCTCGAACCATTACGAAAGGGCAATGACTCCGCCAGTCCCTTTGAAGGAAAATGGCTTCCAGTTGGTGAAGTCCTTGTAGGAGCACTCTTTCAAGCACACAGGGATTTCACCATGAGTAGATAGGACAGGGGTTCCTCCTCTAGTGGAACCTGATGAATGATACTGAGTTGTGGTTGTAGCCACAGTTGCAACTACAGCAGCATTTAGGGCTGCCGCGTCGAACTGAGGAGTAGGTGGTGTTGGTGCGGGAGGATTGCGTCTTGGTGATTTACGTGGAGGCATCTTTGATCTATAAGTTTACGAAGATGAAAACATTCATAAGAATTTAATAGAAGAATTGACGAGAATGACTCATGGACTAACTCTCCATAGTCCAATAGTACAATGAATAACACCACTAATTGTAAAAGAAAGCATTTGGATATAATTTCCATGAGACTAGATATCTGTCAATAATACTGGAATTACAGATGTAATGAGTTCGGGAAAAATTACCTAGAAGTAGGTCTTACATCAACCAAGATGGGAAATTTTAACAGACTACTACCTAATCAAGACCTAACGGGTCTAAGATTTACAAATATTGGAAATTAGACTAGAGTTTGTACACAAACTAGGTTATATCCAAAAGAAAAGTTGATGAGAATCTATCGGCGACGAGAACTACTAGAGTGAGGTCTTGACTCCGACAGAAGACGTTATATGTCCCTCACGCGCCTATTAGATCTTGCTTGCTGAGCTCGAAATTCCCTTACTTCATCTTGGGTTTCAGCAAGTTCTTTCTGCAGAGCTGCATTGTGGACCAGAGTCCTTTCATGAGCAGACTCTAGTTGGCGAATGCGGACTGTGTTAACGCCAGAGTTGGCATCAATCTTCACGACTCGGCCTATAGCTGCTCGACCCTGCTCTGTGTTCCGAGAAATCCTACGAACTATGATGGGTAGGACTCTGTCAGCGGAACCTCCCTCAGTGAGGTTATAGAAGTTTCTATCTCCGTTGTAGGGAATGGGTATACGTTGTTCCTGACTCCATTTATTCAAGTCTGTGGCCCACAGGGGTGTGGGTCCTTGAAATGTTGGACGAGGGTTTGGATTTTGAACAGCTAGGGGTAGGTTGTTGACTTCTGGCTCTAAGTCTGAACCATCATAAAAGCCTTCAGCTTCATGATCATCCAAATGGATTGGGTGATCATCTTCTGGTTCTTCTTCCAGCCATCCTGCATTGTCGTGTTTGGGGTAGTACGGGTCTCCGGGAAGATGGAATCCAGCCATATTATCTACGCGAGAAAAGGGGTATAAGAATCTAGTACATAAGTAGCTTATAGTAACACAAAATACTCCTATATTATTTTAGGTTTAGGTTCTATGTTCTCGTTGTGGTATTGTGGCCTTGTGGGTAAGTTTTTAGACTTGTTGCAACCTCACAACCACACTTAGGCACATGTTAGTCAACCCCCAGATACTATAGTTGATCAGGCTATATCTTCCCAGTTTTTGACTATATGTCTCTAAGTCAATTTGTGCTGCCCAACAATCGTAATACTTTTGTACTGTCCTAGTGACACTAATTTTAGTATGAATGCAGGCACGTATACTTAATTAAATATTTTATTATTTAAAGTATAAACTCTTGGTCAAAGTATTTTAATCCCATTGTATTTATATTCTGTATACCTTTTATTGGTTGATATACTCAATTCACTATAAACAAAGCTCTGATACCAATCTGTCACACCCCAAAACCATGAACGGCGGAAACGTTCTGGGGCGGAGGACGTCATGTTCGGTATCACAACAAGGTAAAATAGTAAACAAGCAACAACATCATCCATTGCATTAATAATATAATTTCATACAAGTGTGTTCTGTCAAGTTATATACACACCAAAATATAAATCAAAATGAAAGATGAGTCGTGAATGAGCTCCATCTTCTCTAAACCTTGCACTGGTACTTGTCTACTGGTGACCTGAGGATACAAGTTATTTCGAAAGAGAGTATTAGCTTTAAAGCTGGTGAGATCATAAGTATTTTTGTGTCTATATTTGTATGAATGTATTTGTAAGTATGTGAAGTATAAGTATGTAAAAGTTTTGAAACTCCTAGAAAACCTTATGTTTCCTACTAAAAGTACCCTTCTTCCAAGGCATCTAGTATCTATGTGTGTCTCTTGTAAGAGTGTGTATATTCCCAAATCTGACTATCATTTCTCAAAAATATAGTTTTCACATTTCTGTATATTGTGAGAAACTCACAAGGTGAATGCATTGGGAAAATGAAATAGTACTGTAGTATTGTAATAAGTAACTACCACTGTACTAACTACCTTAAACTAATTATAAGTTAAAGTACCATGTGATCGGTCTGTATCCTCCTACCGACTATAGTACACGACAATGTAAGATGTCAGAAGAAAATGACATTTGGCACCCATAGACTTGTAAGTCTTACTGTAGCTAGCAGCGAGGTGTAGGATAGTCAATGCAGTATAGCTATACGCAAACTCATACGCTCCCCAATTAAGGAGATTTTGGATACATGAACGCCATGGCAGGTAGTGCCATGCCCCGGAACGTGGCTCACATAACTATAAAACTGTATATGTAATGAATGTGCTAGCTGTAATGTATGTTCTCCCTCTGTCTAGCCTGTATTGTGATGTACTGTGCGTGCTAGCTGTATTGTGTGTTCTCTCTATCTAGCAAGTATTGACTCATGAATAAACTGGCTCGTTGTATGATTCTTCGTTCTAGTAATAGTATTAGTAACTCCCTAAACTTCGCATATCGTAGTTTACTAGTAATATGACTTGTACGTATGAACATGAATGTATACCCTAGCTACCCAAGGGTATTGAATAGATTGATAAAACTTTTATGTATATATATGTATACATAATATATAACTAATATTTAGACGACCTTCGAACGATTAACCGATGCCCTAAAGCCACATCCCAACGAGGAAAAGGAGATAAAGCGAGCTAGTCTTCCTAAGTCCTTTAAACATTACTTATATAACTATACATAGATAGGCATGCATTTGACAATATAAAAGTGTAAAAAGAGTTTAAGTAAAAGTATTTGACAAGCAAAAGAGTTTGTAACACAGTTTGATAACACAGTTTGAAGCAAAACAGTTTGACAACAGAGTTTGAAAAGTAAGAAAACCACTTGTTTGGTAGTTATTAATCACATGTGATTGATATAATAACTATAATTGTTCAACTTGTATCCCCCCCCCCCCATAAAAGCATCTAAAAACATTTAAAAGGTCGATTAAGGGGTATGAACTCACCTCTAGTGAGTGGTTTGGATGAACGGATTGTATAGGATGCTAAGTGTCAAGTGAAGACTTAAGCACACACACGGATCCTATTTAACATATAAAGATACATATATGAATATAATTAGTGCTTATAACATCTAATTACTGAATTGAAGCTACCTTAGAGGCTAGTAAACACTTATTTTGAAGTGTTACAACCATATATGATTGTCTATAATGGGGTATATGGCTATACAAGGGAGTGTATGGTCAAAATACACACTATTTGTGTGTGTGCGGCCAGGGGGTCTATGCGGCCGCACACTCCCTATGGAATGTGCCAAAATGTATTTTAAGGATTTAGGACTCGTCTAGGAAGGTTTCTTACTTCATGATTTAGCCTTATATGAAGTTTATTACCACTTTTGGACCTAAAAAGGGTGTGTGCGGCCGCACACCCTTTATGAACATGATAAAATCATGTTTTTCTAGCATATCATTAAGTTTTCTTAGCATATAACAAGTTATGATAAGTGTATACACGTTATAGCGGCTTGTAAGGGTGATTTAACGTCCAAAACTAGTGTGTGTTCTTCGTGTTCTTGACTAAAAATGGGTGTTTTCATGGATCAAGGCAAGGGTAAAGGCTAGTTAATGTCACATATTAACTAAACTAAGAAGGAATCACTCACTTGATTGAAGATTGGAGTGAAACTTTGGATGATACTTGAGAGTAAACATGTTCTAGCTTTGAAGAAGTGAAAAAGTGATCAAAAATGACAAGTGTAGTATATATATGGAAGAGTGTGCGTCTGGGGATGGGTGTGCGGCCACACACACCTTGTTTGGTGTGTTTGGCCTGATTTTGTGATGCTACACACTTACTAACCCATTCTACGACTCATATCTTGATTATACTAACTCTCAATCACTCCTATAGACCCAAAACTTCATTATAAAATAGCAAAATGAGGCTAACTTTGATAAAAATGAAGAATGTATAGGTTACAAATTTCGGGTTGTCACAATTGAGACTCCCATTGGCCTCTTGACATATAAGGTTCTTTGTCAAGGAACATTTCTTGACAACCAGATATTCAAGAGTTAGTGTGAGATCTCATTCAGACAACACTTTATGTAATTTATCTTAGTTGATCTTTGTTTCATCCAAAACATCACAACTACCAATTTCAAATGTGCAAGAATAAGAAACATTTCTACTCAACATTTCATGAGGCATCATAAACCTACTTAAGATATATCACTCAATGTACAATCTTGGAGTATGACACTAAGACTTGATCGTGGAACGAAGCATGATTCGTCTTTTTGATTTTAACCATTTCAACAATACTCTATTCCTCTTCTTAGCCATGCAAGTTCACTAAGGTGTCCTTAGAGGATCAATTGTGACATGGTTCCATAATCATTAGAATGATCATAAAACACGACACTAAAGTTCTTTCCTTTCCTTTCAGATTGGAGAAACCTTTTATCTTTCTGCCTAATTGATTCTTCTTATTCGTTCTGCTTATGCTTCGAAACATTTAAAGGTATTAGAATTATACTTAATCTTGTAAGAATAACCATATTTACTGATCCATTAGTAAATCATGACGAGTAGCCTTTATCATTCTTTGTGGTGGATATTGTTGGATTAGGTGTCTAAGCCCATAACTATAATTGGTATGTACTCGACCGAAGAGTAGCATGGTCCATTTGGGTTGCATATCATTAGGACAATTTGTTAGGAAGGACTTTTGAGAAGAGGTTATTTATGGTTTATTAATATATTATAAGTTCTAATATATTAATATGAAATCATATGATTTAATTAGTATTGATCAAAAATTAGTTTGTAATTAATTTAGTGATTAAAAGAAACTAATTAAATCAATGGGGACTAATTGTGTAAATTAGTTATATTTATATGTTGGGCTTATGGTCCATGTTGGACTAAGTTTATGTATGGATACATAAAGAGTTGGGCCACATGAACCATGGATCATAAACCCATGGGTATGTATTAGGGTTAACCCATGACCTTTGGAATCCCACATATAAATATGTTACTCCGTAGCCAAAATCATGACTTATGTATTCTTGGAGATTATGGAAGATTTTGGTGGCTAGGATTCTCTCTCAAAATTTCATCCTTTGTCACAGATGTTTTGTGATTCCATTTGAGGCATTCATACTATTGGTGCTAAGTTCTTAAAGGCCTAATACTACAAGTTCTACAAGCTACACAAAGAGGTAAAATCCTAACTATTATTTTATGTTGTTTATATCATTTGTATGCTAGTTGTAGGCTTAAAGCTTTGGAACAATATTGCATGTATAATTAGAGAAAACATAGATCCAAAGCCTCTAGGGTTGTATGTGCACCATATGATGTTGTAGTATACTAAAACCCAATAGTGGTATCAGAGCCATGGGTTGTTTACTATTATACTTGATGTTATCTTTGGTTTTCAAAGTGGAAAATTGTTTTTATGCTGTCTGGACAGTGAACTCGCCGAGTCCGCTGGGGAACTCGTCGAGTTCACCTTATAATTCAACCAACTCGCCGAGTCAGTTCATGCACTCGATGAGTTGGTGCCCCTGACAGCAGATTTTCAAGTTTTTTGGCCTGTTTTGGATTAGGATCATTACCACAAAAAGTTTTTGTTTATAAAATTTGATTTTGATGCTATGGTAATGATTATCCTCATCCAAAAACAAGATAATTGTCAAAGTTACAAGATTTGTATTAGTTTATATGATTAGCTAATTTCTTGAAAATTGTTGATGTGAATTATCTTTACTTATGAGTTTAATCTAGATTATAGAAAATTATTTGATTATTGTGTTAATTAGAATATTTGATCGTAATGGTTTTTTATGAACTCCATAACTTGTCCTCAAGTTATGAAAAATTAAGAGTAGTTTCTTTTTTAAAGAGTCATTAAAACTCATAGGTTATGAAAAATGGGAGAGTCTCATTTTTAATGGTGTTAATGTCTTCCATAACTTGTCCTCAAGTTATGGAACATGGAAACTTTTCAATAAAAACCTTATTAAAATCATAAGTTATGGAATCCAAGAGTTTTTGAAAAGTTCAAAACTTTCCCTCAAGTTTTGGAATTTATAAATGTAAAAGTCCATCTTTTGAAACATTTAATTCCAAACCCTAGAATTTTAAAGTTTAAAATTCTACCCTTATACTATTATTATATTATAGGTTTAATATATATATATATATATATATATATATATATATATATGTATATATATATATATATATATATATATATATATATATATATATATATATGTATATGTATATGTATAAGAACAAAGTCAGTCTTACCATTAGTAGGCCTTATTCACGAAGTCGGTTTATAAGGGGGGGAGGTATAAGGTTACTGCCTATAAGATAGCAGTTTAATGGGTGTCCACTCTCACCCACCGCTTCCTTGACTGGTGGAGGGTCGTTAGCCGAATGGGTAGGATAGGACACTAATTCTCCCCTTCATTAAAAGTATAATGATAAATATAAAGTAACTAAACTTTTATTAAATTCTCAATCTTAGTTACTTTAGGAAAAATGTGAATATGGTGCTAACCCATGAAAGTGAACTTTGCACCTTGTTAAGTCGTTATTGAAGCGTGTGTGGTTAACCGACACACTAATATTGGACTGACAATGTGTGGCTAATGGTAGCTTGATGTTAATCATATATCAATGGAACGTGTGTGGTTAAGCGGCACATTGGTTAGGTGGGTGTAATATTGGGTGTACCAAGCTAATTGGCATGATTATTCATACCTTGTTTGTGATCCTCGGCATCCCAGTCACAAACTTGAAGGGAACAATTGAGATTAAACATGCCATTGAAAAGTTCAATGAATCTCAAAAGATCTAGGAGTTTCAGTTCACATAAAACCTAAAATTCTTTTTCGTTTTTCGTGGTGGAAATTGGTAAATCGTCATTTACCTACTTTCAAATATTTTGCAAATTGGATTACGACATCCCTCTTCCAATTTGTTAAATATTGTGTTAGGTCCTAGCCTTGATATTTCAAATTGGGTGTTATATTAAGGACTTAAATAAACTAAACTTGAATTTATCCCTCATAGATGTCTAGTTATAACAAGTATGGTCTTCCTTATCCTTTTGGATAAAGCTTTCCTAATGAAGATGATATCCCACATGGCGATCAAGGTGAAAGATTAATCCTTTGTTGTGGATTAATGGGACTCGAAATCATACTTCACTGCCTCTACCTCCTCCAATTATTCTCCCTAACCCACAAGTTCAAAGACTTGAAAAATTTTAAGGTCACTCAAGCACTTTTGGCAAGCAAACAAAAGGATGAATAGTCTGTGTGCACTCACGTCTTGGAGATGAAGTCACATATTGACAGGCTGGGAGAGTTGGGTGTCGAAGTCTTAAGGAAGGTGACTATTGACTAGGTTCTTTAATCACTTTCCGAGTCATATAGTGAGTTCATTAAGGCTACTATGTGACAGACCACGACATGACCCTTAATGATCTTACCTATTTGCTTGTTGCTACTGAATCAACAATGATTTGGAGCACTGGTAAATCAAATTTGATTGGAAGATCTACTTCCCAAACTTACAGACATTGACAATGGAAACATTGGAAGTCCAGAAAAGTCTTCTCTTACCAATGGAAAGGGATCGGCCATAGTCAACCCGATTGACCAAATGGTAAAGAGAAAGGTTAATTCTAAGATAGTCTCGTGTACCATTACTAAAGAGTCCATATGTTTCTATTGCCAAAAGAAGGTGCATTGGTTGCGAAGCTGCCCTATTTACCTTAAAGTTCACTAGGATGGTAAAAGTAAAAAATGTTTGACTATGCTTCAGGTAAAGTCCACTATCTAACTCTATTAAGTTCCTATTTGGAGATTCTTATTACATGATGTGACTAGGTCGCATTTTGATGTATTATAGAATCGAAGAAAAGAAAGGAGGCTTAAAGGAAGAATAAGCCAATTCTGATCGTGAAGAGATGGATTTCGATCGCATGATCTGAAGATCAGAATTTTGAGCTGCGGCTAAGAGTTATGATAGATTTCTTAGGAATGGATAAAAACATAGTTTCATATGTATTTGCATTGTAAGGATAAGTTTTTCCACAATTTTAAAATAAAAGGAAAAATTTTTTATTTTATTTATTTTAAGTATCCTTACAATGTGAATTGTGAAAATTGTTGGTTATATGATTCCATTGATAGCAATATTTGAAAATGGATTTAATTCTTTCGTTTGTGGTAGTGTCAAGAATTTGCCGAATAAGGAAGGATTCTCATCACCCAAGTTTCAGTTAGATAGAAACTTGGAATAATGCAACTTGTGTGCTGAATGATAATTTTCATCTTTGGGAAATTAAGACTAATTCCTTATTCACATGTATATGTGAGTCAAGTGAAGGACTAGGGGATCGGGTACACTTGGTTGTGCACTGGTCAAGTCCACCACAAAGATCGATAAGACTATTCGTCATGATTTACTAAAGTTTAGTAAATATGATTATGCTTACAAGTTTAAGTGTAATTCTGAAACATTGGAAAAGTTTCAATGTATGGCAGAATGAATGAGAAGAATTAAATTAGGTAGAAAGATAAAAGTTTCTCCAACCTGAAAGATAGGAGAGTACTTCAGTATCATGTTTTATGATCATCTTGAAGATTATGGAAAGCCATATCACGATTGATCCTCTAATGACATCGTGGTACATTTGCTTGGCTGTGAAAAGGAATTGTGAATTGTTGAAATGGTTAAATCAAGAAAATGAGTCATACTTCGTTCCAAAAAAAGTCTTAAAGTCATACTCCAAGATTGTAACTCGAGTAACATAATCTTAAGAAAGTTTTATAACACTTGTCAAATGTAGAGTAAAATGCTTTCTAGTCTTGTACATTCGAAATTGGTAAGTTGTGATGTTTTGGATAAAACAAAGACCACCTAAGACCAATAGTGTGAAGTGTTTTTTCTTGATAAGAATCCGCACTAACTCTTGAATATTTGTTTGAGGAGGAATGGTTCTTGACATGAGAATTTCATATGTCATGGAGTCAGTGGAGTGTTAATGATCTTGAAAAGGGTCTCAAGAAATAATCAAGAATAAAACATGTTGTTTATCACTAGCACACGACTTGAGGTTTGTAACCAATCATTTTGACATTTTCTTATTTATGTGCTCATTCCAGTTAAAAGTTGACTATGCATGTGAGATGTATGAGTTCTCAATTGTTTTGCATAACAACTTGGAAGACATGGTAGGCCCTTGTGCTGCCAGGTGGTAAGAAATTGAGATTGAACAAGTTCAGTCCATATGAGTTTGGATTTGTCACTAACCTTGTCCTATGATTATGGTTTGGAAAACTCCCATGGATAGGAACATGCACACCATAAAATCTAAGTGTCATAAGGTTTCTCCCCAATTCATGAAAATGATTGTGAGGAAACGTTTTCACTAACTAGATTTTAAAGAGATAACAATTGTTGGATTTGCATTCTCAAATTCGATTATGATTACGACATCCCTCTTCATAATTCGAATCGTGAGAAGGGGAAAAAGGTCTAAACACTATGAATACGAAATTCCTCTTCATAATTGTTTAGACACACATGTGAGATGTCTAAGGAAAGCTGTATGGTTTTGATAAAGTCTTATCAAATAATTGCATATCAGAAATCTGAACTTTGGTAAGAAATTCAATAAAGTATTGATTTTTAGAAGTCTAGCTGATTTTTGGGTACATGTCAAAGCTAGTGGGAGCATAAGTGTTATGCTAGTAAAATAATTATTATGTTACTGGGAGTGTAATCAATTATGGTAAGTATTGCAAGTTAGCAATGTTAATTATAGAAAATAAAGGTTTAAATTTGCTAAGTTGCAGGGTTTAAAAAGTTGTTTTGCTATAATTAAGGGAGAGGAATTCATACTTCATTTCAATTCTAAAAGCTTAGATAGAGATTTTAATCAAATTTAGTCAAGTATATATAAGAATGTTATGTTGGAATGGTTCAACATAAGGAAATTCTATATATGGAAATATTATTTGCATTCTAAAATTCGATTATGATTACGGCATCCCTTTTCATAATGTGAATTATGAGAACATGGCAAATAGAAATAGAAATAGAAATATTATAGCAAGAGACTGGTCTAGTATCATGTCTTTATGTGAGACATCATGAATCGTGTCTCATATGCTTCAGATATAGGATCAATTATATGTGCTGTAATATTCATCCGTTCTAAATTTTCCAAATGCCTAGGGCATTAGGAGGGAAAAGGACTAGAATTGGATATGACTAAAATGATTAAGCAATTGTCGAGGACAATCTGAGGTTTACCAAAGATTGGTTGCTCATGGACACTTGGAAGTATGGTGTAAAGTTTGTAAAGTACCATATTGACATATTCTAAAAAGAGGAAACTCTTGTTTAGAAGTGACAGTCAAAATGGGAATATGGAAACGTTTCCATAAGTGGAAGTCATTCTTTAAATATATGTAAGATTAGAAAACTTAAGGCAAGAAGGATGTTCAAAGGAATATACTTTGAATGTGAGACTTCTTTTCCATGGAATTTCTCTCCATTGGAATACTTTTTAATGTTTGTTGCCAAGTCTCTATGACTTTTGTGCATAGTCATTACAAAAGGATCATTGCATATAAGTTTAGAATCTAACAGATTACAGTAAATGGCAAGAATTTGATATTCTTACGTTTACAGGAAGGATTTGGGATTGTGAAATGAGCATCATTAAAGTGTTGTCAATTGATCTATTTCACAAAGTAAGGACCATAGACAAACATAGTGTGCATGCTTGGAGCATGAGACAACTATTGTTTTAATTCAAGTATTAAGTTGATTATTTGAAACATTATACAATTAATAATCAGTAATCAATATGGAACTCAAAGTTTTGGGTCCATATAGGATTAGTATTATTCTTGTGTTTCACTTTGCATGTTTTGACTTCCCGAATAACTAGGTAATTCAAACCATCAACATTCAATCATACTTTGGAAGTAGGTATTGAGGCAAGACTGTCATGAATGGGTCTGCAGTTTGTCTAGGTGTTTTAGACATAGTTACAGTGTTCATGAGTGCTCCTGGAATAAGATTCAAGTATTGGATTAAACCCACGCTCATTTGAATCACTTTAGGGATTTTATCACGAGTGATCATGAAACGATAATATCTTATATTCTTGAAACTAAGAGATATGAGTTTCACTTTATAAGTCGGTTGCACATTGATGATGTGAAAATGCACCAGTAACTTGGTGTTATAAAATGCATCGTTGTGTATGATGTGATAAGTAAATAGAGAAAGCATATGAGTCGAAGTTTATCCATTCCTTTTACCCTTGGAGGGATAAAAGTGATATCCGTGGGCCCATCGATGATTTAGTGATGACAACCCTAAGTGCTCGGCCGGGCCTGGACTGATTTGATTATTCAATTAGTCGGTCATCATAAATCAGAAATTGGGAAACAAAAAATGGAAAGAGAGAATGATTATAATCCATGTCTCAGTCCATATGATATCTAGAATGGATTAATGTATGATCCCTTATCTAATGGACGTGTCATCAACTAGGTCAGAGTTCGACAACGGCTTTTAAGAGCTATGATTGTTAGTCGGGATTTTGGAGTCGTACTTGCAATAATAGTTATTAGACTTATCCAAGTGGGAGTTTGTTGGATTATGTGTCTAAGCCCATAACTATAATTGGTAAGTACTTGACCAGAGAGTAGCATGGTCCATTTGGGTTGCGTATCATCGGGACAATTTGTTAGGATGGACTTTTGAGAAGAGGTTATTTATGGTTTATTAATATATTTTAAGTTCTAATATATTAATTTGAAATCATATGATTTAATTAGTATTGATCAAGAATTAGTTTGGAATTAAATTAGTGATCAAAAGAGACTAATTAAATCAATGGGGACTAATTGTGTAAATTAGTTATATTTATATATTGGGCTTATGGTCCATGTTGGACTAAGTTTATGTATGGATACATAAATAGTTGGGCCACATGAACCATGGATCATAAACCCATTGGTATGGATTAGGGCTAACCCATTACCTTTCGAGTCCTACATATAAATATGTTACTCCATAGCCAAAATCATCCTTTGTCCATGGTGTGTTGTGATTCCATTTGAGGCATTCATACTATTGGTGCTAAGTTCTTAAAGGCCAAATACTATAAGTTCTACAAGCTACACAAAGAGGTAAATTCCTAACTAGTATTTTATGTTGTTTATATAATTTGTACGCTAATTGTAGGTTTAAACCTTTGGAAACAATATTGCATGTATAATTAAAGAAAACATAGATCTAAAGCTTCTAGGGTTGTAAGTGCACCATAGGATGTTGTAGTATATACTAAAACCAAGCAGATATGACTTGTACATATCAATGTGTACTAGATTCTTTTTTCCTTCACTCGACTCACATACATATGTTAGCAAGGAATTAGTCGCAATTTTCTCAAGTACCAAGATTTTCATACATTATATAATTTAAATCACATTATTCCAAGTTTCAGTCCTATTGAAACTTGGGCGATGAGAATTTTTCCTTACTTAGAAAATTACGACAATACCACAATCAATATGACTAAGAATAACACATTTTCAACATTGCTATTAATGGAAACATACAAAAAATAATTTTCACAAATGTTATTGCAAGGAAACATAAATAAGATAAAATCAAAAATTTTATTTATTTATAAAATTTAGAAAACTTGTCCTTACAATGCAAATACAAATGAAAACTATGTAACTAAATATTCCTAAGTAATATATCATAACTCCTAAGCAGTAGCTAAAAAATCTGATCATCGAACCATGCGATCGAAATCCACTTCTTCATGATCAGACTCAGCATGCTATTTCCTTTAAGTTCATTCCTTCTCTTTGATTCTGCAAAACATCAAAATGTAACGTTACATCATGTAATAAGAATCACTAAATGGGAACTTAATAGAGTTAGATAATGGACTACCTGGAGTAGAGTCATACATTTTGACTTTACCATCCTTGTGATCTTACAGGTAGATACGGCAGCTTCGCATCCAATGCCCCTTCTCTTGGTGGTAGAAACAAACAGACTCTTTTGGAATGACACACAGGACAATCTCAGACTTAGCTTTTTTTCTTTTCCATTTGGTTAAACGGTTTAACCATGGCTGATCCCTTTCCATTAGGAAGAGAAGACATTTCTGGACTTCCAATGTTTCCATTGTCATGTCCATGGAAGTTTGGGAGATTGATCTTCCAATCAAATTTGTTTGACCAGTCTGCAAAACCATTTCTGTTTCAGCAGCAATTAGCAAATAGGTAAGATCGATAAGGGTCACGTAGTGATCTATCATATAGTAATCTTTAAGGAACTCACTATATGAATCATTAGTGATTGAAGAACCAGATCAAAAACCAGCTTCCTGGAAACATCGACACCTAACATTCACAGTCTGTCAATATGCAACTTCATCTCTAAGCCATGAGCACGTACAGGCTTTCCATCTTCGTGTTTGCTTGCCAATAGAGCTTGAGTGACCTTGAACTTTTCAAGTCGACGAACAAGTGGGTCAGGGAGAATAATTGGAGGTGGTAGAGCAAGTGAAGTATGATTTCTAGTTCCTTGATCAAAACGTTGAATATCATCTTTATGAGGAAAGCTTTTTCGAAAAGGATAACGAGGACCATAGTTGTGAAAACTAGAAATCTACAAGGGGAGAAATTCAAGTGAGTTGATTTAATCCTTAATATAACACCCAAATGAAATATTAAGGCTAGGATCCAACACAATAATTCACAATTCGGAAGAGGGATGCCATAATTCAATTGTAAACTATTTGTTGGTAGGTAAATGAAGATTTACCAATTTCCACCATGAAAAACGAAAGTGAACATTATGTTTTAAACTAATTGAAATTCCTAGATTCTTTGAGATTCATTGAACCTTTTCAATGGCATGTTTAATCTCGATTATGCCCTTCAAGTTTGTGACTGGGATACCGAGGATCACAAACAAGGTGTGAATAACCATGCAAATTAGCTTGGTACTCTCGAAGATATCTATCACCTAATCAATGTGTCGGTTAACCACACATGCTCCATTGACCTATGATAATCTACGAGCTACCCATTTTCATCCTACATTAGTCCCAGATTAGTGTGTTGGTTAATCGCACACGCTCCACTAACGACTAATAAGGTGCAATGTTCAATTTCATGGGTCAGCATCAATTCACATTTCTCCTAAAGTAACTAAGATTTGTGAATTTATAAAAGGGTTTAGTTACTTCGTATTTTCATTATACTTTTAATGAGAATGTCCTATCCTACCCATTCGGCTAACGACCATCCACTAGTCAAGAGTGCGGTGGGTAAGAATGTATACCCAATGGCGGTCATTTTATAGGCCGCTTCCTTAAACACCCCTTATAGAATAGGTTCGTGAATGAGGCCTACTAACGGTAAGACTGAATTTTAAACTTATACATATATAATATATTAGACTTTTAATATTATATAGTATAAGGGTGTATTTTAAACCTTTAAAATACTAGAGGGTTAATCTTTTAAATAAATTAGACTTTTAATTTAATTAAACTTAAACCATTTAGTTATAGATTTATTAATACTTTGTTAACTAATCTTTTAATTAACTATTAACAAAGCCATAATTAAAACCTTTTAATTCTAAATTTAAGTTATAAAGCCAAAAGGTTTGGTATTTAATATTTCACAATTAAAACTTTTAATCAAAATTTAAATTCCGAAAGCAAGTATTGAAACTCTTCAAAACCTTTTGGATTCCTAAACTTGATGGCAAGTTTTGTAACTCTTCAAGACCTTTGAATCCCAAAACTTAATGACAAGTTTTGTAACTCTCTTTAGTCATAAAAAGATACTTTCCAAGTTCCATAACTTGAGGGCAAGTTTTGAAGCTCTTCAATGTCATTTAGTTCAAATTTTAAACTAATAAAATAATCATATAATTATATCTTTTACTAATTTGAACTAATTCAATTCATATGGCAAGATAATTTCAAATTCTACAAATAATTAGTTTTTCACAAAATCAAGTAATTATTTTAAAATTTGACAATTATCATGTTATTGGATGGGGATAATCACTACCATATAAGTAAAATCAAATTTTATAAGCCAAGACAACTTGTGGTAATGATCTTAATCCAAAACAGGCCAAAAACTCAAAAAATCTCCCATCTAATGATCCAACTCGTCGAGTTAGATACTAGACTTGTCGAGTTGGCTTGAATGATGTTTGACTCATCGATTTCCTTCATAGGACTCGTCGAGTCCACCAGTCAGACAGCAAAATTCATGATTTTTCAACTTTGAAAACAATATAGTTGCATCTATATAATAGAAAACACCCATGGCTCTGATACCATTGATGGGTTTTATGTACTATAACATCTCTATGGTGCACATACAACCCTAATGCTTTGGATCTAAGTTTTCTCTAGTTATACATGTAATATTCAATTTTACAAAGAATGAATCCTAATTAGCATACAATTGGATATATACAATATACAAAAATAGTTAGATGATCACCTCTTTGATGTAGCTTGTAGAAGTTAGCCTTTCAAGAGCTTAGCACCCCAAGTGTGATGCCTCAAACAAGTCACAAACACCACGAACAGGTGAAAGATAATGAGAGAGAAGTTATGAAGCATAAATCAGCTAGGGTTTTAACCTTAGGAGTCTTACGATCGATTTTAGCTAGCTAGGGGTTTAATTTATAGTTTGGAATTCTTAGAGTTTCAACTTGTAAACCCTAATTCACTTGGGCTTTTAATCCAATATCTCATTAGCCTTTTAGAATTAACTCTTCATGAACTCTCACAAAGATCTATTCCAATCCTAATCTACATGGATCATAAGCCCAAACTATAAGTATTACTTATTTACCTAATCAGTCCCCGTAAATTTAATTAGTCTCTTCTGAACACTGAATTAATTCCAAATTAATCTTGATCAATACCAATTAAATAATATGATTTCTCAATTAATATATTATTATTATAATATATTAATAAATCACAAATAACCACTTTCTCAAAATTCATCCTATCAAATTGTTCTGGTGAAGGCAACCTAAAATGGACCATGCTACCCTCGGGTCAAGTACATACCAATTATAATTAAAGGCTTAGACATATAATCCAACAATAAGAACTTTGGTTGCCAAGAATACATGTTTATATAAGTTCATATGTTAACACAAGAGTATAAATTGTAACCCATGTTGACTTAAGTTGTTATAAGTCAACAAAGCTTACGCTAGTTCAAACAAAAGCTTAGTACTTAACTTAAAATCATAATATACTTGATGTATATATAGATTTTGGTTTAGGGAATCTTATCCCAAACCAAAAACCAAAAACCCTTTTCTAGAATAAAGCATGGCCAAAAGCACTTACTTTTTGGAAAAGTTAAAACCCGAAAACCCTAAATGAGATATGCCAAGACCGAAAACCCAATTTTGTCCCACCTTAGGACCGAAATCAAGGAGATTTCAGTCCATTAAGGACCAAAAACCCATCTTTTATATATATATATATATATATATATATATATATATATATATATATATATATATATATATATATATATATAGAATCAATCGTAAACACAATTCATTTTTAACATTTAGGCTACAAACACCTTCAATTTGCTCTTAAGTATCATCCGAAAACCTTCATATCTTCATAAGATATTGCCCAGATCTTCATCCAATCTTCAGATCTTCAACATAAATCATCATCCCACCTTCAAATCTTCATCAACTTCTTCATATCTCCAAGTATTTCCTCAAGAACACCAAGCACATCTTTAAATATTCATATTTTCCCCAAGAACACCTTCAAATAATTCCCAATAATTTTTTTGTAAGTATTTCTTACATAATTTAGTGTTGTCTAACACTTTAAATTATTATTTAAATTATTTTATTAATTTAAATATGATATCATGAATAATTATTATTAGGTCACGACTACTCGCACAGATTCTAACCCGAGGATCATCGCTATTACTCTATACCTAGTCGAGAATGCACATTTGAGGTGAGTTCATACCCTTATGATTTTAGTATTTTTCAATGTTTTTAGGGGGGGATACAAGTAAAACACAAGGAACCTTGTGTTAACATTTAAATGATTTCAAACCGTTTCAAACTATCTTAAACAGTTTCAAGCTATTTTAGACTATTTCAAGCCAATATGAATTATTTCAACTGTTTCAATTATTGCTTTATTCATATATATATATATATATATATATATATATATATATATATATATATATATATGTGTGTGTGTGTGTGTGTGTGTGTGTGATTCAACAGACTTAGGACTGGTGCTTTTGCCTTAACTCTTGTTCCTTGTTTGGTTGTGGACATAAGGTAAATTCACTTATCTGATTGCCTTTTTAGTTAAAATTATATATGTGAGTATAAAACTTTAACCCCCTTTGTAACAAGCTGAGCAAAAGGGATATTTTCATAAATATTTCAGTACACACAGAACATACATATAAACTATAATAGGTATAGTTTATGAACATACATACTACCTTACTAGTACAAGAACCATACAAGAACATACAAGATAAATTATAATAGGTATACTTTATGGAATACTTATACTATTTTACTAAGTTCAAAGATACATTACTAAAATAATTAGTTAAGTATAATTATTTTATACTATGAGTACACTACAAAAGAGATATACATATAGTTACAAGAACAAGAGAACATTTACACGCTATATGTAAACAAGTTAATACAGGATTGTGAGGCACTACTTCATTGTATCTATTAGGGTATGCATTAAAGTCCTGATTATAACCAGAGTCTCCTGGAGGGAGAGCGTGAATTTGTGTATAGTTCTATACGGGACTAACAATCTCGCACCTATATTGTTAGCTACAGTTAGGCCGATAGGCCTAAGGTGACAAATGTCATAACATTTCCGACGCCTGAAGAATGTCGCGCATGCCACTAGTCATTTTCACATGGTTAAAACATCACTCACAATAAAGTATTAATTAAATGTTTTCTTTACGGGACAAACATATCTTCAAAGGTATTATTTTGATAATAGAACTACATTACATTACTATCCAGTTTCAACTAGTGGATTCCATGCATATTCTCATAAAAATAGTTTCATACAAATACAGAATAGTACACTATTTTCCAGCTACAATATAATATACATTTTGAGAAACATACGATTTATAATTTTAATTTGATAATAAGACTATAGTATACTATTTCAGAGTAACATAAATCACAGACATTTCGGTCTTAAGGTCTAACACTACATTTCATTTATAATAGAAAATATTGGATTTTTTGGAGGATTACACTAACATTTTCAAAGAACAAAGGCAAATCACTAAAACAAAAATGCTTATGAAGTCACCAACTTAAATGTTGATACACTTTCAAAATCACTTGTATTTTCAAGGAATTGGTAGACAGGTACACTACAGGTTTTTGAGAAGACAGAGCATTTATGGTGTCACGTCTATAGTTTTTAATGTACTTTTTGATGTTATGCAAACAATGTTGCAAACACAATGAAAACTTTATATTATCAATGTAATGGTTGTTGCTTTGGTTACAATTATTCAATTCTTGTGATATTGTACATGACGTCATCCACCCCCGAACGTTTCCGTCGTTTTCGTTTGGGGGTGTGATATTTTATAAAAAGGTTACTCGTCAGTACCGGTTCCGTGCACCCTGTATTGGAACCGGAACTAGCGGTTATCCTTCGGGTATCGGTTTTGTGAAAATGAGAATTGGAACCGGAACCGCTTAATGTTGTTCCTAGACTTTATGAACCAGAACTGGGTTCTAGAACTGTCAGTTTCAAGGCAGTTCCAGTTCCGAAAGTAGGTACCCGCTTCCACTGCTTATCATTAGCTATAAGGGTGGTTCAAATAGTTCGGGTTGGGAGTTTTGGGATGAGGATATTAGCGGTGTCGTCGAGAGCATTACCCTGAGAATGAGCGGGTTGAGGTCATCGTCGATCCTGAGGATTTAACTATCCTTAAATGCCCAGGACGAGTTAAAAAAAAGGGTCTTATCGTTATATATATATATATATATATATATATATATATATATATATATATATATATATATATATATATATATAAACTGGGTGCCAAAATTTTTTGAGCCATGTGCAGTTGTTCTCTTTGCCCCCCATCAACGCCCCTCGTGGTTGAGGATTTAGTTTCACATCCAGGTTGAGTAAATAGATTTCATCTCCTCTCTCTACTCACTCTCTCTTTTCTCTATTGTCAGTGACTTAAGGACTTGTACCATATGTTCTTTTGAATGTTTTTAATTAAGTGGGTTGTCTAAATGTGAAAAAAAACAAAAAGTTAATTATCATGATAACTCATTTTCCTCACTTTTAATAATGATTTTAATATTTATATATGCTTGTATTATTTTTTCAAACCTTATTTTTAAGGTATCCTTAATGTCCTAAATGTTAATTAAATATTAATCAATTCCAAACTTTATTTTTTGATTAATAAATATGTTTTTGTTTTTGAAATATTTTATATAGCCTCTTATATATATATATATATATATATATATATATATATATATATATATATATATATATATATAAGTATGGAGGGACTTTTAAAAAAATAAAAAGAAAATATTATGTAGAAAATAGAAAAAATAAAAAATAAATCTATATAGTATAAATATTGTAAAATTATTACAACTTTTTAGTTAGAAGTTTATAAACTTTTTTTAATATAACGTTTTAAACTAGTATTTAACAAAAGTTTTCTAAAATGTTTAAAAAAAATATTAAACTGTAATACAAAATCTGTGAAACACTTTAAAAATATTGTAAAGAAAGTTTAGAAATAACTGTATAAAAGTTATAAAAAAAATTGTATGAAAATATACAAAAAAAGTTAACAACTAGTAAGAAATTTTTAAAAATTTATAAAATATTTGGTTTAAAAGCACGTGTATAAAAATTACATGAAAGTATAAGAAAAGTTTTAAAAAAAATTATAAGCAAAGTTTAAAACATTGTATTAGAAAAACCTATAGGAAAAAAATATCATAAAATGTTATAAAAATTATAAAAAAAATCTTAAGAAATTTATATATAAAAAATCATTCACGTTTAGAGAACTTTTTTTATATACGTTTTATCATTTAACTTGTTAAATGTGTTAAGATATTACCATTGTCATGTGTTATAGCTATAGCACGTGACAATAGTAACATATGAACACATTTAACTAGTTAAATAATCAAATATCTAAAAAATAAAATGTCTAAACATGAAAAGGATGAACAAATAATTGCCCTAATAAATCATTTTCAAAAATACATAGCCTGACTAACGAAAAAATAAGGGGTCGAAAATGATGTGGAAATTTTTAAATGGTGGCATGTTATGCATGTGACCTTTTTAATATCGCAAAATGTTATTAGTATTATTAAATTCAAAGGCAAACAACTTTGGATGACTAAGGTTACGTTAAAAAAAAGGAACTCAAAGTCAAATATTTAAGGAACCAATAATAAGTAATAGATTAAAAATATCAGAGATAAAGAAAATATATGATGTATATTGTTAATTAGATAGGCATGTACATTATTATAGTAAAAAAGAAAGATTATTTTGTGTTTGTTTTTTTATCAAACAAACTTTATAAATATATTAAAACTAGAAAATGTCCTTTCCATTTCACGGAGGATATAGACAAGGTTTTGCTTACAAAATTATAGAGACTATATTGAAAGGGAAAAAAAACCCTTATTCGGATCATTTTCATAATTCATTTTCTACATACGAACACAAGCTCGTTTTTCAAATTTTGTTATTAGGAAGAGACGTTTATGTAATTTTTAAAATATATGCACCATTCATGTAAATATAATTCTACATAAAGACCTATTATGTAAATTACAATGAACATTCATTTAATTTATTTTCTACGTAGGGACCAAACATGTGAAAACTGCAAAGATATAAAAGGTAAAAATGTCGGTGTTCAAGATTGAAGGGGTAAAAATGATATTTTATAAAGTCTGAGATGGAAAGTGGCATTCGACAAAATAAGTGGGGAAAGTGTGAACATACGAAAGTTTAGGGATCAAATACTCCAAAATAATGATGTTTTGTGGCTAAAAGTCTAAAATAAAAAAGTTTATGGCTAAAATTAAAGATTATTTGTGACCAAAGTCTAAAATAACAATTTTTTGGGGCAAAAATGTAAAACTCTAGAACTATGCATTTTAGTCGAAAACTTAAAATAAAAAATTTAGTGGCAATAGTTTAAACGCCTAAAACTTTACTATTGATATATATATATATATATATATATATATATATATATATATATATATATATATATATATATATATATATATATATATATATATATATTTGTTATATTTTGAATTTTAAGAGGTACATGACATAAAGTTTTTTGTACAAATCAATTATGCATAACAAAACCATTAATATTTGTCAAAACTTTAAAGACTTTAGACTTTAATTAAGGAAGGTTGTTCAAAAATTAATTTGGAGCAAAATAACAATTTTAATATATATATATATATATATATATATATATATATATATATATATATATATAGGGGAGAGTTCATGCGAAAATGCAAATAATTTGTGAAAACGCGAAAACAAGAAAACCTATGATATTGTGTCCCCTCAACATTATATTTTGGAAAATAATTCATTCAAACTTTGAAATATATGATGATAATCGATGATACATAATAAACTCTTTCATATTAGCAAAGTATGATTTTTAACATTTTTATTATGAAAGCATGAATTTAAAAATTATTAAGGACGTGAAAAAAATATAATTATCAAAACCGTCTTTAAATCTATATTATCATAACACCATCCAATAGAAACTTACTATCTTTTATTTATTGCTAATAAATTTCTTTTTTTATAGTACATGTGTTTGATTTTAATAAGATAAAATCTGTTTTCGCGTTTTCGCAAGATATTTATATTTTCAAATTAACCTACTTCTATATATATATATATATATATATATATATATATATATATATATATATATATATATATATATATATATATATATATATATAATGTTCTTATCTTAACTAAATAAACATTAATATTGATATACATATTAAAAAAAATAAGAAATTAGTTCATTGACATTTATATATGAATCTAAACTAGAAAAAAAAAATTAAATATACTAATTCACATGTTGTATTTGAATGATCATTGATCTTGAAAATATTTAATTTATTTGTAAATTCGAATAAACATCACATTTACATGTCGATATGTTGGTATGAGTAAATTCATATATGAATATAGGTAAATTCATTTGTAAACATTTTGTTTTTGATAGTTTTATAAAATGCAAGCTAATTTTTTATTTAATGTGAAGTTACTTTAATTCTTATTGAATGCGAATATTACTCGAATGAACATGTGAATTTAGTATCTCCAAATCATGATCATTTGATATGGTCGGGATTTACATTTTAATGTCAATGAACTAAAATTAAAAAAAAATTGTTATCTTTTATATATTTATAACTAGATATAATACCTATGTGTTAAATGAACTTATTTAAAAAAAAATTAAATATAAAATTCTAAATGTTTGAGAATTTTGAATTTATAAAAAAAAAATAAGAAAAATATTGAATTATAAAAATTAAAGTGTTTTTTCTTTAAATTTAAGCAAATAATTTAGATAAATAAATAAAAAAAATAATAAAGTTTTAGTTTAGTAATTTTGAAATTAAAAGGAAAGTTCATTAAGGAAATTAATATGTATTTATTATTGCATTTCAATACTATATGAAATTTAATAAAATAAAAAAACCATAAAATAACATGTGGGAAAAAAAAAATTCAAAATAACCACAAAATCATATTTGATAAATTAAATGAGAGTATGACAAGTGGTAAAAAATCTTTTTTTCTAATAAAAATAATCTCTAATTTTTTTTTTTTAAAAAGGTAAGGTTTTACAATAATCATGCACATACATTTCTTTCATAATTTTAGTAAACGTATGGATGCCTTCCATTCTCTAGTTTTCTTTTAAACTTTTCTATGACTTAACATCTACTGATGTATAATATGGACATGGTAGTTATATCAAAGGAAAAACTGATAAATCCCAATATAAATGTTAATACATATATTATAAATAGAAGAGTGTTGTAGAGTGATTACATTAGGTCCTTTTGCAAGTTAAAACTTGTAACGGAATCGTTACGCTACATTATAGTAATATGAGTTGATTTGTACATAATAAAATTTCTCCTTAAACAATAATTTTTGATTTAAAATGTTATACTATTATACAATTCTACTAAGAATAAAATGTTATATACATATAAAAACTATTGTATACCAATCACTTCCGTATAATAATATATTAGTTCATTGGATCCAATGTAGGAAATGCAAATAGAACCAGACGTTTGGTTATATTTGCATTTTATATATTTAATATTTTGTATTACTATCTGCAATTTTTGAATCAAATTAAATTGCAGAATGGAAGGCAATATATAATAGCTAGAAAAAGATAAAAGTATATTAAAAAAAAAACTAACTTAAAGTTGGAAGCAATATTTTCTATTTGAGTAGAAGAGTACGTCAAAAGTAATTATAATTTTACAAAATGACGTTTGACCTAACAGTATCAAAAGTTGACAGATAAATGTCCATCAACAAAACTATTTAGAAATTTAGAAATATAATAGTGTATGTATGTGGATAGGTTGTTTTGAAAACAAAAAGTAGTGCAATAGAATATAAACCTACAATTATCCTTAAAGATCTTAAAAACTTTGGATTAATTTTTGGATTACGATAACATTGTTAAAATAAAAGTTGTAACTTCATGTCTCAATTTATTTTTTAATTCGAGTCTATTTCCTAAAATACAATAATTCCTAAAAGTAATTATTATTATTATTATTTTCCGGGACATACAATAATTTGTGGAGGGTTAATTGCATAAAAAGGTATAATGTAATATAACTTCAATTATTTTTTCCAGAACATACAAGTGTTAATTAACGAATGCTTACTAACAAATGTTATAATATGATTGGTTTCGCTATAAACTTTTAAAATGTGACTGGTTCTTTACCTATAAAACCAATCAATTGATTAGCCATTCATGTTAACAGTGAAGGTTGCTGATGTGGAAATGACAAGATCGTACACGAAACTAACGATTTATGTTAATATTCAGGCTGGTTGTCCCAGATGTTATTCACGTTTCCATTCGATAGCCGTAGACAATCTTTTCGTTGACTTCTTGTCTAATATCTATTTTACGTATTATGACATAAGCCATTTCCTTTTCTAAATTTCGTTTTTTACGTTATTATATTAAATTAATAAAAATACATAAACTAATATAAAATAAATAATATAATTAAAAACTCTTGTTAATATCAAATATTAAATATTATTAATATTAATATTAATCTCGTTCAAAAATTTTAAAATAAATTACAGAATTAAATGCGTTTAAATTAATATCAAATTATTTTTATTTACCGGCTTAATATGAAAATATACATGTTAACTGAATAATGATATTAACAGTGGCGGACCTATGTAGGGCATTTGGGGTCCCGGGCCACTGCTAAATTTCCGGCACGCAGTGTAATTTTTTTTTTTTTTTTTTTTTTTGGTTTTTTCTATTACGTGCATCCGCTTGAAGTACGAGGGACACCCCTACTAAAACAGTCTGCGTCCGCCACTGGATATTAAACTAAATTAAGAGTGAATTACACAAATGGTCTATGTGAATATGGGTGTTATTTTGTTAGATTATAGAGTTTTCTGTTAAATCAGTTTTATCGGTTAACCGGTTAAACCGAATAAAATTTTGCACGTAAAAATAAATATTAAACTAAAAGAAAAAAACACTTACTAAACTATTTTTTTCTAATTTTTTTGAACGACAAATAAATATAAATCTTCTATTTCTGAGGTTGAACCCAGAACCTATTAGTTAGTAGTTAGATTAGAACCTTCATATTAATCAAGTGGGCTAGACCCAATATATTCAATATTTCCTTATGTGTTGTCTTGAATAGCCAATGCAGATACACAAGTTGTAGAGATAAATTAATATGACTTTAATCGTATATAAAGATGAGAAAAATGATTGAAGTTTAAGTAACATTTGGTTAATTCGTTTTTGGTAATGATACTAGGTTTCGTCAAAGGAAAAGGTGAATGTTAGAAGTGAAGCGATGTCCGAATTTCGAGTCATCACTTTAACAAGTGAGTGCATAGTTACTTTCATCTTACACATAGATATGAAGTATTTAATATAAACTACGTGCTATGTGTGCATATTATCTATGTTCTTGATATCTATGCTGGATGAACGATTTATACATGTTTTACATGATTTAAACTATATATGTATTTTTATACCTATAAAAATATTGGGTAAAGATGGGTAGAAGAATGATGAGAGATAGGTGATGATAGAAAGGTGAAGATAACTAGGTGATGATAGATATGTGATGATAAATAGATGATGCAAGATGAGAGATGATTAGGAGATGTCACGACCCTAACCTGCAATGTTGTGATGTAGTCATCTATCAGAGTATAGATGGCGACCACTAACTAAGTCATGTGGAAACACTAGCAGGCTCATAACCTATAGGTGATGAGTTCAGACGATGTTGTAACTATGTATTTATACGATTAGACTCTAACCCTTATTGGACACGTACTAGGGGAGTAATCCGCGAATCAGCACTGTCAATGCGATATAGGCGATGATCCTTAGGAACAAACATATAAGGAAATGCGATGTAAGGAGATGAGAGGTAAATACGATGTAGGAGATGACCCTTAGGATAAATCTTTAGGGAATATTAAATGAAGAAAATAGGGATGGGTAATTGGGTTAATTGTTTGACATGAAATATGTGAAGAAACAAATTAACTATATTATTGTGGGTTGAAACCCCTATGTACTCACCAGGTTTCCCAACTTGACCCACTCAGTTTATTTATATCACAGGTGTCGATTTGAAGATGCATTACACTGAGAGATTAAAGGAAATGTAAATCATTAGTATAAATGAATGTAAGGTCTGTTTATACTTAGGTTTCTGTATTGACAATGACATCCCAAAATTTTAATACAAACAAAATACATTTCTTCGGAAATGCTTTGATAATATATTTATCATGTTTTCTGGGAACAAATTCCGCAATATGTTTTTTTTAAATGAATACTCTGATTTTTAAATAAGCATAAATATATATATTTTTTTAAAATGACCGTGAATTTGAGGATGTCACAGTTGGTATCAGAGCATTAGTTTAAGTGAACTAGGAATTTGTAGGAAATTTCTAGACTTAAACTTAGAATGCTAAGCGGTGATCGTGAGGAGTATGCCTAATATATTTTAGGTAGTACACCTAAATAGACACAAGCACTAACTTATTTAGGGAAGATGCCTAAATTTGTTTATGTGCTAAGTGATTTATGCTATAAGATGCTTTATATGCTTTATAATGCCATCGTTTGATCGGATCTATAGTCTGTTAGCCACCTGATCTAGAAATTTTATGTGTTCTGATTTCTACATGTTTAATTATGGTATTAGAAATGACATGTAAATTTTCGGAGTAATAAGGAGGAATATGTGTTTAAACCTTTCTCTATCTATATTCTCGTATCAATACACTAAATGACTGCTTTGGTGTACAAAATGTCATGATAAGGACTCGTAGCGGACTGAGCAAATGGAGGAAATGAGAAGGCTTACGATGGTGAATGATACCTATCAGAAGATATCGTAAGAGTGGTATCTTGCCTTTAGAATACGTCTAATAAAATAACATTATGTATAGAGGAGTACGGTACATACGAATGTACATATTTGATTGGCGGGATGATAGAATGATTGGTGTGGCTCCTAAAGTTTTCTTATCATCTGGCGTTTCCACCACCAACTGAGTTGAAGTAGAACTGATGATCGAATATACACCTAGAAGAAGTCCTAGTAGAGTCTAGGGAAAATTTTATGATTGTTTGGATACATTTGTATGTGTTAAAATTGTTTTTGTGATAATGACTTGGAGAACTGAGAGCAATACTTAGGACAAGTATGAGTAGGTGTGAAAGGTAGTAGAGGCCTAAACTACCAGAAGCAGATGACTCACACTTGGATCAGGGAAGGTCACAAGGTTACAAAGGCATTAGTAATTGACTATGTTTTGTTCATGTATGTCATTGTCATCGTTTCAGTAATGACTAAGAAGATGATTATTATTCCGACCCCAGTGGTCATATCATATCGAGTCCGACTAAGATATGTATTCTACGTGGTTCAGAGAACCAAGAACATTGTAGCACCTGACTTATGCCAGAAGATTGAAGTGAAAGATAATTGAAGCGACTAGTAGAAGTATCGCGATCATTGTTAAAGTAAGAAGCTTGTAGATAGAAGTGCTACATTCTAGAATGTGATTATATCCCATTAGAACATGAAGGAAGGTATATTCCATTCTGGAATTTGACTCTAAAAGACCTGAGTCTAAGCGTTGCATCATACGATGAGAGGTCATTAGAACATGACTCATCAATGTATTATGGTAATCGAATGAAAGAACTTATCTTAAGTCTATTAAGAAGAAGAAGAAGGAATATCCAATAAAGATTAGGTTTGTAACTTGAAGGTTGCAAGATTGAGCACCACTAGCAATCGATAAGTCCAAGAGTTAGATACTCATTTGACAAAACAAAGGAGTTACGATTATTACCTAGGATGAAAATATAACACATGGACTCATTATATAATCCTCATATCATTGATGATTCCGGGACGTAATCATCCTAAATGAGAGATAATTGTAACGCCCGCAGATTCGGGCTAGTCAATTTAGAGACAATAAAACGTCAAAAATGATTTTTTTTGATAGAATATTAAGTAGAATAAATAATCGTAACCAAAGTATTACGTATAGTATATGTCACAAGGATTCCGTACATATAGAGAACGCTGGAATCCAAATTATGACGAAGAAGTTATGACCCGTCGAAGTTTTGCGACAAAACCAGCACATTGTTGCGTTTTGTAAAAAGTGGATTTTTGATAAACTAATTTTTAGCCTTAAAGATCTAAACGAAAGTCATAGTATATGTTAAACCGAGAACGTACATAAAAAGAACGTCCAAACCTAACTTCGTATGAGGAAGTTATGATTTTTCTAAGATTTAGCATAGCAGTGCACAACCCGAAATTTGAATTTTAGATCGATCGATTTCTAGTCAACACAACCTAAATGAAAATTGAAGATCTCATTAATAGGAACTCAACAATATAAAGACATATGAAAACGGACGTCAGATGACATAGTTATGAGTTTTTAACGGACTTTACCTATCCAAGCCTGTTAAAATATAACTTTAACATAAAGTCAAAATTAGCCGACAGAGTCTAAATCAAAGTTGTAGATCCCGTCGATGCCTACACGTGGGTATAAAGAACGTCAAAACGAAGCTTGTATGTGAAAGTTACAGATTTTAGAAAGTAATTAGTTTTTGGAGCGATCAACAAGTGACACGTGGTACGATATGAGCCACTGCTTCTTCCCCACGCCTTGCCACCAGATTGTGACACTTGGCACCCCAGCACAGAGTTTTGGGCTCTGTAACACACCATGTTGAGCCATTTCCAACATATATATAGAGGCGCAAATTAACCCATTTCTTCACAGCTTTCCACTTCTCTTCTCTCAAACACTCCCAAAGCCTCAAGGCTTTTCTCTAGCCCTTCTTAGGAGTTAGTATCGAGTCCTGGAGTACCAGAAGGCCCCGAGAAAAAGAGCTTTTGGCTCAGAAGTTCTGCCCGCATAGAGTTCGGTTCTTCACTAAACTCCATTGTAAGTGAGTTAAGCTTACCCTACTATAATTGTAGCTTATGTTTAAGTTCCGTATCGTTATTATGAACCTATAAACAATATATGTAAGTATTATAAAATATACAAAGTTTTATTATAATACCTTTTAACTGCTTGCGGTACGGGGAATTTGGTTTGAAGGTCCGCATAGGGTTGTTGGATTTCCAAACAACTTAAATGCCAAAATGGTCCTACCCTCCGGTGTTTCATGTCTAGCCCCTCTCTGTACATAGTAGTTGAAAAGTATTGTTTAACACTTATAAAACAATATCGATCGTAGACCTTCAGTTAATTAGTCGCAATAAATATTATACTAAAATTTAGTTGTAATGATACTAGGTTTCGTCGAAGGAAAAGACGAATTTTAGAAGCGAACCGTTGTCTGAATTTCGAGTCATCACTTTAACAAGTGAGTGCATAGTTATTTTCATCTTAGATATAGATATGAAGTATTTAATGTAAATATTATCTATGTTCTTGATATCTATGTTGGATTAACGATTTATACATGTTTTACATGATTTAAACTGTATATGTATTTTTATACCTATAAATATGTTAGGTAAGGATGGGTAGAAGTGTGATGAGAGATAGGTGATGATAGAAAGAAGAAGATAACTAGGTGATGATAGATATGCGATGATAAATAAGTGATGCGAGATGATTAGGAGATGTCATGACCTTAAGCTACGATGTTGAGATGTTGCGCTATAGTCATCTACCAGAGTATAGATGGCGACCACTGACTAAGTCATGTGGAAACATCGGCAGGCTCATAACATATAGGTGATGAATTACGAGTTCAGGTGATGTTGTAACTACATATTCATGCGATGTTACTCTAACCCATACTAGACACGTATTGGGGGAGCAATCCACGAATTAGTACTGTCTATGCGATGTAGGTAGGGGTGTAAACGAGTCGAGTCGAGTCGAGCCTGAACCTGACCAAGCTCGAGCACGAATTGTTTAATTTTGAGAAAGCTCGAGCTTGAGCTCGATTCGAGCCTTAAAATGAAGCTCGAGCTCGGATCGTGAACAATTTAGTGGTCTTGCGAGCCTAAACAAGCATGTATATATATATTGTTAGAAGCGAAACATTGTCCGAATTTCGAGTCATCACTTTAACAAGTGAATGCATAGTTACTTTCATCTTACAAATACATCTGAAGTATTTTAATATAAACTATGTGCTATGTGTGCATATTATATGTGTTCTTGATATCTATGTTGGATGAATGATTTATACATGTTTTACATGATTTAAACTGTATATATGTATTTTTATACCTATAAATATATTGGGTAAAGATGAGTAGAAGAGTGATGAGAGATAGGTGATGATAGAAAGGTGAAGATAACTAGGTGATGATAGATATCCGATGATAAATTGGTGATGTGAGATGAGAGATGATTAGGAGATGCCATGACCTAAACCTACGACGTTGCGATGTAGTCATCTACTAGAGTATAGATGGTGACCACTGACTAAGTCATGTGGAAACACCGACAAGATCATAACCTGTAGGTGATGAATTACGCGTTCAAGCGATGTTGTAACTACGTATTCATGCGATGATACTCTAACCCATACTGGACATGTATTAGGGGAGTAATCCCCGAATCATTATTGTCTATGCGATGTAGGTAGGGGTGTAAACGAGCCAAGCCGAGCCCGAGCCAAACCAAGCTCAAGATTGGCTTGTTTAATTTTGAGGAAGCTCTAGCTCGAGCTCGAACTCGATTTGAGACTTAAAATGAAGCTCAAGCTCGGCTCATGAACAATTTAGTGGGCTCGCGAGTGTAATCGAGCCTAAACGAGCCTATATATATATATATATATATATATATATATATATATATATATATATATATAGGCTCGTTTAAGCTCGTTTAGGCTCACAAGCCCACTAATTAAATCTCGGCTCGAGCTCGTTTAATAAACGAGCCTCGTATTTAGGCTTGAGCTCGGCTCAAGCTCGTTTAATTCGATCTCAATTCGAGCTTTTAATGAGTCGATCCTGAGTAGCTCATAAACAGCTAGACTCACTTATACCCCTAGATGTGGGCGATGATCCTAAGGAACAAAAATATAAGGAAATGCGATGTAAGGAGATGAGAGGTAATACGATGTAGGAGATTAAATCTTTAGGGAAGATTAAATGAATAAAATGGGGATGGGTAATCATGTTAATTGTTTAACATTAAATATGTGATGAAACAAATTAACTACATTATTGTGGGTTGAAAACCCTATGTACTCACCAAGTTTCAAAATCTAGCCCACTCAGTTTATTTATATCACATTGTCAATTTGAAGATACATTACACTAAGAGATTAATGGAGATGTCAATCATTAGTGTAAATGAATGTAAGGTCTGTTCATGCTTATATTTTTGTATTAACAATTACATCCAAAAGTTTTAATATAAACAAAATACATTTCTTCGGAAATGCTTTGATAATATATTTATCATATTTTCTGGGAACAAATTCTGTAATATTATTCTTTAAAATGAATACTCTGATTTTTAAATAAGCATAAATAATTTTTTTAAATGACCGTGAATTTGGGGATGTCACAATAATCATCTTTATTGCCAAAATGTTGTGGTGCGTGTGTGACATTCACAAGGGTGAGTTTGAAATAATCGAGGAGGATTACACAAGTAAGTTTGGTATCCCAATACTTGATGTTCACTAAAAGTTTGTAGATACATGCTCACATTGCTTTAAATCAATATATAGGTTCTAAAAAATAGCTGTCAGACCAGTAACTATCGTATATAGAAAGTATAATCGTCCATAAATCTAAAACGCTTAAAACCAGTGGGCATGCAATATATTAATATGGATGTATAGTTGCATAAAAGTTGGGAATAAAAAATCATTACATAAATTTTTGTTATAAGTGACTAATAATTTGGTATTTTAATTGAATTACGAGTATACTTTATCACTTTTAGACCAAGATGGGTAATGGGATCCATCAAGAATTTTATAACAATCCCTTACAATTGAAGTCGTCAGTACAAATCTCTACTGAGTATCATCAAGACTTTTCTTTAGAAGCAAGGAAATCTAGAGCATGATGTGTCGTTGACCAACACATGTATAAAATAGGGTAAGTAAGCAAATGATTATTGTTTAATTATAACATACATAAAAAACTTGCATCATATTCTAACCACCTGTCGTCAAAATCTCCATATATACATGCATCCAGAACTCCATCAACGACTTACAAATGAGAAACCGATGAACAAAAGTTAGTAAACCATGTTAGTTTAGATATAGAATGTCAATGTTATCGTTTATATAATAATCTAATGGTGGTGGGTGAACATGTGTTGTCTCTTTTTTTCATTTGTATCATGCAAACTTAAACCACACTGAAACATGTGTTGTTGGTTGCATATGCCTAAGTACCAACGGTGGCGTTTTGTAATCTGACGGGGAACCTCAATGATCTTACCTAGATTTACAATACCATGTGTAGGTACATTGTCTATATGTATAACAAACATTTGAAAATGCCGATCAACGTGTAATGGGATCTCATCTTGTGGGCTAGGCTGCTTTACATAAAGATAAGGTTAAATAAAATTGAGTATTCAACAATACAACAACGTATATAACACATATCTAATTGAATATGTACTTGAAATCCATGTGACCAACAATAATCATATGATATACCATGATCCTCTACGATAAGCTAGTCTACATGTGTAAACGTATCATACTATAATAATATAATGGGTTGATATTATAAAATATTCAACGATGCAATAAGGAGTATATCATAAAGAAAAAAAAATATACCTCCAAACCTAGTGTTGTACTATCATTCTATCTAGGGTGTCAATTTGTGACATGACACGACAAAAATACACGAAACGAAACGAAATTGGGACAAAATCAAAATTCGAATTCGTGTTCGTTTCGTTTTCGTGTCAAGATTAAAAAACACGATGTCGTGTCGGGTCGTGTTCATGTTCATAAATCGATACGAAATTGACACGATTAAGCATGTGGTTGTCGTGTTTTTCGTGTTTGTCGTTTTTGTCGTATTATATATCTTTAAGTATTAACGAAATACACTATTAGTTATGTAATATTGTATTTGTCGTGTCGTGTCGTGTTGTCGTGTTTTAAATGGTTCGTTTAAGTGTTAATGAAAAAAAAAACACGACATCGTGTCGTTTCGTGTTCGTGTTATACAAAATCTTGTCGTGTCTTGTCGTGTCAAACAAAAACACGACACGACTGCCCGATTTGACAGCCCTAATCCTATCTGGTACCCTTATTCTTGGGTGTACCTAGATCCTCTATAATATAACATGATATATATATATATATATATATATATATATATATATATATATATATATATATATATCCCTATCAAAGCCTTGATACAAGTCATATGTATATCTCGTGCCAACAACTGTCTCTACATAACTGAAGTTGCTTTGGCGGCTCTAATATGATTTTTTTCATTATCTATTATGGGTCCAGTTTTCTACTGGTTGGTCATGATACTGATGTATATAAACCTTTGTTGACAGTTCATTGTGCCGACATTTGTGGCAATTCGTAATGAGGTGATGGTGTGAAAGATGATGCCTTGTGATTGTGTGACCGAGGTAAATCATGATGTTCAATCCATATGAAGCTACAAGACCACCAACACAACTCTCATCAACTCTTAGATCTAACTTTTTATAGGTTAACTAGATTTAAGACTCCTGTATTATACGGATTGATTAAAAAAATATTAAATAGCAAAGTGTAAACAATAAATATTTTTTTAAATAATATAAGAAATAAAAAATAAAGAAAGTTATTAATTGCAGTTTATTATCATTATATATATATATATATATATATATATATATATATATATATATATTATGGAAATTGTTTCTTTTGAGTAGTAAATTTCCATAATTTTTGTCTATTTTAGTCCCTGAACTTTTTGTTTTTTAGCAGAATTGGTCCCTGTACTTTGGCAACTTTGGTCCTCATTTTTTAGCCATTTTGACACTTTTGGTCCTTGTAGTCGATTTTTTTTACATTTTTTAGGAACCTTTTAATATTTAAAGTTTGACCACAAAACTTTAACGGTTTGACAACTTTGATCCTTTTTCTATTTAGGAACTTTTAATATTTAAAGTTTGGCCACAAAATTTTAACGGTTTGACAACTTTGGTCTTCATTTTTAAGTCATTTTGACACTTTTGGTCCTTGTAATCGATATTCTTACTTTTTTTAAGAACCTTTTAATATTGAAAGTTTGACCACAAAACTTTAACGGTTTGACAACTTTGATCCCTTTTCTATTTAGGAACCTTTTAGTATTTAAAGTTTGACCACAAAACTTTAACGGTTTGACAACTTTGATCCCTTTTCTATTTAGGAACCTTTTAATATTTAAAGTTTGACCACAAAACTTTAACATTTTGACAACTTTGATCCCTTTTCTATTTAGGAACCTTTTAATATTTAAAGTTTGACCACAAAACTTTAACGGTTTGACAACTTTGGTCCTCATTTATTATCCATTTTGACACTTTTGGTCATTGTAATCGATATTTTTACATTTTTTAGGAACCTTTTAATATTTAAAGTTTGACCACAAACCTTTAATGGTTTGACAACTTTGATCCCTTTTCTATTTAGGAACCTTTTAATATTTAAAGTTTGGCTACAAAACTTTAATGGTTTGACAACTTTGGTCCTCATTTTTTAGCCATTTTGACACTTTTTGTCTTTATAATCGATATTTTTAAATTTTTTAGGAACCTTTTAATATTTAAAGTTTGACCACAAAACTTAAATGGTTTGACAACTTTGATCCCTTTTCTATTTAGGAAGCTTTTAATATTTAAAGTTTGGCCACAAAACTTTAACGGTTCGACAACTTTGATCATTTTTCTAAAAACTTGCTAATTCCTATCGCTTTAATTCTTTAGCCATTTTGACACTTCTGGTCCTTGCAGTCAAAACTTTTACATTTTTTCATAAAAACATGAACAAAACGGTCCGGGGCAAATCCCGGGCATGTCATCATTGCACTTTCTATGTCTGTCATATTTATCGATTCGGAAACAACATTAAAAACTTATGGCCCCCGCGTAGCAGGGGTAACCTTTCTAGTATTTATTAATTTAATATTTTACATATAGAAGTATAAGTATTATGTGACTTTTTAATTTTAAAAATTAAAAAATCAGAAATTTACATTTAGATATTATTTATTTTAAAAATGTCATAAAATGATAAGTGTCAAAACTTATAAGAGATTGACATGTGACAAAATGAATTTTTATTTATTATAGTAGATTATCCCATTATAGAATTTTACATCAATTTCACGTCAATTTTATTGAAAAGTCTTCCCAAATTATTTGACAAACTCATGTATCATGATATTAACGAACAAATAAGGCTTAAAAAGATAATATTGATATAAAATATATTTTACCTTAAAAACAATATAAAAAGTACTTGGACTCTACTTCGATTGTTAATTTTTCTTTTATAGGATGAAGTTGACGCTGCTTTCAAAATTACATAGATAATATTTGAACATTTATATAAATTAGATTATTTTGACGCACAATAGCAGTATAGCACGACTGCATGACAAATGGTCGGCAATAATAATAATAATAATAATAATAATAATAATAATAATAATAATAATAATAATAAAAAAGCTCACATGCAAAGGAACACATATTTATTTAATTAGCGAGTAGCGTGCCTTGGGTCGCCTACGTCAGCAACATGAGGCATGAAACGCCTTCGCACCTTAAGGAACCTTCACATTGCTAATAACTACACTCCAACATGTTTTGAAGCAACAAAATGTGCACAAGTAGTCCAATATTTTAATGTTAAAATAACCTAATTAAAAATATGAAAAATACATCTAACCGCAAAGCTTTGAATGGTAAATTCATCAGAGGTAAGTTTTGGTGGTTAAAGTCTGAAAATGATTTTGAATTATAAAAGAAGAGGGTCGGGGCTATAATTTATAAAAACATATAATTTGGGATTGTAATCAACTTATGACTACACATTCGTTCCAACATGCAAGTAAACCTTCAACGTTCAACCCACTTAAAGAAATGCAATTTATCTCCCTCGATGTTCTTTTGCAAATTTCGTATATAAGACCCATGAGGTAAAAAGTCACAAATAAATAACATTAGCAAAATATAACAGAACGCCCGACTCACGTTCTTAGAGCTAAACCACAGAAATCACATGTATTATTATGGAAGATTATATAAATAAAAATTTTATCCTAGATTTCTTAACTATTTTACACCCGAGGTATGGGTGGGAGTGGAAAGACTTAGGGATCGTTTCTCTAGACTTTCTATGTAGAAACAAATAAAGATTGCTTGGTCGCGAAGAGGCGGTGAGATGGAGATTGGATGTGGGAGTGGAACCGAGAGATAAGACGGGGTGGTGTCACGACAAATCAGTTCGAGGTGATGATTTTTGGTTAGCTTTACTATACCCCATATAGATGATATCATTCATCTTGGATGTGTAATATTGTCCCCATCAAGTTAAATGTTCTTATTTGACGAGTTGTTTGCGATAGAATTCATACTAGATAGAATTTGGTAGATAGAAATGTAGATGTTTCCACAGTTTTTGTCCAACTTGTTTGTTTAAGGTGGTTAAGTGGTTGAATCTTCCGTTTCCTTTAATCATTAATGTGGTAGAGCTTCTTTCTTGGGTTGATACGATATCTTTACTAGCTTTGAAAATGAAGGTGTTGGAAGTTTTTGTCTTTACCACATATTTGATGGTACACAAACAATGTTGTGTTTCCGTCTCCTAACTATGAAGAGGTAATATTTTTGAAAGTAATGTAATTCATTCATTTAATGAGTTTATTGATAGATGAAATAAGAGTAGTATCACTTGGACATTATAGTTACAAAACACAATGATCCAAAAACTCTCTAACTTGTTTTCAAACTTCTTGCTAGTGGAGTTAAACTTAATCATTTGTGGATTAAACTTAACCTCGTCTGGTTTATATTCAATGGATTAAACTTAACCCACCTTAGAGTAAATGTATATTGAGTTTAATGACTATTAATCTATTCACTTGGAAAAAAAAACTTTTTAATCCTAAAATAAATGTCATAAATCAAGTTTTATAATAAAAGATTTTTAAATATACAATTAAACTTGAAGAATTCAATACATTAAATAATAAAAATTCTAAAGTTGTATGAAAATAAAATAATTAGCGTCAATTCATTAAAATCTATAATGTTTACTCTGTAGTGTTTAATACGTGGATATCCTAAAATAACGCCAATCATTTTTAGCTAATTAAAACTCCATTCACAGCTGAAACAAACGTTTAACTAAAGGGAATCTAAAAAAAAAAACAACTATCAAAACTAAAAACACAAACCCAACTTTGTTGAAACCATATAATACTTTGAATTAACTAACATCTTCACAGCAAATTGAATTAGGAAGAACCAATAAGGCTCAACATCTACTATAATAAATATAATAAATGAAGGTTTTTTTGTCATATGTCATCTTCTTATTCATTTGGACACATGACATTTTTTAGAATTTTTAAATTTTTTATTTTCCATTTGTCATTTTATTGTATTTTTCATTTTATTAAATTAAAATTCCACATTTAATATGTAAGGTAATATATATATATATATATATATATATATATATATATATATATATATATATATATATATATATATATATATATGTAAAATATTTATTAGAAATGATTTATATATGTAATATATTCAATATATTAAAGTCTCATTAACTTTAATAATTCAAAAAATTTCTTATTTTTCTTATAAATTCAAACTATTCAAATTATTAAAATTTCATATCTATTTTTTTTAATTAAACTCATGTAATACATGGGTCTCACACCTAGTTTTCAAGAATAAAAATATGCACCTATTTCAATGTACAATGATGAACTAGACTATATGTGTGTGTGTATATATATATATATATATATATATATATATATATATATATATATATATATGGTTAGGTTATTTTGTTTTCACTGTCTATTATGTGCCTGTATGACTGATTTTGGACCAATCATTTTAGTTATTTTAAGAAAATAATTAATGCATATTACATGTTGAAGATATAATAGGTATTAATTACATCTTCAACATTTAATAAACATTAATTACTTTCTTAAAATAACTAAAATGATTGGTCCATAATCAATCATACAGGCACACAATAGATAATGAAAACATTTGAACCTAACTCTCTCTCTCTCTCTCTCTCTCTCTATATATATATATATATATATATATATATATATATATATATATATATATATATAGAGAGAGAGAGAGAGAGAGAGAGAGAGTCAGGTTCAAATGTTTCTACCATCTATTGTGTGCATGTATGATTGATTCTGGATCAATCATTTTAATTATTTTAAACAAATCTTCTCTAATAAATAACGGTTTTTTTTTGCCATTTGTCACACTCTCATTCATTTTACCACATGTCATTTTGTGGTTATTTTGAATTAATTTTTATTCCATATGTAATTTAATGGTTTTCCTATTTTATTAAATTCCATATGGTATTTAAATTTAATAATAAATGCATATAAATTTCATTAATGTACTTTCCTTATAACTTCAAATTTTTAAAATAAAATCTCATTAATTTGCTTTGATTATTTTATCTAAATGATTTGTTTAAATTTAAAAAAAAACACTTTAATTTTACTAATTCAATATTTTTCTCATTTTTCTTATAAATTCAAATTTCTCAAATGTTTATACATATTTAATTGTTTTAAATACACCCATGTAATACATGAGGCTCACACCTAATAATTAATGCATATTAAATTCTGAAGATATAATTAATACTCATTATATCTTCAAAATGTAATATGCATTAATTAGTTTCTTAAAATAACTAAAATGATTGATCCAGAATCAATCCTATAGACACACACGTTTAGGTTTTATGTAAAACAAAAAATCCTAAAAATAATAAAAATGCATAAAAAAATACTTAGAGATCACAAAACTATTTTTTTTGACTTTATAAATGACAAAAATCGTAGCTTTTTCTTCAAATTCGCTGAAAAAATTGTGAAAAAAATCCAAAAAAAAAAGTTCGATTTTTTTTTCAACAATTTTTATAAAAACATACGATTTTTTCATGTATAAGCTCAAAAAAATGTTTTGTATTCTCTAAATATCTTTTTTTTTTATATATATATTTTTATGATTTTTAGGGTTTTTATGTTTTTCATATAACCCTTCCCTATATATATATATATATATATATATATATATATATATATATATATATATATATATATATATATATATATATATATATATATATATATATATATATAGGGAAGGGTTATATGAAAAACATAAAAACCCTAAAAATCATAAAATTATATAAAAAAAAAATAGTTAGAGATCACAAAACTTTTTTTGAGTTTATATATGAAAAAATTGTATGTTTTTATAAAAATTGTTGAAAAACAAATGTTGAATATGTATGTTGAAAATCAGAAAATGAATTTGGGCTACTCATTTCGATTCTGCTGCTTAAGCGCTCAACGTACCGGATAGACGAAACAGATCATATTCTATATGACTACGTATATGGATATGTTTATTCATGAATATATATATATATATATATATATATATATATATATATATATATATTTATATATGAATAAGTATAACAGAAGTGATTAATTATATATGAATATGACAACGGTGGTTCGTGGTAGTGGTTAGTGGCGGTGGTTGTTGGTAGCGGCAACAGTGGTTGCGGTTGAGGGAATGTAGTAGATTCATTGTAACGTCCCAAAAATAATAACATAAAATTTCATTTTTGAATTAATGAATCGTTAATACATATCATTTCCATAAACCAAGGTAGTCATGATTTAGCAAAACATCATTAAATCTGAGTATATCATAGAATGCGGAAACATACGGTGTGTGCCCTGCAATCATCCCGAGCTCTTGCATTTCTTTTAAATGAATCACCTGAAACATAAACTGAAAATCGTAAGCACAAACTTAGTGATTTACTCAAATACTACATACCAAACGTAAAATAAACATATAGTGGGCCCCGTCTGGCTTCGGACCCCGTCCGACATCGGGCCTCTCCTGGCATCGAGCCTCTCTCGGTAATAGATCGGGCCCCGCCCATCATATATATATATATATATATATATATATATATATATATATATATATATATATATATATTAGATATCAAATAAACACATACACATGAAACAATCACATAGATACATAGCATACAAATAGTCACCAGGCCCCGCACGACATCGGGCTTTATCTCAGAAAGCATATAAACAGATACACATGCAAGAGTCACGAAGACAGCTAGCATACTAACATAACATAAACATGGGCTAACATTGGCGCCTTCGATCCGCTAACCCAGTGATGAAACTCAGCTCGAGTGCATAAGCTCATTGAAAGAAATCCCTAGTTGCCGCTCTGACGACTTCTCGAGCTACAATACCAAAATAACAGCCAATTAGCAATTTGGTTCCAAACTATGATCCATAATCCATACTTGGGATAAAATAACCATTTTACCCCTGACACAACATGAACCACAACTGAGGCCCAAGCCCAAAATCAGAAGGCCCAAAACTATAAGATCTATAAGGCTACTAATAACCTAAACCAATTGGGCCTACTAAGGTCCAACCCAAACTCCTTAGGTCCAAACTGCGCTATCCAAATAGATAAGTCAGAACATGGACCAAAACAAAAAGTCCAACCCCAACATCAAGTCCAAAGCAAAAATCCCAAAGAGTCCACTGATGACCCGAACACATGGCGTTCCCGAGACGAACGTACGACATTCCCAACCAATGTCCAAAAATTGCACCAATGACTTAATACTTTAAGTCCAATGTCCAACTGCTCAAAGTAGCTTCATATTATTAACTTGACCCATAAAGTTGTCAACTTGGCACTATTGCATGGTCCAAAAGGACCCAATCATGATTTCAAGCATTCTAAATCCATAAAAAGACCAAGATGCAAGCTTTTACCTTAAGACTTTAGTCCAAACTTCCAGATCTGATTCAAAAGGACTTCTTAAGTCATAAAGTTCCTGACTTTTTGACTTAGCAATACTTAATGGGACCCAAATCAAAACCCTAAGTCCCAAGCTTCACCAAAAGACCACCAAACATGCATGAAAGGTTTATACTCATCAAGATCCAAACTTTAAGACTTCATAACCCCAACAAGGACCAAATATGAAGCTCAAAGGTTCTGGAGTAACTTGTACTCATACAAACCACCTCAAAGGGACCAAAACCATAACCAAAACCAATTATCTAGATCTACATGAAAGAGTTGTCAGGGTTGAGACTTTATACCTCTAGAAGTTAGATCTAGGTGAGTAAAGCCTAGATCCAAAAGTTCTCAGTCAAGAATTGACTCTTCAAGAAGTTCCTTCTTTCTCTTCAAGAAAAAAAAAACACAAAAATCAACATTAATCTCAAGAAATACACAAATAGGGGCTAGGGTTTCATTCTTAGGGTAAGAGGGGATGGAGACCGAATGAAATGAGGGTTGGAGGTGAGTTACGGTCATTCAATAGGGTACAAGACCCTAAATTAGTGTTTGAATCTGTCCTGACCAATGCAACGCGTTCCCAAATGCTCCTGCATCCAAATTCATATGTACGCCATGCGTACCCAGTTTGGTCCAAACCCTTCTAAATTTAAATGATCATAACTTTTGCATCCCTTATCCGTTTTTGAAGTTCTTTATATCCACAAAAAGGTAACAAGAAGTCCTACACTTCTATCGACTTTATTTAATCTGAAAATAAACAGAACTTAAATCCAAAATTCACAAAACGCCGGAACCAATGCCTTCACCGATACCCTTAGGCTCTAAAACACAAACCAAAGCCTATCATAACATAACCATCACCACCCACATCCAAATGAGTCTAAAACTTTCTTCCCCAAGGCCCTAAGACTTATGATAACTGATGATCGGGCCACGGTCCCGAATAATGAAGCGATTCGAAACAGGGCTTTACATTCATATACGAATACACTTACATTTATATTCTTATATGACTATTACTCATCCTCCATTGCGCCGGTACGTCAGCGCTTTTTGCGGAAAAATTAAATTATTGGCTAAGAATGATTTCGCCATTCTCAACCTTTTTTATTTTCTCAATTAAACACACACACACACACGCATATATATATATATATATATATATATATATATATATATAGAGAGAGAGAGAGAGAGAGAGAGAGAAAGAGAGATTTTCACTGTAACCTATCAATTTCCAAAGCAACAACTATAGTCCCTAGCCTCCATCCTTCTAGTTTCCAACATTTTATTCACATTTTACCCTACACTAAACAAGCCAAGTTATTTCCAACATTTTGATACATGTTTTCGTGTTAAGTTGTGTAACATCCAGTTTCCTGCTATTTTTGGGCCGTGGGCCGGAAGTCAATTGTGTAAGACTTTGCGGCTTAAGGAGGCAAAGTTTCTTCCTTGTGGAAAGAGGTAATGTTAGTTAAGAGATTTTACCCTTGAATTGTGTTTTGGATGAAGGGTAGAAAAGGAAAAGTCATAGGCCATATTCTTACGTGAAATATGGATTTGTTTTCAAGATGTTACTATTCCAATATATTTAGATAATATTGTAGAGCTCTTCAATACATTTTCATGGATATAAAGAGTGTCGTAAATGGAGTTGGAATGAAGAAGTTATGGCTCTTTGAAGCCAGGATGATTTTTGGGCCAGCCGCCTACGATGGGTGTAAATTGAGTACATTGGGCGTACTGAGTATACCTGAGTATGTTGGGCATACGCGATCAGTTCCTAAGCCCTATTTTTGTGGTTTGAGCCCTATTTAAGCTTCTTAACTTCCCTAAACCCACTCCATTCTCAGCCTCCACCTCTCAAACACCCTCTCTTGAAACCCTAACCCTAGATTACACCTTGTGAGCAAAAAGAAGGTGTTTTTAAGTGCCTTGGGGTGTTCTTGGTGCACCTTGGAGAAGAAGGAGCTCATGGAAGAAGTGTTGGTTGCATTGGAGCTTGTAGATCTAGAATTTATTCACCTTGATCTTTCTTCTAGAGCTATAACGTTTGAATCTTGATGATGATATTGTTAGATCTTGCTAGTTTTGAATAAGCTTTTGGTCACTTTAAATGCATAAAGTTTAGACCTTGAAATTTTGTCACCTTGTTATGGATAAAGTTGGAAACTTTATCCATCTAAACATCCTTTTGATTCAGATCTAAAGATTTGAGACTTGGACTTAATGTATTAAGTTGAAAAGATGTACTTTTTGGGTCCCTGTGAGAATTAAGGACTAGATTTTGTTTGTTGGGACCATTTTAATGGATGAAGTTGGAAACTTTATCCATTAAGAAGCTATTATGAACCATAAAAATATGATATTGAGCCCATGCATGTGTTAAATGGTTTTAATGGGTTAAGAACATAGGGTTTTGGAAATTACTCACTTAATGGCCATGTAAGACCATAAAGCTGGAAAAGTTTTGGTCGAGGACTTCATTTTGGGCTTCGATCTGGAATATGTGCTTAAGAGCTTAAGGATTAAGCTCTTAATGAGTTGGGTTGGCAGCCAGCAACATAAGTTAGGCATACAAGGCATACGTTGTGCGTACTCGGTCAACAGGCTCGTGCTTGGTTAGCTAACATGTACACTAGACGTACAGCTGAGTACGCCAGCTGGGTTGACTCGGTTGACTTTTTTTTTTTTGGAATTTTGATGTTTACCTGATTTTGACTATGTTTGACCAAGAGGCATTTTGGGTATTTTGGATTGTGTTTGAGAATTGGTCATTTGGATGGATATGTGGCGGTTAGAGCTGAGATTCGGAGTCGGGACCTCATCAACTATTTTAGATCGAGATGTGAGTTTTCCTTACTGTACTTGTGGGTCAAAGGCACCAAGTCCGACCCGTTGGATTAGATATCGTGTTATGTGATAGTATCTTATCGTGCTGTAGTGATCTGTTAGATCAGTATCTTGGTATATAGGATGATGCTATGCAGTAGTGATATGTAGATCTATGTGATAGTTTATTGGCCGGTTATATATTTATTTGTTATATGTGCACATATTTTGGTTAGTGGTTGATGCTTTACTTCTATTTGAGTGAGGCAACAGAATGGGGGCATTCCAACCCGATGGTTCACTGTTGGACTGTTGTATTGTGGCATTCCAACCTGGGATATTCCATCCCGAGGATGATTGGACCTGGAGGTGGATTGGGCCTGGGGTATTCCAACTCGATGGTTGACTGGACCCATAATATATTGGCATTCCAACCCGATGGTTGATTGGGCGTGGGGTATTCCAACCCGATGGTTGACTGGACCCATAGTATATTTTCCAACCCGATAGTTGATTGGGTCTGAGGTATTCCAACCCGATGATTGACTGGACCTATAGTGTAATGGCATTCCAACCTGTGGTATTCCATCCCGAGGATGATTGGACCCGAAGGTTAATTGGGCCTGGGTATTCCAACCCGATAATTGATTGGGCTCGACATGCTGTTGTATATGTTATTTGTTATGTTTATCTGGTGGTATTTTGGGGGAACTCACTAAGCTTCATGCTTACAATTTTGTTTTTTGTTTTCAGGTACTTCAGATGACCGTTGCAAGGCGGAGGTGTGGCTGTACACATCCTAATTTTATGTCATTGATCTTGGGATACATTGACTTTTAAATAATGTTTTGGAAACAATGCTTTTTTAATCACTTTTTTTAATAAATGGTTTGTTTTAAAAATTTTAATTGGTTTAAATTTTTGGGACGTTACAAGTTGGTATCAGAGCCTTGGTTTGAGTGATTTGGAGGAAAATTTGTGTGAATCTAGTCTCTAACTAAGCAAATGAAAGGGGTTTTAAAAAATGATTTAAAAAAAATTGTTTTCAAGATAGTCAAGAAAGGAAGTAATGTGTACGATCAGCTGGAGCCAGTAAGTAAACCTCAAATTACCACATTGGTCTTTGATATTATGATATGTTAGAACATCATGCTACTGACAGGCTAGGAATCTTCAGGAATTGCATGATAGAATTACATGATTATATGGTGCTTGACAGCCTAGGGTTCTTTCTTTTATGAAATTGACATCATTACTGTAGTTGCTTGGTGTATGCATCATAGCTGTTCACAACAAAGATTCTATAGACTAAGAATGTTTGACTTAGCTTTACTTCCTATTATTTTCTGGTTAAGGGATTAGGTTTGATTCAAGTATTCAAATGTCTATGGGATCCTGTGTTTTGTATGATTAGCATACATGAGTGGCTGCAGGGTTGGTGGAAGTTTCATGAATGGGTGTCGTGCATGGCGGGTCACCATAAGAATTATTAGCGACTATTGAGAGAGCGAGGTTAGGATGAACGTGTATATGAGATGCTGATTTAGATATCAAGTAAGGATTTGTATGATTTTATTGTGTCTTAGTGACAATTGACTCCGCTGCTTGAATGCTGCTTGATTTGTGCTTTGTGGGACTCACATTGATGTGAGCTAACTATCAAATGAATACATTAAGTTACATGATATGGAGGTTAAATAATCTTAGGGTGAAGGATTTGGCCATATTGCGCAACTCTCATTTGAGTCTAACCGTTGTGGGTTGAGTCCTTTAGTCGAAAGATTATTTCAGTTTTGTTGCATGGAATTGTATTCATGAAGTGCTTGGATGATATTGATGGGAGTCCTTCAGCAGCTAATGGCAGGGGAGGCGGGGAAATCCTAGGAGATCTTTGGAATTATTTTAGTGCAGTTGTTTCGCGGTTGAGCAGGTATTAGAAGTAGTATTATGAGTAGGTCTTAGAGGACCCGAGATGATCCTTAAGGAATGTATGGATATGTGTGGAAGGTAGTATTGGGCTCGTACTACTACAAGAACAAGATCCATATGTTGGATTAGATGTCTAAGCCCATAACTATTATTGGTATGTATTCGACCCAAGAGTAGCATGGTCCATTTGGGTTGCACTTCACTGGAACAATTTATATGGATAGTCTTTTGAGAATAGTATAGTTATGATTTATTAATATATTATAAGTTCTAATATATTAATATGAAATCATATTATTTAATTAGTATTGATCAAGAATTAATTTAGTGATCAAAAGGAACTAATTAAATGTGGATTCTTATATATATATATATATATATATATATATATATATATATATATATGGAATGGGCCAAGTTCATTTAGGTTGGGCTAAACTTGCATCGATAGTCCATGGAGTTTTTAACCCATGTATCCTATGGAAATGAAAGGTCATGGGTATTAGAGTTTACATGAATGTAACCCTAATCCACTAGACTATATAAAGGGGTTCTTGGCACATGAAATGGCACTAGTGTGTGAGAAAACAAGAGTGGGCCAATTTCTAGTGTGCTTACTATTCTCTCAAGTTTTCCAAGGTGTTTTGGTGATTTGTGATTCCACTTGAGGCTTCCACACTGTTACACCCCCAAAACAAGGATGCCGAAAACGTCCGGGGGTGGAGGACTTCATGTACAATATCATAACAAGAGTATAATAGTGCTCAAAGTAATCATAACCAACATAAATAAAATTGAAAAAGTTACACCATAGTATAAGTTTACATGTTTCTAAATCAATTACATTATGTTGACAAAATGAAATGTTAAACGCCTTAGCGTCCCATCATCAAAAGCAGCTGTTTACCTGTTTTACTGATTTCCTGAGAATACAAGTTGTTTTGAAAAAGTGTCAACAATTAAGTTGGTGAGTTCATAAGCTTTTGAATGAAATGCTGAAATCGTTTCTTTGTAAATGTAAAGTTTGTTCCAGAAAATCCAATGTTTTCCTTTTTAAAATGTATTGTAGTCTTAAATGCCAAGACTAACAATGTACTAGTATTTTCCATATAAGTTGTAAATTATGCAAGTTTAAATTGACATAAACTCGTTTAATTAAAGAAAAAACCTGTAAATCTTATGTTTTGTTAATATCCCATGTGAGTTATTATAACCATGCTATGACCTAGTCGGCCTTGTATACGATGTTCTTCAGGCGTCACAAAGTTAGATGATATTTGTCACCCCAGACCTACCGGTCTAGCTGTTGCATGCAACTCAGGTGTGGGTTTGTTAGACCCAATATAGATCTATATACAACTATCATGCTCTCCCGACAAGAGAATGTGGTTACAATTACAGGACTTTTTGTTTTGTTACTTTAGAAGTTACGTGAAGCGAATGTCTCCCAAATTTATTCATTAACCGATTTATGTAAAGTGAACTAAAAACCCCTTTTTGTCGAGTGTACTCTCTCATGGTGTATTGTAAATGAAACATAAACTATCACTTGTTAGAGTTTATCCTAATTGTTTGTAATGTATATGAAACATAACATATACATATTATAGTTTATCAAAGTGTTTGTAATGTATAGTAACCTATTCTGTGTAAGTAGATTGTATAGCAGAAACATAACTATGTTTATTATGGCTCATCTTGTAATGCTTGTAATAATAAAGGACTCTTACAATTAAATATCCATTTTTCTGTTATATAATTTTATCACAACAAAAAACACATGCAAAATATGAAGTCATCAAGGCTTAACACTTTGCTCAACATGTTACAAAGTGTTATGAAAGTTGTAAACTGTAAATTTGTGTTTACCATTTTTGCACTGATTTAGAAAAATCACAGAAAATTCGTACAAATTTGAAAACTAGATCTGTAAAATCTGAGAGTTTATAAGATATGTCTAGTTTGTTCATAAATTTTATTATGATTTTTAGAAGTCTCTAACTGGCGTGAAAACGTTCATATTCACAGACTGGTCCGAATTCATAGCTACATTGATAGACAGTTTTGTAAAAATCACTTTAAATTGTAGAAAAATCGTTTGAATATGTGCAAGTATTCATTTTAAAGGTATGAACCTGAAATATTTGCATATTAAACAGTTTTGAAAGATATTAAGTCTAAGTTGGTCAAAACAGTCCATGAATAGGACTCAACTTTTCTGATGAAAGCTGTTGTTTGAATTTAGTTAAGTTTTTTGGTGATTAACTTGTATGCCCCCCACCCCCCTAAAACTTGAAGAAAACATGAAAATTTAGGGGTATAAACTCACCTTGAGTGATTTCAGTAGATGGATGATGAAGAAAAGGAGTTTCTAAGTCAAGAACACTTGGGAGATGCTTGAAGATTTGAAGGTTCTATGAACAAATATGATGATATTTGTGTAAGGAATCCATATTTTGTGTGAAAGGATGTAAGATAATCAAGTGTAGGATGGTAATACTTACCAAAAGTGAGTGAGAAGCTCAATCACAGCCTTGGAGTCTCGAGTTTGAGAGAGAGAGAGAAATGGGTTTGATTCTTGGTGAAAGTGTGAAGAATGTGGGAGGAGAAGTAAAGGTTTCCAACCCTTACTCATGATGTTATGCTGGAGAAAGATAGGGAAAGGACAAATATTTGACTAGGTAATGATGGATAGTGACTGAGTTTGGTCTTGGAGTGGGTGTGGAGGGTTGCTTGTGTCATAACTTAAAGGTAAAGTCAACATTCCACATCCAAATCTTACCCACTAGATTTTATTCTTAGATAAAGATTTCCCTTAAAATTTATTTAAATTATGAATATATAGGGTTTTATATGTTAAAATATGAGTTTGGGTGAAAATCCAACGTTAAAATCACGAAAAACAAGCTTAAAACGCGAAAATGGTCGAAAACCAGGAAAAGGTGCGAAGTAAGCGAAAAATATGAGCTTAGGGCCGAAGGTTCAGTCCTTAGGTACCAAAGGTGGGTTTCAGTTGTGGATGGGAACCGAGACGAGGGCTCGGTCCGAGTCTCGCAGGCGAAGCCGTCGGAAGGAGCCGAAAGCGAAATTAGGCGAGAAGCGAAGGGTAGTTCGGTTCTTGTAGGGGGGTTTCGGTCCATGGCAGTTTTGGTCCCCATGAGTTTGGTTCATAAGCTAGTCTCGGTTCTAATGAGAGGTTCGGTTCCTTAAGAGGTTTCGGCTCCTTAAGAGAGTTCGGCTCTTAAGAGGCTTGGTTTCCTAAGAGGTTTCAGTTCTATATGGATGACTTTCCGTTTATCTTCCCGTTTTGAGTTGTTTTTGACTAATTTAAAGGTCGGGATTACCCCGAGTGATTATAAAAAGTTGAGAGAGATTTGCGAGAGATTTCACATTCTTGGAGAGATTTGGGAGAGATTTCACATACTTGGAGAGATTTGGGAGAGATTTCACATACTTAGAGAGATCTGGGAGAGATTTCACATACTTAGAGAGATTTCGGAGAGATTTCACATACTTGAAGAGATTTCACATACTTGAAGTGATTTGGGAGAGATTTGAGATAAAGAGAGATAGATAAAGAGAGATTGAGAAAGACTTCGTTTTTGACCTTTTTGGATGTTTGGCTTCGTAATGCAAGGTTCGTACACCCCGTTAAGCCTCGTTATGATTGTTATATGCCCCCGAGGGGTATGGTATAATATTTTATTGAATAGTTTTGTCACTTAACCCGATTAGGGTTTGGAATTTCTGAACATACAAACTTTCCAAGTGATAACTCATTAAATTAGCGAGTTGTACCATAGTAACATAATGTAAACCCTAATATACTAGGGTTAGTTGAGTCGACCGGTTTGACTTGTTGACTTTATTTGACTTTGTCTAGATCGAAAATTGATGGTTGTCACATCACCCCCCCGGTTAGAAGGAATTTCGTCCCGAAATAGCGTTTTCACTAGGACTTCAAGAATTTGGGAAGAGATGCGGATACTTTTGTTTCATCTGATCCTTGCATTCCTAGGTGAATTTGGGTCCTCGTTTAGCATTCTAACGAACCTTCACAATGGGAATATGACTTTGCTTTGTTCTTTTGATCTCCCGATCCATGATTTCAACCGGTTCCTTTACGAAATAGAGACACTCAGTAACTTCAATTTCGTCAAGCGGTATGACGAGGGTCTTGTCATATAGACATTTGTTTAAGTTCGATACGTGGAAGGTAGGATGTACGTTATTAAGTTCCTATGGTAGGCAAAGCTTGTAACCTACCGGGCCAATCCTAGCGAGGATCTCGAATGGCCCGATGTATCTAGGGTTCAGCTTTCCTCGTTTACCGAAACATATTAAACCCTTCCTGGGTGAGACTTTTAATAGCACTCGATCTCCAACCTAGAATTCCAAAGGCTTTCGTCTGTTATCCGCGTAACTTTTCTGTCTGTCTCTAGAATCCTTTAATCGTTCTCGGATTTGAACAATCTTCTCTGTGGTTTCTCTTATAATCTCCGAGCCAGTGAGGGTGCTATTTGGGACTTGTCCCTTAGCTAGTTGCGTGTCGCCCACTTCATCCCAACACAGTGGTGATTTGCACTTGCGGCCATGGAGGGCTTTAAATGGTGCAACCTTGATGCTAGTGTGGTAACTATTATTTTACGAGAATTCGACAAGTGTTAAATGGGTATCCCAAGCTTTACCAAATTCTATTACACACACGCCCTAAGCTTGTCTTCTAGCTTCTGAATGGTCTTCTCACTTGCCCACGTAAGTAGTAATCTCTGCTTTCATGTTCAGCCACTAGTATAACTTCTTGAGATCCATATACATTTTATCTGCACATGGGTGGATGGTGTATCGAGTTTTGTGTGCTTCGTTCATGACAACATCTCGGAACCCACTGAACTCTGGGGTCCAAATCCGATTCATGAGATAACGAGCTCCATCGTTTTTGACTTCAAGGTTCTTATCCATTCCCCGTAATGCCTCACTCGTCACATTTTCTGGTTTCAAGGCCTCTAGTTGGGCCTCTTTGATTTGTGTGGATAGGTGCAAATGGATTGTCATTGTTAGTGACTTTACTCGGCGCCCCGAGTACTCTTTTCTGCTTATGGCATCTGCTACCACATTGGCCTTGCTTGGATGATACCGAATCTTGCACTCGTAATCATTCAGAAGTTCTACCCATCATCTCTACCTCATGTTGAGCTCTTTTTGAATGAGGATATGCTGGAGACTCTTATGATAAGTGAAGATAGTGCACTTTATGCCGTAGAGGTAGTGTCTCCAGATCTTCAGGGCAAACACTATTGCTCCCAACTCGAGGTCGTGGGTAGTGTAGTTAACTTCATGCGTTTGAAGTTGTCTCGAGGCATAGGTGATGACCTTTCCTATTTGCAAGAGTACACATCCAAGACCTTGATTTGAAGCATTGCAATAGACTACAAAATCCTCAGTCCCTTCTGGGAGAGATAGGATAAGTGTGCTGCGCAGGGCTTGTTTCAATGTTTGGAAGGCGAGTTCTTGTTTCTCTCCCTAGCTGAAAGTTACACTCTTTTGGGTTAGGGCGCTAAGCGGCTTGGCAATCTTGGATAAGTTTTGGATGAACCTTTAGTAGTAGCCAGCGAGACCTAAGAATTGGCGGATTTCTGTAGGTGTCTTTGGTAATGACCAGTTGTTGATCGCCTTGATTTTGGAGGGATCCACATGTATCCCTTTCTCGCTAACCACATGACCGAGGAAGTCCACTTCTAGGATCCAAATGCACACTTCGAAAATTTTGCATATAATTTCTCCCCCCTTAGTGTCTCCAATACATGCCGTAGATGTTGGCTATGCTCTCCCTTACTCCTTGAATAGACGAGGATGTCGTCTATGAAGACAATCATGAACTTGTCTAGGTAAGGCTGGCACACCCGGTTCATTAGATCCATGAACACCGTGGGTGCGTTTGTTAACCTAAAGGGCATTACTACAACCTCATAGTGACCGTACCGAGATCTTAATGCCGTTTTAGGAACATCCTCCTCCTGAACCCGTAGTTGATGGTATCCCGATCTCATATCAATCTTCGAGAAGTAAGATGCTCCTTGGAGTTGGTCGAATAGGTCGTCGATTCTAGGTAAAGGGTATCGGTTTTTGATGGTAAACTTATTTAGCTCGCGGTAGTTGATGCACATGTGAAACGATCCATCTTTCTTTTTCACAAATAGAACTGGTGCTCCTTAAGGCGAGAAGTTGGGTCTAATGAACCATTTGCTCAGTAGTTCGTTTAGTTGGCTGGATAGTTCTTGCGTCTCGGCTGGCGCTAGGTGGTAAGGCGCTTTGGCTATAGGGGTAGCTCCGGGAATTAGGTCGATTCAGAATTCGAGTTTTCGTGCGGGTGGAACTCCGGGAAGGTCTTCTGGAAATATGTCTGAGAAATTACAGACCCCCAGAATGTCCTTGATGTTCTTCAACTCTTGGTTCTTATCCACTACGTGGGTTAAGAAGGCGTGGTATACCTTTCTGAGGTACTTTTGGGCTTTGGCGCAAGAGATGATTTGTAAGTTTTCACTAGGCTTGTCGCCGTAAACGACGAGAGTTTCGCCACCCAGCATATTAAGGAGAATAGGCCTTTCGTAACATAGAACGTCAACACGATTTGAGCTTAACCAATCGATGCCGATGATGATGTCAAAGCTTTTTATTGAAACCGACAATAGATCGATATTGAAGGAGTGATTGTCTAGGGTGAGGGTACACCCTGAGTATATGTCGTTAGTGTTTTCTGTTTTTCCATTTGTCATTTCTACAACATATGTTTCTTTTAGTGATTGGGGATTTTGTTTTAACAATTGTTTGAATTTATGGCTAACTAAACTCCTCTCCACTCCACTATCGAATAATATGCATGCATATGAGTTATTGAGGAGAAACGTACCGGTAACCACCGTGGGATCTTCCCTTGCTTCCCACTGCCCTAATACCAAGATTCTTCCGACACCGCTGGTGTTCGCGTTTTTAGATATTAGGCAGTCCCTCTTGAAGTTCCCCGTTTCCCCACAGCCATTTCAGGCTCGACTTGCTCCGATGTTGGTAACTTGAGTGATGGGTTGGGCTGGCGCTTTACAGACTCGAGCCGTATGCCCCTTCTTGTTACAATTTTTGTAGTGTATTTCCCGACAAGTACCGATGTGGTGGAAGTTGCACTTGTTGCAATTGGGAAGGGTTCCAACATACTGTCTCTATGGTGCCGGAGTGGAAGGAGTAGTGGCAGCATGGATGGTAACAATTTGTTGTTTCTTAGAGGGGTTCTACACCGGTTGCTTCTTTTTATTATTCCAGAACTTCCTCTTGTTTCTTCCTCCTTTGGCTTGATCGGAGGTGGTTTTCACATTGACATGGCTGGCCCGATGATCGATGAGTTGTTGTGCCAACTCCTTAGCACTGTCAAAGGTGGTTGGCCTGGAGGCCAACATGCTATTTTGAATCCGGGAAGATAGTCCCCAGAGGTATCATTCCACTTTCTTGCTTTCCTGAGTGACCATCGCCGGAAAGAGGAGTTCTATATCTTGGAATCGGGCAGTATAAGCTGCAAGGTCAGAGCCCGTCATCTTGAGACTCCGCAGTTCTTGCTTTAATTTTTTAACTTCACCCCTCGGGCAATACTCCTTCAGCATCATAGTTTTCAAGTCTTCCCAACTTATCGAATTAGCCACAACGAGGGTCAGTGATTTTACGTGGCCATTCCACCAAGTAAGGGCCCTACCGGTGAAGGTGCAAGCTGCGAATTTGACTTTGCTTGCTTCGGGGCATGTACAGATCTCGAAGACAGAATCGGTCTCCTCGAACCACTGCATCAAAGCGATGACACCCCCGCTTCCATTGAAAGAATCAGGTTTGCCATTTGTAAAGTCTTTATAGGAACATTCTCTCGAACGCCCTTGGCTATCTCCTTGAGTAGAGTTATTAGTACCACTCCCTCTCCTCTTGGCATCGTCAGTGCTGATTTCGGATATAGCAGCTGCCACTGTGGCCATAACCGCAGCCTAGAACATAACATGATCATAGTGGGGAGGCGGCGGTGGTGGTGGATTTGTTTGCATCCTGCCAACGCGTCTAGCGGATCTACGAGTTGGCATCTTTCTGCCATAGAGTTTAAAGACAAAATGTATGTAAGCCTTTTAGTAATGGTTATAAGTCCGGTGTCGTAGGACAAGGTTATTAGTTTTCAAGTATAGTATTTTGCGTCCTTCCATTGTTTTTAAATAATTCATAGCAAGAGTTTATGTAATTAAACTTATGAATTTAGTAGCAATGACTCAAATGAAATCTTGTAATCTTTGTTCCATGCCTGATCCACTTATAAGACCACTCGATGTATACCAGTTGTGTGTGACTAAGGTTTAACAGACTGTCGAACTTAATGAGTCTATCCTGAGTCCACAACCAAACAAGCAACATGACCTAAGGAGGACTCACCATTTCTAAGTCGATCATCTCTTAATTACACATAATCTCGGGGTATATATTAAATAATCCCCAAAGTTACCATAAACAAATTGGTTGTAATGCTATGTCATGAATTTGGAGGCGAACTCCTAATGAAATAAAATGCATGCCAATTTTTATTAATATAATTTAGTACATGTTCTTAGGAAAATTTGACCTTATAGAAGGTCTACATTATATCATTGTAACAGAAACTTTTGGCAGCACATAGACCCTTCGACTAACGTAGTCAGTTAGACGCAGGGTCAAACCTACTTACAGGAAAGAGTAGTGCCAACACATACTCGCAAACCTAGTTTATAACAAAATGTGAGTAGTGCAAGCACTACTCAATGCGGGTGGTATAAGCTGGTCCATTGTGGCCTTGAGATGAGGTCGAGGCTCCCTAAAGCTCCGCAATCCGGCATTCGGCCACGATCACTCTCTCCTGCGTGCCTCACCTGGTACTCCCTTACCTCCGCCCTAGCGGTGGTAAGGTCCTTGATGAGTTGGTCCATGGGATAGAAGTCCCTTTCTAAGTCCCTAGTGCGTGCATTGGTGGCTTCTGCGACAGTGTTGAGATCCCGAACTTGATCTGTCATTTCTCTATTCTGGTTCCCCAGATTCGTGATTTGCTGGACCATGACGAGGAAGGCTCTGTCAGCCGGTCCCCCGTGGCGGAGATCGTAGTAACCCCATTGATCGCCATATGGCAATCATTGGAGTTGTTGTCGGCTCCCTCTCTCGATCACTGTTGCCCAACGGGGATCATTCCCATTGTAGCTGAAACGGTTCGCAGGCACCTTGGCGATGTAAGGAGGGTTGATGACTTCCTCATCCAGTTCCTCTTCTTCTTCTTCGTCCTCTATTTCTTATTCCTCCTCGAGTTCTTCTTCTTCTTCGGCCTCTTTGGTGTCTTCCTCAGGATCATATTAAGGGTCTTCCTCAGGATCCTCTTCGATCATTTCCTCGGGTTCAGCCTCGAGCCATCCCGCGTTTCCCTCATTTGGAGTAGTAAGGGTCTCCAGGTAGATGGAATCCCGCCATGTCGTCTGTGCGAGAATAAGGGTTTTAGGAGGCACATAACGAATTTGAAATATTGTACTTTTGGTAACATAAAATACTCCTACAATATTTTAAACATTAGATTGACTCTAGTTGCAGCTCTTGTATAAGTGTTGGTAGATTAATAGACTTGTTGCCCACTTCCACTATCCCCTGACATATGCTAGTCACTTCTTGGACGAATATAGTTGATCATGCTATATTCCTCCTAGACTTGATTACATATCCCATGGCATAATGTTCATGTACAAATTATCCATTTTTATTTTTCGTGATTTCTCCTAGGTGTGACACTATACCGACACACATGCATGTACTTATACTTTTTATATATAAAAAAAATTTGTATTTTATAAAAGTAAAATTGTATGGAAAATGGTTTAAATCAGAGAGTCTTAGTCCCATTGTGTTTATAGTTTGTATATCTTATATGGTTTGATATACTAAGTTCACTATAAACAATGCTCTGATACCGATCTGTCAAACCCCGAAACCAAGGATGGCAGAAACGTTCGGGGGTGGAGGACTTCAGGTACAATATTATAACAAGAGTATAATAGTGCTCGAATTAATCACAACCAACATAAATATAATTGAAAAAGTTACACCATAGTATAAATTTACATGTTTCTAAATCAATTACATTATGTTGACAAAATGAAATGTTAAACGCCTTAGCGTCCCATCCTCAAAAGTAGCTGTTTACCTGTTTTACTGATTTCCTGAGAATACAAGTAGTTTTGAAAAAGTGTCAACAATTAAGTTGGTGAGTTCATAAGCTTTTGAATGAAATGCTGAAATCCTTTCTTTGTAAATGTAATGTTTGTTCCAGAAAATCCAATATTTCCCCTTTTAAAATGTATTGTAGTCTTAAATGCCAAGACTAATAATGTACTAGTATTTTCCATATAAGTTGTAAATTATGCAAGTTTAAATCGACATAAACTTGTTTAATTGAAGGAAAATTCCGTAAATGTTATGTTTTGTTAATATCCCATATGAGTTATTATAACCATGCTATGACCCAGTCGGCCTTGTATACGACGTTCTTCAGGCGTCACAAAGTTAAATGACGTTTGTCACCCCAGACCTACCAGTCTAGCTGTTGCATGCATCTCAGGTGTGGGTTTGTCAGACCCAATATAGATCTTTATACAACTATCACGCTCTCCCGACAAGAGACTGTGGTTACAATTACAGGACTTTTGATTTCGTTACTTTAGAAGTTACGTGAAGCGAATGTCTCACAAATTTGTTCATTAACAGATTTACGTAAAGTGAAATATAAACCCCTTTTTGTCGAGATGTACTCTCTCGTGGTGTGACGTAAATGAAACATAAACTATGGCTTGCTATAGTTTATCCTAATTATTTGTAATGTATATGAAACATAAACTATACCTATTATACTGTATCAAAGTGTTTGTAATGTATAATAACATTTTATGTGTAAGTAGATTGTATAGCAAAAGCATAACTATGTTTATTATGCCTCATCTTGTAATACTTGTAATAATAAAGGACTCTTACAATTAAATGTCCATTTTTCTGTTATATAATTTTATCACAACAGAAAACACATGCAAAATATGAAGTCATCAAGGCTTAACTTTTTGCTCAAATTGTTACAAAGTGTTATGAAAGTTGTAAACTGTAAATTCGTTTTTACCATTTTTGCACTGATTTAGAAAAATCACAGAAAATTCATACGAAATCCAAAACTAGAGCCGTAAAATCTGATAGTTTAGAAGATGTCTCTAGTTTGTTCATAAATTTTATTATTGTTTTTAGAAGTCTCTAACTAGTGTGAAAACGTTCATATTCACAGACTGGTCCGAATTCGTAGCTACTGTAATAGGTAGTTTTGTAAAAATCACCATAAATTGTAGAAACATCGTGTGAATATGTGCAAGTATTTATTTTAAAGGTATGAACCTGAACTATTTTATATTAAACATTTTTGAAAGATATTAAGTCTAAGTTGGTTAAAACAATCCGTGAATAGGACTCAACTTTTTTGATGAAAGCTGTTGTTTGAATTTAGTTAAGCTTTTGGTGTATTAACTTGTATCCCCCCCCACAAAAAAAATTGAAGAAAACATGGAAATATAGGGGTATGAACTCACCTTGAGTGATTTCAGTAGATGGATGATGAAGAAAACAAGTTTCCAAGTCAAGAACACTTGGGAGATGCTTGAAGATTTGAAGGTCCTATGAACAAATATGACGATATTTGTGTAAGGAATCCATGTTTTGTGTGAAAGGATGTAATATAATCAAGTGTAGGATGGGAATACTTACAAAAAGTGAGTGAGAAGCTCAATCACAGCCTTGGAGTCTCGAGTTTGAGAGAGAGAGAGAAATGGGTTTGATTCTTGGTGAAAGTGTGAAGAATGTGGGAGGAGAAGTAAGGGTTTCCAGCCATTACTCACGATGTTATGCTGGAGAAAGATAGGAAAAGGACAAATATTGGACTAGTTAATGATAAATAGTGACTGAGTATGGTCTTGGAGTGGGTGTGGAGGGTTGCTTGTGTCATAACTTAAAGGTAAAGTCAACACTCCACCTCCAAATTTTACCCACTAGATTTTATTCTTAGATAAAGATTTCGCTTAAAATGTGTTTAAATTATGAATATATAGGGTTTTATATGTTAAAATATGAGTTTGGGTGAAAATCCCACGTTAAAATCACGAAAAATGAGCTTAAAACGCGAAAATGGTCGAAAACCGGGAAAAGGTGCGAAGTCAGCAAAAAATATGAGCTTAGGGCCGAACGTTCGGTCCTTAGGTGCTTATAACCAAAGGTGGGTTTCGGTTGTGAATGGGAACCGAGAGGAGGGCTCGGTCCAAGTCTCGCAGGCGAAGCCGTCAGAAGGAACCGAAAGCGAAATTAGGCGAGAAGCGAAGGGTAGTTCGGTTCTTGTTGGGGGATATCGGTCCATGGCAGTTTCGGTCCCCATAAGTTCGGTTCATAAGCTAGTCTCGCTTCTAATGAGAGGTTCAGTTCCTTAAAAGGGTTCGGCCCCAAAGAGGCTTCGTTTCCTAAGAGGTTTCGGTTCTATATGGCTGACTTTTTGTTTATCTTCCCGTTTTGAGTTGTTTTTGACTAATTTAAGGGTCGGGATTGCCCCGAGTGATTATAAAAAGTTGAGAGAGATTTTGAGAGAGATTTGGGAGAGATTTTACATTATTGGAGAGATTTTGGAGAGATTTCACATACTTGGAGAGATTTGGGAGACATTTCACGTACTTAGAGAGATTTTAGAGAGATCTCAAATACTTGAAGAGATTTAGGAGAGATTTCACTTACTTGAAGAGATTTGGGAGAGATTTGAGATAGAGAGAGATATAGATATAGAGAGATTGAGAGAGACTTCGTTTTTGACCTTTTTGGATGTTTGGTTTCGTAACGCTAGGTTCGTACACCCTGTTAAGCCTCGTTATGATTTTTATATGACCCCGAGGGGTATGGCATAATATTTTATCGAATAGTTTTGTCACTTACCCCGATTAGGGTTTGGAATTTCTGAACATACGAACTTTCCAAGTGATAACTCCTTATTAAATTAGCGAGTTGTACCATAGTAACATAATGCAAACCCTAATATACTAGGGTTAGTTGAGTCGATCAGTTTGACTTGTTGACTTTATTTGACTTTATCTAGACAAAAAATTGACGATTGTCACACACACTATTGGGGCTAACCAAAAATTAATGGTTAGGCTAATTTCATGAAAATTGTTTGATTTGGATTTTCTAGATCTTATGAGTTGTTTTAGATTAATAGAAAAGTTATGTGATAATATGTTTTCAATCCAAATTGGTCTAAAAGTTGTTTGATGAGATATTAAATAAACTTGAAGATCGATTAGATCTTTGTAACAGGTATTACGATGAACACAAAACAGTAAATAAGACAAGAATGGATCAAAATATGTCGAATGATTGATTCAAACAATCCTCAGCAGAGCTCGACTAAGAACTTCCGCTGTAGAGGATTTAGGGTTACAAGAACGATAATAAACTTCTGAATTATTCTTTGATCTATCGATACTATCGTTTCTATATAATCGTTCTGATCGCTTTTTTTAAGATGCATGCAAGCACCTATATTTATAATAAACCCTATCAAGCTCACGGTTGGACAGGCCCAAACCGGAGTTACAAAACTGGACTAACTAGCGAGCCCAATCGACGCAATACATAACAAAACACGACCCAACAATCTCCCCCTTTGCGTCAAATTGGAGCGAGACTACTTCTTCTTCTTGCTTGGGCCAGCAGCGGGAACTTTCTTCGTGGTATCAAACAAACGAGAGATTAGCGCAAGGATCATTTGTCTGAACCGAATGTACCAATGTATCATGTCATCGAAGTACTTGACATCATCCGCTGAGTTTTGCTTGCATCTGTGGATGATCCCCAACACATGCTCTAGGCAAGCAGTGGTGTACAGATGTTTATCAGCTAAGGCAAAAAGACATTTCTGTCCTTCGTTCCTAGTGAACATGACAAAATTCCTTCTTGTATCAATTCTGCCAATCTGCATTTGGTTCAGATCACTGGCCAAGCCAACAGGAGAGATTTTTGGTTTCTTCTTAAGTACACTTGCTATCTCCTGATCCATCAGTGCAACTTCCATGATGTAGCACACCAGCATCCTCTTGAGATGGTCGATGATCGGACCATATTCAGCTTCGTTGGTCAGAAGGATGTTGTGCAAGATTATCCAATCATGGGGATTGAGGTTCGGAAGATCTGCTAAAGAAATGGCATGTTCGGTTTTGGCAGACCCCCGAAGCACCTTGAACCGAACGTTGATGAAGTTCCCTTCAGTGTATGACTTCAAGACCCGAACGTTGATAATCTTCTGAGCGCTCCAAGTTTGATATGGAGGTTGAGCAGCCTTCAGATAGAAATTAATCAAGTCCCGATCAACCTGTGGATGAGGATGAGGGAACTCTGAAACGTTGGAGAAGGCGTGAAAGATGAACGCCTTTCGGGTCAGTGGCAAGTCGAACTGAGAATCGACAGTGTTGGAACAATCAAGTGAAATAACAGGTTCCAGCCACAAGATGCTCGGAGTATCGATGGCGTCCTTTATCATCCTCTCGAGAGTCCAGACAGGAAAAAGAGTTTTCCTACTCTCAAGAAGGTCGTGGGCTTCCTTCTGTTTTCGTTCAGCTTCTTCAGCTTCTTTAGCCACACGAGCACTATCATCAGCCTCATTGCGTCGACTTCTACGCTTCAACAATCGGCAATGGTTTCTTTGTCTTCTTCCTCTTCTTCCTTAGCAACATGGTTACCTTTGTCTTTCACACCCAAACCGGAGGCTTGGCCTACTGGAGGAGGTTTGTTAGTGTGAGTTGCCTTTGAGGAATGAGGTGGTTGAGATACAGACTCCTTCTCTCCCCCTTGTTTCGGAATGGACACGAAATCAAGTTGCCCTTCAATTTTGCTTAACAGAGCAAGGGCAGGAGCAAGCTTCTCTGCAAGGGTACGCCTCACAGAATAGTTATGGATCGGATCATGTGGTTCGAGGATGTTGGATATGGCAGAGTGGACATCCGAAACACATGACTTAATCACCTCCCTTTCGGACCGAAGAGAATCAACCTCCTATTGAGACTGGGAGAGTTGAACACTATTGACCTTCAGAGCAGTGGTCTTCTTTGGAAGAACATCCATAAGAGAGTTCTCAGCAGCCAAATCTTCTTGAAGCTTCGAGAGACGCTCGTCTATGGTTGCGCGAAAGGCTGAGTTGTCGTCAGAAAGCGTTTGACGAAAGGAAGCGAAGGACTTCAACTCAGTTGAGACAGACGTTGTCAATTGTTGAACAATTGGTTCCAACGTAGTCTTTGTAGCATTCGCACTCTCCTGTAAAGATTTTAACAGGGCAGAGGCATCCGAAAATAGTTTATCGACTTTTTCGGTCGCAGCCTGACAGGCTTTTGTTGAGGCATCAATGGCGGAGGTTGCAGAAGCGAGAGAATCTTGCTGAGCCTTTAAGAAAGCATCAACAATCTTCTGAACTGCAGCTTCAAAAAGTGATGATTGAGACGTGGAAGAAGAGGCAATGAGCAAGTCAACCTTGTCATGGAGCTCCTTGAGATTTTTCTTTGTAACCGGAGCGTCGTCATCACCATCGCTTTGCACTTGAAACGGACTATAGTAGACCGAGTCAAACGTCATATTTTCCCCGCCAAGGAATGTTTCGTCTCCCTCCGAGGCGTGATCGGAGATGGTGGTGGTGGAGAAGCTGGTGGTACAGTAGTATGGGTAGGTTCGGGTTGGGTTGTTTCGGGTGTAGGTGTGGGGTTAGGTTCGGTTGCTTTTGGGGTTTCGGTTGTGTTTGTGGCTTCGGGTGCTGGTGTAGGTTCAGTTGCATCAGTATGAACCCCCGTATTAGATACGTTGGCTCTAACTTCTGCAGTGGATGTTATGGTTGCATCAGTGAATATTGGTGGTGGCAGTAGGATTGAAGTGTTTGGAATGTGTGTAAAGGGGTTTATGATGGGAATGGAAGTAGGAATAGTTTTAGGAGGAGAGGGAATTGGAGAAGGAGGGATTTGAATTTCAGGGGTAGGAGATCTGGGTGGAGTGTTGCCTCATGGACAGTCGTCAGAATCCGAACTCTCACCCTCAGACTCGTTTGAGGAGGAAGCGATAACCAGCTTTCTCCTGGGTTGGGTTTTTCGCCTCTTTTGCTGCGGAGACTGAGCAGCCTTTGTGGGTTTCCTCTTCTTTGGAGACGAGCCTTTAGCTCCTTTCGCCACCTGTTTCCCTTTATCAGCCTTCTTGCCTCTTGGAGCAGGCTTGTCGGCGTCATGAATAGACTTCAACATCTCCGGAGTGAGATCCCTCGGACCAGAATGCTTAAATTCTTTGTAAGTTCTGATAATCCGGCTCTCAGCTGGAACGTCACCATACATAGACTCCGGAATTGAACCGTTGAATGGAAATTTGGAAGCATCTGAGATAATGATCTTCGTGGTATGAAATGTACCGATCGAAGACATTGGAGCACCAGCAAAAACGGGGACGTTGTACTTGTCCATTACCCATTTCGTGACCAAAGTCTAGAACCTGGCGTAAGAAATTTCAGAATGCCTGGATGTAGAGGAGAGACTTTGGATGAGTTGTTGCCACAGAACAGACCCATAATCCATGTTGATGCCATTGTAGACACCATACATTATTGACAGAAATAACCGACTGGCCCCGTCAGATCCAGAGCTTCTTTCAGATAACCCTTTGAAAAGAACAGTGAACATCCCGTTCCACTGTGGAGGCAGGCACGACTTCTTGAATTTCGCGACTGAAGTAAGCACCTCCGTATAACCCATGTTGTAAAACATATTGAACAAGTGCCCCAGAGGAATCGTCTCAGGATTAACCCTCGTAGAGTCAGCTTCAAACCCTAACAGGGAGCAAAATCGTTGCTTGGAAATTGACGCTTTGTGCTGAAAAACGTCAAAGAAGATTCTGTCAACCGCTTTGTCATAGTGAGCAGTCGCAAAGATTTGCGACAAGAAATCCATCGGAACGGATTCTGCTCTTGTAAGTGCAGGAGCAATCGGCGAAAACTTCAAACACTCGATAATGGGGAACATGAAGGCATCGTAAACGTGAGGGGACAAATCGATGATTAGGCAATGTTGTGGGTGAATAGGTAGTATGTGGGATGTTGCGTGAACAAAGGATGAATCTGCCATTGCTTGAAGAAAGTGGAGAAGATGATGAACAGTTAAGGTTCATGGATTTCTTGCGCTCTGGGAATTTTAATTGCAGTAAAGAGGTAAACGGTAGAGGATGTTGCCTTTTATACTGTGGGGTAAGGAGAGAGAAAGATCTTCCCAAATCTTCTATCGAAAAATGAAGAGTTTTCCGGAGTTGACTGATGCTTGACAAATGGGGTAGCCGATGATCACGCATGAGAGAGAGTGTCAGACCCCTAAGAACACGCCTCCCATCAAGCGCCGTTTGGATATGAAGCGTTTCAGATTCACACGTGCCCCTTCTGCGCCATTTGGAGATCAGACGGTTCCAATTCGCACGCTTTCCCTTTTGCGCCGTTTGAAATCAAATCGATTAGACTCTCGCCTGAGTCAGCAAGTTTTCATCTTATCCCTTTAAATTGTAACGACATCTTTTTGAAAAATACCGCCACGTGGATTAAAATCAACCACAACCTTTAATCGACTCCAATCCAAGAAAAATGCCTTGTAATTAATAAAACCTGAATTTTGGAAAATCAGAGATTTTCGTGCTAAGGGTGTAAAAGAAAAGAAATAAAGCAATAATTTGTGGGAAAAATGTGATGTCAATAAAGACATGAAACAAATGATCCTAGGCACGAATCTCTTCCTTCAAAGTCAAGAGAGACCTTAAAGTGTTGGTGGGGTTTCTCGTTAAATGACGATCAAACACTTATTAAGAAGTGTTGAAAGGCTTCTTTTAATTAGGCTTAGTAGGGTGGCGTTCGCTTCGATTCAACATTCCTAATCTTGATATAAGATAGAAAGTGAACGAAGTACTTGTGAGACCAGTGTAGTCTATTGAACAAGTAGGTTGGTAATAATTTAAAGTGGATGGGAATATAAAATCTCAACAAAAATTAAAAACTGGATCCCAAGGGAAGAAATGTTATGGTTTTTAACAATTTCATAGGAATCACACTAAAGAAAAATTTGAGATTTCATGAAGATACGTCCGTCAATTCATTAGTGAAAACTAGACCAAAGTAATTGTTCACCATCAATTCAGATTGGGTATTGAATTTTGGGTTTCACTCAGCTCGTAGTGGCACGAAACTAAGATCATGAACGCAGTTATTGGGTAACCATAAACCTCAGTGGTAATTTCTGAGAGTCTCAAGGGTTACGTTTGTGAACTGAGTGGGATGGAGAAATGTAATGTAGATGGTGTAAGAAATCAAAAGTACCTCTGCTGTGAAAGATAGGACTAAGCAGAAAACTCCTATCTCTTGTGAGAAGAGAGTTAGGTAGCTCACGATTAGAATAAATGTGATAGCCTAATTGGGAAGACAAGGTTTGTGTATACCAAGTCATTAAGGCTATTATTCAGAATCAGATGAGGCTTTGGACACATACAACAACATGCTTCTAGGGACACTTAACGAATTTCTACAATTTCCCCATAAACGAACAGACACATAAAATTAAAGCCAAAAAGAAAAAAAAACAAAATATTTTTGGAGTTTTTGAATTTATAAAAGAAATATTTTTGGAGTTTTTGATAAAAAATAAAAAAATAAATAAAATAAAAAAATAAAAAAAATAAGACTGAGAAAAAAAATAAAAAGTAAAAAAAAACTTTGGAACCGAACTCGAGCGTTCGGTCTATTTCGGTTGTGAGAATTTGAGAAACCGAACCCGAGCGTTCGGTCTATTTCGGTTGTGAAAAACTTTGGAACCGAACCCGAGCGTTCGGTCTATTTCGGGTGAGAAAAATTTTGAAACCGAACCCGAACGTTCGGTCTATTTCGGTTACCAAAGAAAATAGATTTTCAAAAAAGAGAATAACTTTGATAATAAAATAAATGCAATTGGAACAATTATACATAAGATCTACAACCAAGAAAACTACCTTTAATTGATGAGCGAAAAGCAGATTATACAACCGAACCCGAGCATTCGGTTCATTTCGGTAAATTAGTACAAGACCTGAACCTGAACGTTCGGTCTATTTCGCGTCTTACTGTTGAGATTGAGAGGTAATCTTTGGTACTGACTCCGATTCCATTATACCTAGCCCTTGTAGTATTTTGTTGAATGATGCTTCAGGAAGAGCTTTGGTGAAGATGTCAGCCAGTGGATCAGTGGTTCGAACAAAATGAATTTCAACGTTCCCATCTTCCACATGATCTTTAATGAAGTGATACCTCAGTGCTATGTGCTTAGTCTTCGAGTGTTGCACTGGGTTATGACAGATCCTAATTGCACTTTCTGAGTCACAATATAGTGGGATCTTTTTCATATTGAGTCCATAATCCCGGAGTTGACTTTGGATCCAAATCACTTGAGAAGTACAGGAGGCAGCTGCAATGTATTCCGCTTCAGCTGTAGATGAAGACACACAGGTTTGTTTCTTTGATTGCCAGCTAACCAACTTCCCGTCTAGGAATTGGCAGCCTCCCGTGGTGCTTTTCCTGTCTAGTCCACAACCTCCAAGGTCTGCATCTGAGTAGGCTTGAACGAAGAAGCCTGAGTTGGATTGATACCATAGGCCTAAAGAGGTAGTTCGCTTGAGATAACGGACTATGTTCTTCACTGCAAGCATATGAGGTTCTCGCGGATTCGCCTGAAATCTAGCACAGTAACAAACAGAGAACATGATATCAGGCCTGCTAGCAGTAAGATACATCAGTGAACCGATCATCTAGCGATATAGCGTAATATCAACTGCTGGCTTATCCAATGATGGAGTAAGCTTGGTGCCGAACGCCATTGGAACTTTAACCTTTGAATCTCCCATCATGCCAAATTTTGCAAGGAGAGTCTTCGTGTAAGCTTCCTGATTAATAAAGATGCCTTCGGGTCCCTTTCTAATATTTAAACCAAGGAAAAAGTTAATTGGACCCATTGAGCTCATTTCAAATTTAGTCTCCATCAGCTTTCTGAATTCAGCCGTTAAGCTAGGATTCGTTGAGCCAAAGATGATATCATCGACATAAATTTGAACAATCATAAGGTGGTTACCTTCCTTCTTACGAAAGAAGGTTGGGTCAACCGAACCTTGTTTGAATTTGGACATCTTTAAAAACTTGGTTAGCGTTTCATACCAGGCTCTCGGAGCTTGTTTCAGTCCATATACGGCTTTGTCCAAAATATAACAATGATTAGGGTACCTTTCATTTACGAATCCAGGAGGTTGCTCCATGTACACTGTTTCTTCAAGTTCTCCATTCAGAAATGCACACTTGACATCCATTTGGAAGACCTCAAAGTTTTTATGTGCAGCATAGGCAAGAAATATTCTAACGGATTCCAGCCTAGCTATAAGAGCAAAAGTTTCTTCATAGTCAATTCCTTCCTCCTGACAGTATCCTTTTACTACCAAACGTGCTTTGTTTCGTATCACATTCCCTTCCTTGTCCATTTTTTTTTTCTGAAGACCCATTTGAGACCAACAACTGAGGCATCTTGAGGAGTTGGAATGAGGCGCCAAACTTTGTTCCTTTCGAATTCATTCAGTTCGTCTTGCATAGCTTGAACCCAATCCGAGTGATCAAGAGCAGTGTTAACTGTCTTTGGTTCAACTTTTGAGACGAAGGAGTTAAACATACAAAATTCTACTTTTGAAAATAAGGAAGTTTGTTTTGCCTTTAGTTGTGATATGGTCAGGACCTTTTCAGAGACATTACCAACAACCTGCAAAACAGGATGATCTCTGGTCCGTTTGAGAAGAGGAGGGTAATTTGGATCATAAGATGGATCCAATTCAGCGTTTACCATCTCTTCCAGTTCAGATTGATTGCCATCGTCTTCAAGTATATCAGCATTCTCCCCCTCGACAGATAAGCTTTCTGATGTTTCTTGAGTCTCTGGAGCTACAAGGGTTTCGGGTGGTGTCGAGCTATCAGGTGTTGATGCACCTTCGGGTGGTGAGGCACTTTCGGTTGTTGAAGTGCATTCGGGAGCAGCTTGAGAATTGTTCTCCCCTTCAACATGTGAGCTGAGTTGTGATGACGAAGATGAATCCTCCCCCTCAACTGAAGCATTGTGTTGTGGAAGTTCGTTGGAACTGAATACTCCTTCATTCATTCGCGTTGTAGCATCTTCGACAAGTTGCTTCGGATGTTCTACTCTGTTGTCAGCTGCGCTGGCTTCCGAGAGAATGGCCTTCTCTGGTTCATCAAATAACCTGACGAACTTCTCAAAGAGATTTGTGATTGAAGCTGTGACTTGAACTGTTTGAGGAAAGATTTCTCCAGCTGTGTCTTCGTTGGCCTTTAGCTTTTTGACATAGTTATCATCAAAAGTCACGTAATAAGTTTCTTCTATTTTCCTCGAGCGTTTGTTTAAAACCCTGTACGCTTTAGAAGTGAGAGAATAGCCCAGAAAAATTCCTTCATCGGATTTGACATCAAACTTGTTACGATGTTCTTTAGAATTGAAGATGAAGCACCGTGAGCCGAATATATGGAAAAATTTGACATTTGGCTTCCTGTTGTTGATGATCTCATAAGGAGTGAGAGAGAATCGCTTATTGAGATATGACCTGTTCTGCGTAAAACAAGCAGCAGCAATAGCATCAGCCCAAAAATATAAAGGTAAAGAAGCAAAACATAGCATGCTTCGGGCCGCCTCACACAAAGATCAGTTTCGTCTTTCGACAATCCCGTTTTGTTGAGGTGTGTAGGGAGCTGAGAAGTTGTGACTAATTCCTTTTTCTGCCAAGAATTCTTCGAATTCTTTATTTTTGAACTCCAGCCCATTGTCGCTCCTGATGTTGCGAACTACATTCTTCAGCTGTACTTCAACCTGCTTGATGAACATCTTTAGCTTGTGAGTCGCTTCAGATTTAAGCTTCAGAAAGAACACCCATGTAAAACGCGAAAAGTCATCAACAATAACAGGAATGTACTTGCTACCGTCGATGCTTTCGATAGATGATGGACCACACAAATCAATATGAGGTAACTCTAGTGGTTCAACAACTTTAGTGTTCACAATCGATGGGTGACTTTGACGACTCTGCTTCCCCATTTCACACGCACTGTATGCAACCTTCCTAATCGTAAAATCACCATTTGTAATCCTTCAACGTATGCAACCTTCCTAATCGTAAAATCACCATTTGTAATCATTCCATAACCTTTTATGGTGCCGAAGGAGTTGTTCCCGAACTTGACATTTCCACCGTTTGAAAGAGACCGAAATTCCCTCAGTTCCTCCTTCCTTCCTGTCATGTGACGTGAGCAGCCACTGTCAATATACCATTCTTCGTCAAACTGCTCGTCACTGATAACCTGCAAAAATTAAGCAGATTTAGGAACCCAAAGTTTCTTGGGTCCACGTGAGCCTTTCATAGGAACAGGAATAGTAAGAGAGATGTCAACAAGATATGTTCTTTTTATTAAAGTTGTTTCATCTTTCTTTTTAATGGTGAAAACCTTAATTTTATTAGGATTTGTTACTTTCGGTTTGGATTCAGGTTTAGGCACTGGGACATTGGAATGCTTTTGATCGGTTTTGACTGAGGAAACCTACGATTTTCCTTTCAAATCTGTTGAAGATTTTGGATTTTGAGTATTAACAGAATTGGATTTAGAATGAGGTTGAGAGGAATTAGAAGAATTAGAAGAAGAAGAACGAGAGAAGTTAGACTGAGATGAGCTTTTGGCTTGAGATTCTAAGTGACCCTTTTGTTTTTGATCATTAGTGGGACCGAACCTAGATCTTTGGTCTCTTTTGCTCTCGGAACCGAACCTCTGCTTTCGGTTGTCAACTTTTTCAGAACCGAACATATCCTTTCAGTTGTTTTGACCTTCATAACCGAACCTCTCCTTTCGGTTGTTATGACTTTCTTGTGACCTAACAGTGTTTTTCTCTGACTTTAAATTTCTATCATGATAAGAAAAATGGGCATTTTGAGATCGCCAGAATTGTTTTCTTTCAGAGAGATTCTTCTTGTATCTCTGATTCCTTTGTTGTTTCTGATTTCTCACCTGCTTCGGCTGACGATGGACATTCGCTTTTTGTTTTTGCTTTCGGTCAGCAGGTTCACTCCGAACTGATGATGTTTCGCTTAAAGGAGTGACTTCTTTTGCCGGAATTCCTTTTTCTTCAGGAACATCTTTTGTACCACTAGTACTTGGCACGTCGAAGCTATCAGGCTTGTTCAAAGGTTCTGTCACATATCTGCCTTTGGTTTTCCATGAAGTCCTTTCAGACAAACCAACTATTTCGTCAGCATTGTCGATAGGAGCAGACCAGAAGAACTCATCACAACCATCAGCATTGTCTTCGTTTACAATAGCTGTGAGTTCGGCTGTCTGATGTTCTGTTACGCCTGTGACTTTATACACCTGATTTGGAGTTGTTCTCACCTTTTGGTATACAACAGCCTCTTCTTCAAGGATCGGGGACTTTTGTTGGGACAGTCAAGGAAACTCCACAGAATTTTCTGCAATAAGATTTTTGTGGTTTTCGGGTTCGCTCTTGACAAACTCTGAACAGTCAACTGTGTCTTCAACAGAAATTTCACTCATATCATCGTCCTCATTGAGCTCAGATGCATTTTCAACATCAATTTTATTTTCTGAGCTCAGGTTGGCATTCAATGAGTCAAACTTTTGTATGGTTTCGGTTCTTAGTTTAAGTTTATCATTTTCATCTAAGAGATTTTTCAGCATGTCTTTATGGTCCTTGGACTTTATGAAAGATTCGATTTTGTCTAGACCATACATATATGTCGGGTTAACATCCTCAGACGAAACAACACTTTCACAGTTATATGCTTCAGCGTCAATTTCATCCTCCTTAAACTCAAGGAAGGGCAAAATCATGCGATGAATCTCTGCCCTATTTCACAGTTCAAATGAAGTTGAGTGATATTAGTATAAAGACGCTTAGCAATTAAACAAAAGACATTTCTCTGTTTTAAAAGTTTTAAATTGTCTCTTTGTAAATAAATGTTTTCATCCTTGGATTTGATTAACTCCGACTCCTTTAGTTCGATCCACATCCTTCGTTCCTCACTCTTTGAAGATACCCTGCTTATTTGGTCAGTTAGGTTAGAATTGGTGACGCGTGTTTGAGTTAAACTGCTGTCTAGATGAGAGATTCTTGAATTGACATTTTTTAATTCTTTTTCATATGAACTTTGTGGGACTTTGAATGCAATAAAAACGGATTGTACCTTCTTCATTAATTCATCAAGTTCGTTGAACTGCACGCTAAGCGGTTTTGCTGTGAAGCACAAGTCTTCTCGCTCCTTTGTGTCTTCATTCCCACCATCTGTGTTGTATCCCCTCATCTGAGACACGTTTGACACCATAAAACACTTTCCACCACTCTCTTCACCTTTTGCAACATAGGCCTTTCCATGAGATGGCTTCCTGACTTCATCGTCCTCAGAATCGGTTGACCAGACCTCCATGCCACCAAACTCATCATCCGCTACCGAACCCTGCACAATTAAAGCATTCATAGAGGGGTTAGCAGTGGATTTCTTTCTTTTGACTTCTTCCAGCTTTTTCAACAGTACAACTTCTTCGTCTTTTTCTTCATCCTTTTTTGCCATTTTCTTGAGGACACAATCTTTGGCATAGTGGTTCTTTCCTCCACAATAATAGCATCTCACACCCGAATCTCCTTCAGCTTTCGGTTCCTTCCTTGGTTCTTCTGCTTTCGGTTCTTCCCTGACCTTTTCAGAACTATAACTTCCCTGCCAATTTCGATTCTTATTGGTGGGGAACCTTTTCTTGATGAACCTTTTTGGGTTTGACACCATTATTGCATAGTCTTCAGAGGTAAGGTCATAATCCTCTAGGTTGAGGTCTTCATCTTCCATCATAGCTTTGCTTTTGGATAGAAGAGCCAATGAACCCAAGCTTGAAACCACATTTTTCTCCTGTAACACAATCTTTTCTTGAGATTTCAAAATCCCTACCAGTTTCGCCAAAGAGTAAGATTTGAATTGCTCATGCACTTTAACAGTGGACACAACCGCTCTCCACTCAGATCTGAGACCGTTTAAAAATGTAACCTTTTGCTCAATCAACTTCCTTTCAATGTCATGCTTAATCATCTTACTAAGAAGATGATTGAAGCGATCAAACGTCTTAGTCACAGTTTCATCAGGACTCTGCTTGAATTCACCAAATTCGGACAACAACAAGGATTGAATGGAATGCTCTAGATCTTCGTCCGTAGAATATAACTCTCGCAGCCTATCCCATATTTCTTTGGCAGTGCTACATGAACTCACTAGCCTGAAAGTGTCAGATTGAAGAGCGAATCTGATAAGTCTCAATGCTTTAATATTGCACTGAAATTTATCTTTTTCGTCTTGAGCAATATCTTTAACGTCTTTCAAAAGATCATTATACTCCTTCTGAGTTTTAATAATTCTTGAAGTTGCTGAATGAGCGAATGGTCCGGATACGATTGCTTCCTAGATGAGATATCCATTGTCCTCAGATCCGATGACATAATCTTCAAAGTGATGTGCCCAGACGTCGTAATCTTGGGTGTAAAGGATGGGAATCTTTGTCGTTGATCCAATGCTGTTTGAGATGTTGATGGGATGGGATTGTGACTCGTCCATGCTTGATCGAATAACCTGTTTAAAAGATCAGACTTATAATATATTAAATTAGGGAACACAAATAAATGTTGAGTTACGTCAATTATGGGATGACGGCTCAATAAATATCAGTAAATGCGGAATAACCCTAATCGCAACCTTTTTCACAGAAAAGAAGTGTATGAATTACACCCTCCTGCTCTGATACCAATTGATGAGATATTAAATAAACTTGAGGATCAATTAGATCTTTGTAACAGGTATTACAATGAACACAAAACAGTAAATAAGACAAGTATGGATCAAAATATGTCGAATGATTGATTCAAACAATCCTCAACAGAGCTCGACTAAGAACTTCCGCTGTAGAGGATTTAGGGTTACAAGAACGATAATAAACTTCTGAATTATTCTCTGATCTATCGATACTATCGTTTCTATATAATCGTTCTGATCGCTTTTTTTAAAATGCATGCAAGCACCTATATTTATAATAAACCCTATCAAGCTCACGGTTGGACAGGCCTAAACCGGAGTTACAAAACTGGACTAACTAGCGAGCCCAATCGACGCAATACATAACAAAACACGACCCAACATTGTTCATAATATGTGTTTTAGTAACTTGTCCTCAAGTTATATGAAAAGTCACATTTATGATTATTAAAACTCATAAGATTTCCATAAGTTATAAAAAAAATGAAGAGTCTCACTTTGTGAATGCTTTAAAGTCTTCCATAACTTGTCCTCAAGTTATGGAACTTGAAGAGTTTTTTATTAAAAAATACTTTAAAAACATAAGTTATGGAATAGAAAAGTTTTTGAATTATTCGAAACTTTCCCTCAAGTTTTGGAATTTGTAAAGTTTCACACACACTTTAATTCCAAACCCTAGAATTTGAAAAGTTAAAATTCAACCCTTATACTTTATAGTATTATAAGTTAAAATATATATATATATATATATATATATATATATATATATATATATATATATATGAATATATATATGTATGTATATATGTATATATATATATGTATGTATGTATAAGAGCAAGTCATTCTTACCGTTAGTAGGCCTCATTCACAAAGCCGGTCTATAAAGGGGTATAAGGTTGTTGCCTATAAAATGGCAACTTAATGGGTGTCCACTCTCACCCACCGCATCCTTGACTGGTGGAGGGTCGCTAGCCGAACGAGTAGGACAAGTACTATAATTCTCTCATTATAAGTATAATGATAAATATAAAGTAACTAAAACCTTTACAAACCCCCAATCTTAGCTACTTTAGGAAAATGTGAAATTGGTGCTAACCCATGAAATTACAATTTGCACTTTGCTTAAGTCGTTAGTGGAGTGTGTGTGGTTAACCGACACACTAACCTGGATTTAACAAGGTAGGCAAAGGGTAACTTAATGTTTATCATAGGATCGGTGGAGCGTGTGTGGTTAACTGGCACATCGATTAAGCGATTAATATTAAGGGTACCAAGTATATTTTCATGGCTATTCATACCTTGTTTTGTGATCCTCGACATCCCAGTCACAAAACCTGAGAGGGCATAATTGAGATTGAAACATGGCATTGAAAAGTTAAATGAATCTCAAATGATGTAGGGGTTTCAAATCCAATTAAAACCTATTAATTTATTTCGTTTTTCATGGTGGAAATTGGTGAATCCTCATTGGCCTACCTTCAAATATTTTATAGCTTGGATTACGACATCCCTCTTCCAAGTTATAAAATATTGTGTTGGGTCCTAGCCTTAATATTTCATATTGGGTGTTATATTAAGGACTTTAAATCAACTAACTTGAATTTCTCCCATTATAGATGTCTGGTTTAGACAGCTATGATCTTCCCAAATCTCTTGGAACAAGCTTTGCTAATGAAGATGATGTTCCGTGGTTGGATAATGGAAATCATACTTCTCTTCCTCCACCTCCTCCAATTATTCTCCCTATCCCACAAGTTATTGAATAGTTCAGGGTCACTCAAGCCCTATTAGCAAGCAAGGTCTATATGTGATCACATCTAGGAGATGAAGTCACATATTGACAAGCCGGGAGAGTTGGGTGTCAAAGTCTTGAGGAAGTTGGATGTTCAATCACTTCCTAAGTCACATAGTGAGTTCTTTAAGGACTATTATGTAACAGACTATGACATGACCCTTATTGATCTTATCTATTTGCTTGGTGTTGCTGAATCAGGAATGATTTGGAGCACTGGTAAAGAAAATTTGATTAGAAGATCAACTTCCCAAACTCCCATGGACATTGAAAATGGTAACATTGGATATTCAGAAAAGCTTTCTCTTCCCAATGGAAAGTGATCGGCCATAGTCAACTTGGTTGACCAAATGGTAAAAAGAAAGGATAAGTCTGAGATAGTCCCGTGTACCATTCACAAATGGTCCATATGTTTCTATTTCCAAAGGAAGGGGAATTGGTTGCATAGCTGCCCTAACTACCCGAAAGATCTGAGAGAAGGTCAAGTCAAAAAGTTTGACTCTGTTTCAGGTAAGTCCACTATCTAACACTCTTATGTTCCTATTTGAAGATTCTTAATACATTTTGATGTATGGAAGGATCTAACAAAGGGAAGGAAACTGAAAGGAAGAGTATGCTGAATCTGATCGCGAAGATGGATTTCAATCGCATGGTTCGAAGATCGGATTCTTGAGCTACTACTTAGGAGTTATGATAGATTGCTAGGAAATATGTAATAACATAGTTTCCATTTAAAGTTGCATTGCAGGGAAAAGTTTTTCCGCATTTTATAAATAAATAAAATTCTATTTTACTTTATTTTATATCTCCTTTCAATGACATTTATGGAAAATTGATGTTTGTATGTTTCTTGCAATATTGGAAATATGAATTTGATTCTTTTATTTGTGGTAATGTCTAAATTTACCAAATAAGAAAAGATTCTCATCACCCAAGTTTTCAATTGGACCGAAACTTGGAATGATGAAAGTTGTATAGTATGATGAATGAGAATTTTCATCTTTTCAAAATTAAGACTATTTCCTTATTCGCATGTATATGTGAGTCAAGTAAAGGACTAAAGGATCGGGTACACTTGGTTGTGCACTGGTCAGGTCCACCACAAAAAGATCGATAAGAATATTTGTCATGATTTACTAAGGTTTTGTAAATATGGTTATACTTACAAGTTTAAGTATAATTCTGAAGCATTGGAAAACTTTCGATGTATGGCAGAACGAATGGGAAGAATCAAATTAGGCAGAAAGATAAAAGTTTCTCAAATCTGAAAAGATGGGAGAGTACTTTAGTATCATGTTTTGTGATCGTCTTAATGATTAAAAAACCATATCACAATTGGTCCTCTGAGGACATCTTAGTGCATTCCTATGGTTAAGAAGAGGAATCGTGAATTGTTGAAATGGTTAAATCAAGAAGATGAGTCATGCTTAGCTCTAAAAAAGTATTAGAGTCATACTCGAAGATTGTAATTTGAGTGAAACATCTTAAAGAAGGTTTTTTTTAACACTTGTCAAATGTAAGATTAAAATGTGTCCTACTCTTGTACATTCGAAATTAGTAAGTTGTGATGTTTTGGATAAAATAAAGACCAACTAAGGCAAATTGTATGAAGTGTTTGACTTGATAAGAATCCGTACTATCTCTTGAATATTTGTTTGTCAAGGAATGGATCTTGGCAAGAGAGTCTTATATGTCAAGAGGACAGTGGGAGTCCTAAAGATACTGAAAGAATTTCAAGATCTAATCAAGAATAAAACCTGTAGTTTATCACTAGCACACGACTTTAATTTTATAACCTATCGTGTTTACATATTCCTATTTCTGTGCCCATTCTAATTAAAGTTGGCTTTGCATATGAGTTCTGAGAGTTCTCAATTGGTTGCATAACAACTTGGAAGCAATGACAGGCCCTTGTGCTGCAAGGTGGCAAGAAGTTAATACCGCACAAGTTCAGTCCATATGAGTTTGGATTTGTCATTAACCGTGTCTTGTGATTATGGTTTTGACAAATTCACATGGATAAGAACACATACACCATAAAATCTAAGTGTTATAAGGTTTCTCTCCGATTCATTAAAATGATCGTGAGGAAATGCTTTCATTAAGTGATTTTAAGTAGATTGCAATTGTGATATTTTCATTCTCAAAGTCGTTAGTGGAGCGTGTGTGGTTAACCGACACACTAACATGGACTTGTGAGGAATGGCAAAGGTCTAAACAATTGAGACTATGATTACAACATTCCTTTTCATATTTCTAAAATTGTTTAGACACACATGTGTGCTAAGGAAAGGTGTATGATTTTGATAAAGTTTTATCAAAGCATCTCATATCAGAAGTCTGAACGTTGGTAAGAAAGTCAATAAAGTATTGATTTCTAGAAGTTCAACTAATTTCTGAGTACATGTCAAAGCTATTGGGAGCATAAGTGTTATGCTGATAATTCTCATGTTAGTGGGAGCATGATAATTATAATAAGTGTTGCAAGTTAGCAATGTTAATTATAGAAAACAAAAGTTTCAATTGGGAAATGTTGTTTTGCTATAATTAAGGGAGAGGAAATTACACTTCATTTCAAATCTAAAAGCTTAGATCATGAGATTTTAATCAAATTTAGTCAAGTATATATATAAATGTTATGTTGGAATGGTTCAACATAAGGAAATTCTATTTATGGGAACATTATTTGTATTCTGAAATTTGATTATGATTACGGCATCCCTTTTCATTATCTGAATTTTGAGAACATGGCAAATAGAAATCAAAATATTGTAGAAAAAGACTGGTCTAGAATCATGTCTTTATGTGAGGCATCATGAATCGTGTCCTATATGCTTCGGGTGTAGGATCGATTGCATATGCTATAATATTTATCCTTTCTAAATTTTTCCAAATGCCTGGTGGCATTAAGAGGGGAAAAAGGTCTAGAATTGGATATGACTAAAAAGATTAAGTAATTGTTGAGGACAATCTAAGGTTTACCAAAGATTGGTTGCTCAGGGATAGTTGGAAGTATAGTGTTAATTTTGGAAGGACCATATTGACATATTCTGAAAAGGGGAAACTCTTGTTCAGAAGTGATAGTCAAAATGGGAATGATCCCATAGGTGGAAGTTATTTAATTTGTGTAAGATTAGAAAACTTAATGCAAGAAGGATGTTCAAAGCAATGTACTTTGAATATGAGACTTCGTTTCCATGGAGTTGATCTCCATTGGAATACTCTGTAATGTCTGTTGACAAGTCTTTATGACTTTGTGCATAATCATTACAAGAGGATCAATGCATATAAGTTTAAAATCTAATAGATTTCGGTAAATGGCATGAATTTAGAATTCTAGCATTTACGGTAAGGATTTAGGATTGTGAAATGAGAATCATTGGAATTATGTTCAATCGATCTATTTCACAAAGTAAAGATCACAGACAAACTTAGTGCTCATACTTGGTGTACGTCATAACTAATTTTTGGATGAATATAGCGTACATACTTGGTGTATGGCATGACTATTGTTTAGATAAACACAGTGTGCATGCTTAGAGCATAGCATGACTAGTTTTTTGATTCAAGTATGAAGTTGATTAGTTGAAACATTATACAATGAATAATGTGTAATCAATATAGTGATAAAAAAAATTATTCTATTTATATTCATAAGTTCTGAGACCATATTGGATTCGATTATTCTTGTGTTTCACTTTGCTTGTTTTGACTTCTAGAACAACTAGGTCATTCTTCCCAAATGATTAAGTTATTCAAACCATCCACAGTCGGTCATATGTTAGAAGTAGATATGAATCAAGACTATCATGAAGTTGGCTTGAAGATGTCTAAGATGTTGGACATAGCAAGAGTTGCTACAACACTCATGAATGCTCATAAGTTCTGAGTATTGGATTCAACACATGCTCATTTGACTCACTTCATTGATTTTATCATGCGTGATCATGAGACGATAATATCTTATATTCTTCAAACCTAGATATATGAGTTGGTTGTACATTGATTGTACGAAAACGCATCAGTAACTCGATGTTATAAAACGTATCTTTATGTATGATCCAACAAGTAGTAGAACAAGCATATGAGTCGAAGTTTAGCCATTCCTTTTACCCTTGGTGGGATAAAAGCGATATCTGTGGGCCCCTCGATGATTTAGTGATGACACCCCTAAGTGCTTGGCCAAGCCAGGACTGATTTGATTTGTTTAATTAGTTGGTTGTCATAAATCTGAAATCGGGAAACAATAAATGGACAGAGAGAATGATTATAATCCATGTCTCAGTCCATATGATATCTAGAATGGAGGAATATTTGATGCCTTATCTAATGGACAAGTCATTGACTAGATCAGAGTTCGAAAATGGATTTAAGAGCTACGATTTCTAGTTGGGCTTTGGAGTCATACGCAATAATAGTTTTAGACTTATCCAAGTGGGAGGCTGTTGGATTAGATGTCTAAGCCCATAACTATTATTGGTATGTATTCGAACCGAGAGTAGCATGGTCCATTTGGGTTGCACTTCACTGGAACAATTTATATGGATAGTCTTTTGAGAATAGTATATTTATGATTTATTAATATATTATAAATTCTAATATATATTAATATGAAATCATATTATATAATTAGTATTGATCAAGAATTAATTTAGTGATCAAAAGGAACTAATTATATACGGATTCTTATATATATATATATATATATATATATATATATATATATATATATATATCATTACTATATATAAAGACCCTTTTACTGAGATGTTGCTAAAAAACCACGGTTCCATAATCCCCATGTAACTCATCGTCACCGATTGACACAATTTATCAGTAGCTCGTTACGTCGATTCGATCCATCTCCTGATCTCTTCAACTTCTGCGACTCCCTTCTACACATCGACTTATCCCCCAATTCCACCATCTCTTTCGCAACACGTCTAACTGTATCCCCAACTGGAATCCGAAATATGATCCACCAAAAAAAACCTAATTCGTTGTGCAAATATTCCACCAAGTCACTTCTGCCGATGGTGGGTTGATTGTTGATTCTTGATTCCTCAAAAGAGGTAATATTCATTCGGTTTTCACTTAAATTACATGATCACCCAAAAGGTCATAATTTTTACCGTTTGAAATTATCTCTGAAAGTGTAATGTTGTTGAATGCGGAGCCAAAGAGGGACAACACAATCGTTCCATTTGTTGTCATCATGTTTGCTACATGTATATTATCTTCATGAACCCTAATTTGATATTGATCTTATCTATTTCTTAGTGTTAACCCAATAATTGGATTTTCCTGTCCCGTTTAGGTTTCTATTGACAAATATTTCCCTAATTCTTATTAACATTCTCTCCTGTGTCACCAAGTATCGAAATCATTTCCTGATTTTGTGTTTTTTTTTGAATTAGAATGCAGTTTTTATTGTTTTATTGTCATTGATTTTTTAATATTGTGGATGTTAATGATTTACATTGGGTCACCACCGTAGTCCTTTAATTGAAGGGTTTATGTTACTTTTTACTTTGAGGGTAAAATTGACAATTGCAACTAACATGCTTCAAAGGCAATCAATCAACCGGTTGTGCTCTAATATGCGTTTTCAAGTAAATAACCCTACTATAATAAACAAAAATCACTTCTATATATTTGTGTGTTAGGGAGGACAGAATCGTCAGTCTTGCTCCTGCTGAAGCAGGTTTTTTGTAAGGCAAAAATCATATCGAAAATGTAATGGACTTTTACTTGTTGATTATAACAATATATATGTTCAAAGCAGATGTTTATACATGTCTACTGCCCTCACATTATAAGTTATCGTTTTTTAGATGTTTTTCTATGATTGGTGATAGATTAATATTTATCATAGAAGTCAAGGCTCTCATTCTTGTCTTTTCATTTTCGTTTATTTCCCCAGATAATAAACCCCTCTCTGAAGCTTAGCTTCTCAAACAGAACCTTTCAATAAGAACAAAAAATTAATGGAAGAAGATATGTTTACAATTTTTTTACATTTTTTATTTCTATTTTTAGGCTATTCTTAGAATTTAGTTTTAATATTTCTGTTTTATCTGAGGTTTGACTAAATGGGATTTTTTTCCTACCCTAATCATGTTTGAACTAATATTTCAATCCTTTTTCATTTTTAGAATTTCTTCGTCCTGAAAAGAATTTAGTAATTCCATCCATTTTTAGTCAATTTGTTCGTTTATTATAGTTTTAATTAATAAATTCACAATGATTAACATTCAATAAATTGTAAAGATAAGATATAGGAAATTTATAATGTATATAAAGTTTTTAAAGAAATTAGACTCTTTTACTTAAAAAGATGTCAACAAATAGACCTGAAAGATCAACAGGTCATTTCCAGCATTCCAAATGACAACATATGTTTGCGCTGCCTTCGATTAAAGCAGACCAGGCTTTCACACAAACATGATGTGCCAACTGTTTAAAACCAGTTGTGGCTGATGTAAAGTGGATCATCACATGCTCTGCCTGCAAAAAACAATCTAAAGTACAACTCATGTAAGTGTATTCCATCATTCAAGTATTTAAACCATATTTTTTATACTAAATGATAATTCTATGTGAAGGTCAAGGGCAATAATTGAAATCGATGATGGTACCCGCTCAATTGCAGCAAGCATTTCAACGCCGAAAATTGAAAAGTTCATTAAATTGGTCCCCAACGAAATCAAAGATGCGAAAGAAAATGTAAGCCTATTATTTTAAATATTACAATTGTAATTTAACAATCGATTATTTATGTTATCATTTTACAAACCAGGAACAAACTGTACAAGATATAATTGCAAAATCAATAAGATCATTACCACTTCTGGCATATGTACAATCGTATCAGACATCGAACCAAGAAAACCCTATTACAAGATTTGTCGTTGTGAAGGCACATAGACTCCTAGAACATCAAAATGAAAACAAACAAAACTCCAACTATCAAATGAAGATGAAACTTTGTCAACAACAAAACCACGCTCTCCTAAACAATAACAAAAGCGAAACCAAACAGACAATGGGAAAGTAAAACTAACAGAAACAGCGACAGTTGGAACATCAAGACCAACAAAAAAATGAAATAGATATTCACACCTATCAAATTTAAATAAAAGTTTTAAACAATTATTATATTTGATACCGCTACTTCCATTAGATATTATATTCATCAATCTTGTATGATGTTATGCATATGTAATTAACTCCAAGAATGATATATTATTATACTTTTAGTTTGTATGTATATATATATATATATATATATATATATATATATATATATATATATATATATATTTAACTCTTATTAATTATAGTTGCTTCTAAACATAATTCATATTATAACATTCCACTACATTAATAAATGTATAATAGTTTATATCTCTTCAGAGCACCCCATGCATCTCTTATATCATAACCATTTCATTAATGATTGTTGATAGTTTACATATCTAATTTCAATAAACCATATCTGATGATCATTTTTTTAAAACTGCATAATACTAAATGTCAGAAAGCTGATCAAGTATCATACAATATATTATTTTCAAGTTTTATCTAATCTATTTTATTTCTAATGTTTGTCGGTGTAGTCTAATAGTTTTTCAATGATACGCAAAACACTACACTTGGGCTGTGCTAAGCACGGGCCAAGAACTTTCTAGTGTGTGTGTATATATATATATATATATATATATATATATATATATATATATATATATATATGGAATGGGCCAAGTTCATTTAGGTTGGGCTAAACTTGCATGGATAGTCCATGGAGTTTTTAACCCATGGATCCTATGGAAATGAAAGGTCATGGGTATTAGGGTTTACATGAATGTAACCCTAATCTACCACACTATATAAAGGGGTCCTTGGCACATGCAAGGGCACTTGTGTGTGAGAAAACAAGATTGGGCTGCCAATTTCTAGTGTGCTTACTATTCTCTCAAGTTTTCCAAGGTGTTTTGGTGATTTGTTATTCCACTTGAGGCTCCCACACTGTTTGGGATAAGCTCTTAAAGTTCAAGACTTCAAGCTACATCAAAAGGTAATCTATCTAACTAAGCTTTTGTAGTATAGTTGCTTCATATTATGCTATTTAGGATAAAACCTTGGAATATTAAATGTTTTCATGTATAATAAAGAAAACATAGATCCAAGGTTTATAGGGTTGCATGTACACCATAGGAGTGTTAGAATGCTCAAAACCCATCACCATACTCGAATCGAGGAGAGTTTGGGGATTCTAACAGCTAGCCAGGGAAGATAACATGGTTTGATACCATGATTTGTGGTAGTGGTTTCGTATATGTCGATCTTTTGGTTATGGTTGCTCTGGCATGATGATAGATCTTGTAATTGTTTTAGGACTTAGTGGAAAGGCCAATTTGGGGTAAATGGTGCAGACCTAGATGAGTTCGTTGGTTTTGAGGTCTCGAGGATTTTGCTCGAGGCCGTACATTCGAGTCACGAGACTCAAGAATGAAATGATTGTTATGTTCGGCTTGGGGATTGCAGTTGGAAGTTGACATTTTGATTAATGGATTGGAATGTTGCTATCTGTGGCAAGGATTATATCCTTTTAGTGTTCCGAGTTTGGAGAAGGATTGATAAGACTTGTGATTTTCATACATTGGATGTAAACCTAGCATGGGTTCTGTTGGTCGTGGAGTTTGGCAACAATATGTCAGTTTGGGAGTGTGTAGGAGGATTGATGTGGTATGGATGCTTTGTGATGTGATCAAGTGTCCGTGTTCTTTGGATACAGGCAGGTCAGGTGCCAGATTGACGGTCGGGATCTACAGAAGAATAATGTATGTTTTGGATAGTAAATTGGTGTTTGGATTATGCAGTTGCATGAATTCCTTAATGTTAAGTAGTTTTGATTGGAAGTTTGAGAGGTTTTCAACTAAAATTTAGAATTCTCTTAGGATTTGATTGGTCGTTATCTGGAAGGCCATCCTACATGTGTTATACATTCCAGGGTCAGGGATGGTTGTACCCGATTAAGCCGGTTTGAGATATGGTTGAGTTGCAAAACCATTGAGTGGTAGGTCATACCCTAAGTGGGGCAGAACTGGGGATTCTGCCTGGAGGATTGTCGATCTTTTCGAGTTCATGATGTTGGAAGAATGGTTCATAGGGATTGCGGTGCGGGTATGTGCAATCTCGGTTCAGAGTTTGGTCAAGGTAGGGGTATAGAGTAAGTGGCGATCAAATGCATATATATTCAGTAGATACATGAGTTTTCTCTCAGCAGAAAGTAGTTGGTCAAGGACCCGTTGCAACTACTGGTTCCTTTGGGGGTGCCAATGATTAGATGAGGAGCCGCTAGGATCACTCAGCTTGAGTATCAGTTGCTGAGGGAATTATCATCCTGCTATATGAATTTTTATTTATAGTCTAGCTTGGGCAGAGGTTGACTAGCAAATTAGTTTTAGAGTTGGGTACATTCAGCTCCATGCGGGTTTTGTTTTATCAGATCTATGTCAATGCATCCTCGATCATGGGTTGTTTTGTTCGTCATTCGGCGAAGGTTCTCTGAAAGTTCAATTTGCGACAGTCAAAGTTCAATGGATGTGTAAACCTATCACCAAGTTTAATATGTTTTATGATCCCCTGGTCTCTGGGTATGTCTACCCTCAATGGTGGCATGAAATTTTGGTTCATAGCAAGCTCCGATTTTGGTAGCATCCAATATCACCATGCAAGTCTTCTCGAGCTAGTTACGTATTGGTGGAATCTGTTCAGTTTCAATCAAGTATGTGATCTTGTTTCGATAGATCGTGAGGATGTCTTCTGTTAATGATTGAGGTTGTCATTTCATTTGAACTCTGATATTTTCCACATTTTTTAGACGAGGTTATGGGTTCCCTAAGGGTGGGTATTAGGGTAAGTTCATTAGATATTGTTAAGAGGGGTATAAATGGGCTGGTCAAGATATCAATGGAGCGATTGGTTCAAATTATATGCATGGTTCTTTTTGGCTTATAGACTTTGAATTGGATCAAGACTACGACCGTTTATCCTATTCTCGGGTCATGTGCGACTATGATTTCATAGAGTTTGGCATTAGTAGTAGCTGTTATGTGAAAAGAATTGTGTGTGGTAGAAGAGTACGGGTTTGTTGCACTTGGTTAGCATTGTTTGGGTTCCTACAAGGCGGTGGAATGAGGTTGAGTACCTTTAGGCCCCCGTGGTACCGGTTGTGAGTTTTCCAGACATAGATTGTAGGCACATTGATCATGATTGTTTATTTCTTCTGCTTGTAGTACATTCGGTGTTGGCATATTGATGGAAATCTGGAGACTCACAAATAAGCTAGTTTAAATAAAGTGAACAGTTAAGGGTGGTTGGGAGTATTAGTCGTGCATTAGAAAGTATATGCAGAGTGTTTTCATTATAAGTCCCATTTGTTCGCAAGTTGTTATTAGGGGTTTGATTATCAAGTTGGTATCAAGGTTGGGTTTCAGTTATGAAGTTTCGAATGATGAAGTTCTTTGTGGATGTCTTGAGTGATTTTCCAGGTGGGGTACACTAGAGTTTATTAGGGTTGGAGGCAAATGTGAAAATTATTGGATTTCTGATCTTGCTCGTAGGAGCAGTGGTTGGAAATGGTGTGACTGAGAGTCCAGGGTTTATTAAAGGATTGTGGTACATCTTTTGGATTTGGAATTGATAGAAATTCACGATTGATGTGTTTGAGTTATTTTTCCGCATGTTTGGTAGTGATCATACTCAAATGCAAGGGGTGGATTCAATGAATGGATGAATGTTAGTCCTGGATTATGGGTTCTGAAATTTAGATCTAATGGGTTGCCGGTCTTAGGAAGCATATTGATAGAATTGATTCGGTGTTTGCAGCCCTGACATTCCCCGATTTGTTTGGTTTTCTTTGGCAGTTGGGTCATGCTGTTAGGGAGAGAAAGAAAGTTGTTATGTCTGATCATTTTCAATTTATTGGGTTGCTTGTTGGTAGTTGGGGGTTTCTGAGTGGTCTCTCGAGTTTTATTTAGAAGATGCCTAGATTTTGAAATGGTTAAAGGGAGTTTATAGAATACGTTGGTGTTGTTTTGGAAATCGTAACCGAGACAGATTTCGAGGACGAAGTCCAATTTAAGTGGGGGAGAATTGTAACATCCTGTTTCCTGCCATTTCTGGGCCGTGGGTTAGAAGTCAATTGTGTAAGACTTTAGGCTCAAGGAGTCAAGTTTAGTCCTTGTGGAAGGAGGTAATGTTAGTTATGAGATTTTACGCTTGAATTGTGTTTTGGCCGAAGGGTAGAAACGGAAAAGTCATAGGCCAGGTTCTTGTATGAAATATTGGTTTTTGTTCGAGACGTTTTTAGTCAAAGATATTTAGATATTATTGTAGAGCTCTTCAGTACATTTCCGTGGATATAAAGAATGTTGGAACGAAGAAGTTATGTCCGTTTGAAGTTCAATGATTTTTGGGTCAACCACGTACGCTGGGTGTAAATTGAGTACGTTGGGCGTACTGAGTACGCCTGAGTATGCTGGGCATAATTTGAGTACACTGGGCGTACACGATCAGTGCACAAACCCTATTTTCGTGGTTTGAGCCCTATTTAAGCTCCTTAATTTCCGCAAAGCCACTCCATTCTTAGCCTCCACCTCTCCAACATCATCTCTTGAAACCTTAAGCCTAGATTTAGCCTTGTAAGCAAAAAGAAGGTATTTTTAAGTGCTATGGTCTGTTCTTGGTGCACCTTGGAGAAGAAGGAACTCATAGAAGAAGTGTTGGTTGCATTGGAGCTTGCAAATCCTGGCTTTGTTCTCCTTGATCTTTCTTCTAGAGGTATAAACTTTGAATCTTGATGATGATATTGTTAGATCTAGCTAGTTTTGAGTGTTATGAGATTTTGGTCACTTTAAATGCATAAAGTTTAGATCTTGAAAGTTTGTGACCTTTTTATGAATAAAGTTGGAAACTTTATCCATCCAAACATCATTTTGATTCAGATATTAAGATTCAAGACTTGGAATTAATGGATTAAGTTGGAAAGATTCACTTTTTGGGTCCCTTTGGGACTAAAAGACTAGATCCTGTTTGTTGGTACCATACTAATGGATAAAGTTGGAAACTTTATCCTATATGGAGCTAGTATGACCCATAAATCATGATCTTGAGTGTTGTACGTAACCTATGCATTTGTTATATGGTCTTAATGGGCTAAGAACATAGGATTTTGGACACTAAGCACTTAATGGCCAAGCAAGACCCTAAAGTTGGAAACTTTATGGTTAAGGACAACATTTTGGGCTTGGATCTGGAAAATAGGCTTAAAAGCTTAAGGATTAAGCTCTTAATGAGTTGGGTTGCAAGCCAACTGCGTACGCTAGACATAGAAGGCGTATGCTGCACGTATGTGGTCACCGTGCCTATGCCTGGTCAACCAACGCGTACGCTAGGCATACTTAGATGGGTTGACTCGGTTGACGTTTCTGGAATTTTGACTTTACATGATTTTGACCATGTTTGGCCAAGGGGTATTTTGGATTGTGTTTGAGAATTGGTCATTTGGATGGACATGTGACGGTTAGAGCTAAGATTCGGAGTCGGGACCTCATCAAGTATTTTAGTTTGAGATGTGAGTTTTTCTTACTATACTTGTGGGTCAAAGGCTCCAAGGCCGGCCCATTGGATTAGATATCGTGTTATGTGATAGTATGTTATCGTTATGTAGTGATCAGTTAGATAAGTATCCTGGTATATAGGATGATGCTATGCATTAGTGATCTGTAGATCTATATGATAGTTTATTGGCCAGTTATATGTTCATCTGTTATATGTGCACATATTTTGGTTTGTGGTTGAGGCTTTACTGCTATGTGCGTAAGCCAAAGACCGGGGGCATTCCAACCTGATGGTTACCTGGGCCCGAGGGCATTACATCCGAAGGATAACTATACCCATTGTATAGTGTCATTCCAACCTAGGGTATTCCATCCCAAAGATGATTGTACTTGAAGTTTGATTGGGCATGGGGTATTCCAACCCGATGGTTGAGTGGACCCATATTATATTGGTATTCCAACCCGATGGTCGATTGGGCCTGGGGTATTCCAACCAGATGGTTGAATGTACCCATAACATATTGGCATTCCAATTTGATGGTTGTTTAGGCCTGAGGTATGCCATCCTGATGATTGACTGGCCCATAGTGTAATTGTATTGCAACCTAGGTATTCCATCCCGAGGATGAATGGACCCGAAAGTTGATTGGGCTTAGGGTATTCCAACCCGATGATTGACTGGACCCGACATGTTGTTGTATATGTTATTTGTTATGTTTATGTGGTTGTATTTTGGGGGAACTCACTAAGCTTCATGCTTACTGTTTTGGTTTATGGTTTCAGGTACTTCAGAGGTTTGTGGCAAGGCGAAGGTGTGACCTTACACATCTTGATTTTATGTCGTTGATCTTGGGAGACACTGATTTTTAAATAATGTTTTGGAAACAATGCCATTGTAAACACTTTTATTAGTAAACTGGTTGTTTTGAAAAGTTTTAATTGGTTGAAATTTTTGGGACGTTACAGATTGGAATATTAGAAGTTAATAACTTTCAACACTCCATGTCAACCGAAAACTGAAAAAATAGTAAGTTAATTTTTTCACATAGATAGCTATAGGATCCCATGAACGATTATAAAGTTTGAAATACAAACAATAATGAAGATTTAAGAGACATATAGTGAATGAGTTGGTAATAATTTAGCAGTGAGAAAGAGTTACATATTATATGAAGAACAAACGACTATGGAATAAATTCCCAACCATAATTTTCTCTAACAAAAATGATTACATAATGTCATATAAATGACATATTTCTCTACTTTCTACACTAGTAGAATACATATGCTTTTTACAATAAAGATAATATTCTAAGCCAAATATCAGTCATTATTTTTGAGCAGTTTCTAGCTATAATAATATCACCTTAGATACTTGGAAATGATGAGTGATATAAGCATAATGATGAAAACTAGAAATACATAATGTATTACTAGCATAGTCAGGCCTAGATCTAGAAAATGATACGTAGTGAGAAAATAATGCTGAAATTTCTATAATTTCAGAAGATGTTGTCATCTCTAGTTCATGGTGTTCGAATTTTTGTCATTAATAGACTCTTACTTCAATGGAACAAACTCTCAAAATAAAAAATAAAATTCAAATCTTTTTTTTTTCTGGTGGTCCTAAATATGATTAAGTTTAAGATCCCATAATCAAATCACATTTAGAGTTCAAAGATTCTAAGCCATATCTAGTTTCATAGTATCATAAAACTTAAAATACTCTCTAATAGGTTATATGTCATAAATATAAATATCCAAAAATTTCCTATGATGAACTCAAGTAAGGATTGCTAAATAGTGTGCATATGGAACTAAAATCTTTCTCCTTTATTTCAAGCTGAGGATTTATCATATTATAAAAAAGGAAATCAGACTTTAATCAACATGACTACTACCATGGCTCCAGCTTGGCTTAAGATGTAAAGGATAGGAAAATATTAATTAGTATAGATAAAAAACTAATATAATTTCATAGATTTCTTAACAAAAATTCCAAACTTTAAAAACTCCACTAAAAAATCAATGATGTTAAAAATTTAAGATGTGTCTCAAAATGTTGTGCCGAATCTCATCATTAAGTATATGCTTTTAAATACCCAAGATTCTCCTTTATTTTTGACCAAAAAATAATAAGATAAAGAATAATCTTGCAAGAGAACCTGTCAGATTTGCTAGAGCTATGTACTTGTGAAAACAGAATGAAAGAAAAAAATAAAATTAAGGTTAAATGTAGATTGGTTGATTGTATTTTTGTACTATTCATACAATAAGGTTAAAATACGATACAATTTTGTTGATAAATATTTTGTTGTGATGAAGGTTGTTAATAAACTAACACTATTAACCTGGCACTCCTAAGGCAGTCTTCTAATGCAAAGTGTCTTCTGGTCCGTTAACCACTTGTCTGAAGATATCGGTTTGATACCTTTTGTCTGAAGATTTTTGATTGAGGGTGCAATGTAAGGACCTATGGTCCAAGGAAATTGATTAACCAATAAGAAGTATAAAATATGTAAACCTCTGAAAGAGAGAAGGTTTCTAAGTAACTTTGTTGACTACGTATAACTACTAACAAAGTCTACATCTACCAAGGATATCTAAGTCTTTTGATCAAATCTTGATGAGAAGGGTCTTCTAAATGAAAGTCATTATTTAAGGTTGCTGATTGATTCAGAGTTACTGATAGGGATGTCAAAAACCTATATGAGACCCCTAGCTTGTGGGACCCCGTTTACATACGAGGGGTACTTTTACAATGTTTTGGGTTAAGGGTTGGATTTTACATCCGTTTAGTTTTCAAGGGCAGGGGCAGGGGTACGAGCATGGAGTTCCATCTTGAATACCCCACGTGCCCCCAAAATAATTAGTCTATTCATTATGTAATATATGTTATGTATTTGAATAATTATTGTAATATGTAGAATTAAATGAAATAAATGAGTAATTAATATGGTAAATAAGGTTAAACGGGGGATTGAAGCCAAACAAGGTTAACAGAAGTTGTGACGGAAACGTGGGAGTGATCGGGATGGTCTTAAGTGTAGGGATTGATGTTCTTAGATATGGTCAAATGTTGATCCTTAACCATGCAGTTATAATATTTTACCTTATACAACAATTGAAGCTTTAAGTTTTTGGGAATTGGATGTTGATAACGACATTCTTCGTCATGTCTTATTAGGGGCAATGAAATGTTGGTAGACGTTTACCACTGTTTATATCAACGTATGATTCGTCTTGTGCAAGTGGGAGATTGAAAGATCTTATATGCCCAAGAGCCATTATAGAATGATATTGATAATAACACATGATCATATAGGGGTCACACGTTATAGCAAGTTACCACTAATTGATTGTTTATTAGTATAATTTGATTATTAATAAATATATCAACACTTGTATTTTAATTGGAAAAACATTATTTTACGAAATAATATTTTAACAACATATTGGGAATTATTATTTCTAGGAAATAATAAAAAAGAGAACAAAACTAGTTACATATATCATAAGATAAGATTATGTTAAGTTTTGTACAAACTTTTGGGAATTTAGGTACCAATTAGTTACACTTGAAATTAATTCGTTAAACAAAGCTAAAGTTGACTTGAAATTGGTCTCCGCGACCTCATGGCCGAAACTGTCTAGGCATGGTCCAATATTGCTTTTTCTTTGTTTATTATATGGTCCATGCTTTTAAGAGACATGATTTTGCTTTTACTTTATTGTCTAGCCTTTTTGCATGGTTAGATGTATAAAAGAAAGACGTATGCAAGTATGTGGGCTAGTTATTTTTCTTGGGATTCTTTGTCTTCTTTTGATTGAAACACCGAGAGCTAATGCTCCCAAGGGGATACCAAAATTCAAAGATCAAAGCCCTCTTTTCCCCCTCACTTTCTTGCATTTTGTGCTAGAGAAAAGTCTTTTAGTTGTTTCACCTTTGAACATATATTTGGTATATATTTCTAAGGATTATTAACAACTAGTTTACACGTAATTCACTAGCATTTAATGGTAGCTTCATCTTGCTTGGTGGATACTTCTAGAGAGCTTCTTTAGAGCTAAAAGTTATCTTCATCAACTTCCTAATTTCCAAAAGGAACCAAATTCTTTGAATGTTTTTATGGATTTCCTTTCAATGGTTGCTTTAATCTTTCTAAGTCTTGCAAAATGATCTTGATGGTGAGAATAAAGCTGGTTTAATTTTGATCAAAATTAAAGTATTCTTTTGTTATCTTTGTGTTTATGAAACAATTATGAATAAAAACCATACATGACCTAATTCTACCACAAGGGATGCTAACCGCTACTATGTGACATTTACTGATGATTTCAGTAGATATATGTATGTTTATTTGATTAAACTAAGTAGAGAATCAACAATGTAGAAATATAAAGATGCTCAAAAACGATAGGGTAGAGAATATCTTAGTATCGAGTTCAACGACTATCTTAAGGTATGTGGAATAGTTTTATAATTGACCCATCTTGACACACCACAACTTATTGGTGTGGCTGAGAGGAGAAATCAAACTTTGCTAGACATGATTTGTTCCATGATGAGCCGAGATTCACGTCTATTAAGAGAGTATACCTTAAAGATTTTCGACCATATCCAAGATCTTGATCCTAGAAAAATGGTTTCCAGGACACCTCATGAGACGTGGAGTGCAACACCTCCCTCACTCGCACATATCAAGGTATGGGGTTATAAGGCTCTCGTTAGGTGCGAGACCCATAACAAAATGGAGTCCAAAGCAGAGAAGTGTATATTTATTTCTTACCCAGAACAATCGTTTAGAGTCTTGTGTGAAAGTGAGTTTGATATGTATTTTATATACTAGTTTAAAAACCAACTAATTAGACTAAATAACACATGATGGGCAGTGTACCTAATGGAATAATAGGATAGTTCTGGTAAGTCAGGTATGGAACCCAGGGAACGATAATAACCCCTCACCTATTATTTTATCATGTTTCTTGGGAATTGATAATGCTCTCTCTCATCAACTAAAACATCTGCAAGATCTAAAACACAAACAAATTAGTAATAAGAAGGAAAAATAATCACAAACATTAAAAATTATGAGAATCCTAAATTACTTAAATCCTAACAAACCAAACACAAAACTAAATAGTTTTAAACACACCAAATAAAATAGAAAAGTAAACCAAGGTTAATCACTCCTTCTCATCATCATCTCAATCACTCACTGCACTAGTACTAGCACTACCTCCATGCTCAACCCATCGCTCCTCCTAAGAAGGAATGTAAGTGTAGTGGGCTGGGGCTCTAGCCGTGGGCACTAGCAATAGGTGACGCATCATTGCCGCCATAGAGTACCCGGAAGACTTTAAACCCCTTCCAATGTCATCATCATATTGTAGAGAGATCACATGGTAAGGATCCATTGATAACTCGTCTCTCATGGGTGCACTATGATCCCCTTGATCCTCCACCCTTGGTCGCACATTTCGACGCTCCTCTGGTACTACAATGGGAACATCATTAGGCACCGAGTAGTTACCACTATTGGATTCGGTGTATAAGCCATTAACTATAATTTGTATAAACTTGAATTGATGGTGGTACAGTCCTTTTGGGTTGCCCTCAAACCTAGCAATCGAATAGGATGACTTTTAGAGAGAGAAGATTGATTTATTCATTATTATTTCGTTAATATATTAATTAGAAATCAAAATATATAATTTTTTGAAATATTATGAGAATAATATATTAATTAGAAATTATAATATTTAATTAATAATTAATCAGAAATTAATTGGATTAATTTTGGAATTAATTGGATTAATTAAAAGTAGGAGGACTAAAGGTGACAATGTTCAATAATTGAGCATTTAGAAATTCTAGATCCTCCCATAAGCGGTGGATGAATTCTAGATGCTTTCTCGGGTTTCCGTGGGCTCTAAGGGTGCCTTGGATGCCTCGGGGATGAAGCTAAGGGATTTGGGTTATTTTGCAGATACGTGCCTTATCTAAAACCTTCTCGTCACCTATATAAACCCTCCTTGGGGTTGAATTTTGCTAAGAGCCCTATATGAAATTTTGGCTCCTTCTCTCTCTCTCTCTCTCTCTCTCTCTCTCTCTCTCTCTATATATATATATATATATATATATATATATATATGTATGTATAGTTTTCCTTGGTTGCTAGGTGTTGAGCATGAACGCTTCTAAAACCAATTGGTGTTAGAAAGGGCGCAAACTTACCCATGTAGCACATTCATACCTATAGGACCAGGCATTCGATTGCGACACTCTGGGCCATCGCGCGAGGACTTTGGTCGATGCCATTTTTGACCCATAACAATCCTCCCCTTAGAAATTACGCCCCGAGAGAATAGAACCCTCACCATTGGCTTTGATGCCACTTGTTGAGCATCATCACTACCGGTTGATCTAAAACCAATTGTTGTTAGAAAGGGCGCAACCTTACCCATATAGCACATTCAGCCCTCTAGGACCAGACATTTAATCGCGGAACTCCATGCCATCACGCGAGGACTTTGGTCGATGCCATTTCTGACTCCCAACACTAGGGTTTGGGTGTGAACCGTTAGAGGCCGGAAACTTGTGGCGCTTGCTACCAAAGGTATTCAAGAAGGAATTAAAGATTTTTTACAATAACAATCTTAAAGGTTAGTGTTTCTTATTCTTATGAGTTAATTAGTTCATAGGAAAGTTTTATAATCTAGGGTTCATAGTATGTTGCTATTTTTGAAAGACATTGATCAAACTAGGTTGCATGTGCCCTAATTTATTTGAATTGTTTGAATAATTATTCCGCTTAGTGTATTGAACTTGTAACCCTAAAAACCCATCAGTAGTATCAGAGACATGGGTTGTCTTTCATGGATTTGCACATTTGTGAGTCGATAAAAGAAAACTGTTATGATCTGTCGCAGCTCACGATGTGATCTTAGAGGCTCAAAATGTGAGCTCAGTCTAATGCAAATTTGTTTGCTGTAAATCAGGTCTCACAACGTGAGCTATGATGCTCACGGCGTGAGCTCAGCCAGATCCAAAAAACATGTGCCAATTCTGCCTTATCAACTTGTAATTGATATCTTCTTGCCATATTTTATCTTAAATTCATTTTTGGTATGTCTTGCATGATAAATTAAAAACCTAGATGTTAGGAGATTGGCATTTGACATATCAAATTATTTTGTGATTAATATAATTGAGTTTTTAAGTACTTAAATAATTAATTTGAATATTAATGAAACTTAATAATTAGTGTCACATAATATAATGTTTATTTTATAGATTATTATAAACATAGTATTTTGAAAAGTTTAAAAATACACCCTTATGGATCTTATTATTAATTTAATTAAGTGATTAATTAAAAGATAGTTAATAAATCCATGATATGGTTTAAATTTAATTAAATTAAAAGTTTAATTTATTAAAAGATTAAACCCTTGGAATTTTAAAATGTTTTAAAATACACCTTATACCATATCTAAAATTAAATGTTTATTGTTTACTATATGTATAAGAATAAGTCAGTCAAACCGCTTGTACGCCTCATTCACAAAGCCGACCTATAAGGGGAGCTGAAGGAAGCGGCCTATAAAATGACCGCCAATGGGTATCCACTCTTACCCACAGCTCCCTTGATGGGCAGAGGGTCGTTAGCTGAACAAGTTTGATAGGACAATTAATTCTCATTTCTAAGTATAATGAAATTATAAACTAACTACATATTTACAAAATTCCCAATCTTAGTTACTTTAGGAAAAATGTGAATTTGATGATAATCAATGAAATTGCACATTGCACTTTATATAAGTCGTTAGTGGAGCGTGTGTGGTTAACCAACACACTAATATGGACTAATAAAGGGTGGCAATGGGTGTCTTGTAAATTATCATTGATTAATGGAGCTCGTGTGGCTAACTGGCACATAGATTAGATGATAAATGACATCGATAGTACCAAGCTAATTTGCATGGTTATTCACATATCGTTTGTGATAATCAACATCCCAATCACAATTTGAGAGCATAATCAAAATTAAACATGCCAGTGAATAGTTCAATGAATCTTAAAAGATCTAGGAGTTTCAAAAGATTGAACTTGGTAAACGCTTTAGCACCTAAAATAGATTCAAATTTGATTATGACATCTATGTTCAAAGTTTGGAACGAAAATATGGTTCCTAGCCTTAATTTAAAATTTTGGGTTAATAATTAAGGATTAAAATCAACTAACTTGAATTCCATTTTCTCCTATTACAGATGTAAAGTCCAGACAACAATGGTCTTCCTCGTTCTTCTGGAAATGTTTATCCTTTTGAAGATGACCTTCCACATTGTGGTCAAGGTGAACGTAGATTTCATTCTTCTGGAAATGGTGGAAATGGAGGTCATGCTTCTTCATCTCTTCCTCTTCCTCCTCTAGTGACTCTCCGTAACTCATGTTTCCTTCAAGTGGGAAAATACGAAATTACTCAATCCCTGTTGGCATGCAAACATCAGGATGGAAAGTCTGTGTGTGCACGTGTTCTGAAAATGAAATCGTACATTGACAAATTGAGAATGTTTGGTGTCATTTTCCCAAGGGAGCTAGCCATTTACTTGGTTCTAATTTTGGTTCCTGAGTCATATAGTCAGTTCATTAAAGACTACTATATGACTGACCACAATGTGACCCTAATCGATTTGACACATATGTTGATTGTTGCTAAAGCAAAAAGTTCTTAAGAGCACAAGTTAAGAAAAGTTTTTGAAGGATCTGTCTCCCAAATTTCCATGGACATTGACAATGGCAACAATGGTAGTCCAGATAAGGTTTCTCATCTGAATGGAAATAGATCGGCCAAGGTCAAACCATTTGACCATATGGTAAAGAGAAAGGCTAGTTCTGAGATAGTTCCATGTGCTAATCCTAAAAGGTCCATATGTTTTTATTGCAAATTGAAGAGGCATTGGTTGCGAAGCTTCCTAGTGTAACAACGTGAAAATTTAAAACAATTTTTCATTTTTCAAACCTAACATATCACGTATAAATCATCTCAAAACTCAAGGTATCAAGTGTTATCACAGTAAAACATATCCTAGAATCCTAATTATAAGTCTGCTGCCAGTGTGTACAAATCATGCCTGCGCCTTCCCGCGATCCTCGCTAGTACCTGAAACACAAGTCACATAACTCGGTAAGCATAAATGCTTAGTGAGTTCCCCAAAATACTACATACAACACATAAGCCACTCGAGGCTACAAATTGGTATGACCCTCTGGTCAATGCGTCCCAGCGGGACCCTCCAGTCCCATAGCTCGTTGGGCCCTCCGGTTTAGTCTAATCGAGGACCCTCTGACCTCATAGATCGTTGGACCCTCTGGTCTGGTCTATATAACACATAGCATACATATAACACAAAGCACATAGATACAACTCTAGGTAATGTTTAGTGAGAAGTCTCACCTCTGGTAATCTCGGAAAGTATCGAACTTGAAATACTAATCTAGTCTCCTCCTAATCACATAAAGTAATTTATCTCTAATTAACAACGATTCTCATAGGCTTGACTAATCCCTTCCTATAATCTCTCAGAAAGGGAAAAGACCATTTTACCCCTCCAATGGTCCAAATGTCCACATGTTTACAAAACCCTAAAAGTCAAAGAAGGTCAACTCAAGTAAATGGTCCAACTTTAACCAGACTCGTTGAGTGCACTCAGGTGACTCGGCGAGTCCATGCGTGTCCTCTGAATCCTTCTAAGGCGTCACTCAACTCGTCGAGTTAACCTTTCACTCGACAGGTTACCACTGATCACGAATCGCGTAACAACATGATCCGACTCGTCGAGTCCATTCAGGGACTCGACGAGTTTCCTCCATGAAAATGATAAAACGACCTTCTAAGGTTAGATCCGTTTCTCTAACTTATGGATCTAACCTTCTAACACCCAAAAGTCACATAAAGGTCCCAACTTTATGTTCATACATTGCACAAACGGCTCTATTTGAAGAAATAACTCTTAAAATGGAACCTTAGACTCAAAACTCTTATGGGACTACATAAAGCTGGATGGTTGGGACACTTTGGACCTCTCAATGTCCAGATCTAAAGTCTATTCTTCAATGGGACTCCGTATGGCCCATATTCCAACCAAAGAAGGGGTAAAGAAACCCTAGTTTCATGAGATCTACTATAGACACGAAAATAGGCATGAATTCATACCTCAAACAACAACTTTTGATGAAGTGATAGCAGATTTGTGCTCCTCAAACAACCTAGCTTGAATCCCCTCCTTCCTTCTTGCAAGAATACACTAAAAGTGAAGTAATTAGCTCCTTCCCTCACTCTCTATGCTTCTGGGTCGTTAGGGTTTCTCAAGTGGCTGTGTGGCCACACATGAAGGCCATAAGGTCCTTTAAATTGGGAACTGGCCCAAAGATTTAGGGTTTCTGTCCACAACGCGGACTCGTCGATTCGACCCTCCGACTCATCGAGTCCATTCATTAATCTGAGTCATCAGTCGCGATCCCACTTGACGAGTTTAGGCATCAACTCGTCGAGTCCCTCTTCTCATCTCAAACATATATTTAAATTACGATACTTGAAATTCCGGATGTTACATCTAGACTACCTGAAAGATCTTAGAGATGGTAAAGTGAAGTCGTGTGACACTACTTCATGTACATCCATTGTCTAACTCCATTATTTTATTAAGTTCCTATTCATAGATTCTTAATAGATGATTTGATGACCACATTTTGATGTTTTGTAGGACCTAAGAGAAAGAAGGAAGCTTAAGAAGAGTGAGTTGAATCTGATCGTGAGAAATGGATTCCGGTCGCATGGTTCGATGATCAGATTTTGGAAGCTACTCTTAGGAGTTATGATGACTTAATAGATTTCTTAGGAAATGTCTAGAAACATTATTTTCATATTTTTCATTGTAAGGAAAAATGTTTTCATTTATTATCAATAAAAGTGAAGTTTTGGTGAAACACCTATATTATAATGAAATTTATGAAGGTGTTGGTTACATTTCTATTATTAGCAATGTTAATTGTGGATTTGATTCTTAATTATATCATTTGTGGTAATGTTATAGTTAACCGAGTGATAACGAATTCTCATCGCCCAAGTTTCAGTTGGATAGAAACTTGGAATCGTGCAATTCGAATTGTGTGATGTATGAGAATCTTGATCATTGGAAGATTATGATTAATTCGTTGATCACATGTTTATGTGAGACAAAGTGAAGGACTAATGGATCTAGTACATGTTGATATGGAATATATAGATCCACCACAAAGGACGATAACTCTATTCGTCATGATTTACTGATGGTTCAGTAAATCTGATTATGATACTTTGAATTTCAAAGAGCGGCGAAACGAATAAGAAGAATCTGTTAGGCAGAAAGATAAAACTTTCTCCAATCTGAAAGGAAAGGTGAGTACTTTGGCATCGTGTTTTATGATCATCTTAATTATGTGGAACTATGTCACAATTGATCCTCTAAGGACATCTTAATTGCATTTGTATGACTAAGAAGAGTAATAGGATATTGTTGAAGTGGTTAAATCAAAAGATGAGTCATATTTCAATTCCAATGAAGTTTCAGAGTCATACTCTAGTAAGTACACATCATATCTTGAAACTTATTTTATACTAAGTAGGTTTATAACACCTCATGAAATGTGGAGTAATAATGTTTTCTTACGCTAGCACATTTGGAATTGGTAGTTGTGATGTTGTGGTTAATACAAAGGATAAACTAAGACCAATTACATGAAGTGTTGATGGGAATTCACACTAACTTTTGAATATTTGTTTTAGTTCATCAAGGAATGTTCCCCAAAGAAAGAAACTTATATGTCAAGATGTCAGAGGAGTGTTATTGATCTTGAAGAGTTTTAGGGGTCAATCAAGAATAAACCTTTTTCGTTATCACTAGCACAGGACCTGAGGTTAATAACCTATCATGTTAAATTGACACATTCTTATTTTTGTGCCATTTCCAGTTGACTTGGAAATTTTTATGAGTTATATGGTTCTTATTTGACTACAAAAGGTTGAGCATGTTGGTCAGTAATGGTTTATTGCTCAATATAGGTGAGCTGCTTGACAACACGGAACCACTAGTAGAACCTTGAGCTACCAGAGGGGAAGAAATTTAGAATAAGCAATGTTCAGTCCATGAAAGGAAAAACTAAATTTGAGTTTGGTTTTTTTTTTCATAAACCTTATCTTATGGTTGTAGGTTAGAAATGAAAATTTTACATGGATAGGAACGTATACACCATAAAATCTAGGTGGCAAAAGTTTTGCTCTAATTCATGAAAATGATTACGAGGAAACACTTTCGCTAGTAGATTTTAAAGATTGATAAATATCATTTTGGTTAGTGGTTTTGTTAATTGCGCTCTCAAATTCGCAATATGATTATGACATCCATTTTCATAGTTCGAATTGTGAGAAATGGCAAGGAATTGTTTAAACGTTCATGACTTATAGATATAAGTTTTGAAAGGGTTTAAACACATACATGCTATTTAATGAAGGTGTATGAAGACTTATCAAAGCATTACATATTAGAAATCCGCACTTTAGTAAGGAAGTAAAAAATTATTGATTTCTAAAAGTCCAGTTGATTTTAGACACACATCAAAGCTAGTGGGAGCATAATGGTTATCCTAAGTGTTGCAAGTTGGCAATGCTATTTCTAGGAAACAAAGTCCACAAATTTGCAAGTTGTAAACTTTGGAAATTGTTTCGCTATAGTAAAGGCTCAAAGGAGAAGACACTTATACTTCATTCCAAATCTAAAATTTTAGATTGAATGTCTAATGGAACTTAGTCATGGACATATATGCATATCATGTTGAAATGATTCAACATAGGAAATTCAATATATGGAAATATTATAGCAAGAGACTGATCAGATATCAAGTCTTTATGTAAGACATTATGAATCGAGTCCCATACGCTTCAGATATAGGATCAATTCCATATGGTATAATATTCACTTGTTTTGTTTTTTTTCCAAATACCTTTCGCATTGTGAGGGAAAAGGACTAGAACTTTACGTGACCAGAGTTGTTAAAAAAACAACTATCAAGAAACACTCTAGAATTTACTAAAGACTGGTTGCTTTAGGACAGTTGGAAGTATAGTATCACTTGGAAGGACCATATAGACATGTTTTGGGTTAAGCTGATGGTCATATTGGAATATGGAAATCTTTCCATAGTGGGAGTTGATTATATAAATCTATATGTGAGTTAGAAACTTTAATTCAAGGAAGGTGTCTAAGGAGTTATCTTGAATTTGAGACTTCATTACCATGGAATTATTTTTAGTAACAAAAGTTCCCATGGAACATTTTGTGATATCGTATGCTAAGTCTCTGTGACTTTGGAGCCTCGACATTGCAGAAGTAAATTTCATGTAAAGTTGGAAACCTAACGCTTATAGTAGTGACAAGAATTTAGAATTGTGAAATGAGTGTCATTAGAATAGTGTCCAGTCAATTTGTTAGCAAAGGAAGGACCATAGAGAGACTTAGTATGCATGTTTATAACATGGCATGACTAATGTTTAAATTCAAGTGTTTATTTTATTACTCAAAACATTATACAATGAATAAACTCTAACTAATATGGTGATTAAAAAATAAGTGTTTTATTTATATTCAATAGTTTTGAGACCATAGTTAATTAGGTTATTATTGTGTTTCACTTCGCATGTTTTACTTACATAAGAATTAGATTATTCAAATTCCACATTCGCTCGTGCTTTTGGAAGTAAGTAGCGAATTAAGATTGTCATGAATTGATCTATAGATTGTCTACGGGAATTAGACATAGCAATTGTTTGACGCAATGTTCATGAGTACTTAGAAAATCGGGATTTTAAGTATTAGATAAACCCATGCTCAAAGAATTACTTCATGGATTTTATTATGACTAATTTTGAGCCGATAATATCTTATATTCGTGAAACAGAGATACATGAGTTGTTGTCTACAAGTAAGTTGTGCATTGATAATACGTAAACATATTAGTAACTTGATGTTATAAAACATATTGTTGTGTGTCAGTTGATGAGTAAATAGTACAAGAATATAAGTTGAAGTTGATCCGTTCCTTTTTCCCAAATGTGAGAAGAGAAATCTTTGGGCCCCTCGATGATTTTATGATGACATCTAAAGTGCTTGGCCATGTCTGAATTGAATTGATGTGTTCAATTGGTGGTCTGATTTCAATCGTAATAAATTAGAAATTAGGAAACAAATCTTAGACAATGAGATTAATTATAATCCATATCTCATGTCCGTATGATATCTTGTAGAACGGAGGAATATTTGATCACTTATCGTAGGACACATAAATGACTGGATCAGAGTTCGACAACGGATTTTGGTGGCTATAATTTGCTGGTCAATTCAGTAGTTATACTGGCATTTGTAGTTATTAGACTTATCCATGTGAGAGAATGTTGGATTAAGTGTTTAAGCCATTAACTATAAGTGATATAAGCTTGAATTGATGGTAGCACAATCCTTTTTGGTTGCCCTCAAACCTGGTATTTGAATAGGATGACTTTTAGAGAGAGAAGATTTATTTATTTATTTATTATTTGGATAATAAATTAATTATAAATCAAAAAATAAATGATTTTTTGATATATTATGCGAAAGATATATCAATCATAAATTATAATATGTAATTAATAATTAATTAGAAATTAATTGGATTAATTTGATTAATTAAAAGTAGGTGGACTAAAGGTGACAATGTTCAATAATTGAGCATTGAAAATTGTAGAACCTCCCATAAGGGGTGTACAAATTCTACATGCTTTCTAGGATTTCCTTGGGCTCTAAGGGTGCCTTGGAAGCCTTAGGGTGGAAGCTAAGGGATTAGGGTTATCTTGGAGATACCTTCCTTCCAACACCTTGCCATCACCTATATAAACCCTCCTCGGGGTTGAATTTCATCCAGGCCTTCCTTCTAAGAGCCTTGGATGAAATTTTGGCTCCTTCCCTCTTTCTCTCTATAGTTTTCCTTGGTTGCTAGGGTTTTGGGTGTGAACCGTTAGAGGCACGACACTTGTGGCACTTGCTACCAAAGTTATTCAAGAAGGAGTTAAAGATTGTTTACAATAACAATCTTAAAGGTTAGTGTTTCTTATTCTTATTAGTTAGTTAGTTCATATGGAAGTTCTATAACCCACGGTTAATAGTATGTTGCTATTCTTGAAAGACATAGATCAAACTAGGTTGCATGTGCCCTAATTTATTTGAATTGTTTGAATAAATTTTCTGGTTAGTGCATTGAACTTGTAACCCTAAAAACCCATCAACCACCCCCAAGTCCACCAAAATGTGTGTCCTTTTGAATAAGAGTGGATTTAAATCGCGACTATGTACCAAAGTGAGAAATTTTGCCTCAGGCTCATTAAAAGTTCCATAGGAATTGGCTGATGTAGTCACCAACATTCCCCTATGGACAGGAGATCCATGTAACACCCATAAAAACATAAGAAATTTAAGCTTTTGAAAACCCACTAATTTCACAAATTGTTTACAATCATAGTTTTCAAAACAGGTTTACCATCAGAGTCTCCGAAAATCAAAAGTCAAAAACATGAAGATGTGTACGGTCACAAATTTGCCTTCCCACGATCATTTGAAGTACCTGAAACATAACCAAAAACTGTAAACCAACGCTTAGTGAGTTCCCCCAAAGTACCAACATATTAAATATGCATAATAACAAACAACATGCATACAGAGCACAGTAGTAAACAAGCAACAACATCATACAATGCCCGTCACACCTGTCACACCGCCAATAGTAAAACCAACCAATTTCACAAATTGTTTACAGTCATACAATGCCTGTCACACCCCCAAACCGGAACGGCGGAAACGTTCGAGGGCGGAGGACATCATGTATAGTATCATAACAATGCACAATAGTAAAAAAGCAACATCATCATCCATTGCATTGATAATATAATTTAATACAAGTGTGCTCTGTGTATAGTTTGAAAGACACCAAAATATGAATCGAAATTAAAGACGAGTCTCGAATGTGCTCTGTCTTCTCAAAACCTGGTCCAGTGTACCTGTCTACTGGTGACATGAGAATACAAGTTATTTTGAAAGAGTAGATCAACATTTAAGCTAGTGAGTTCATAAGTCTTTTAGTGTCAAATGTTTATATAAGTTTGATGAAAGTCTTTGTAAATGTTTGATCTAAATGTTTTTATCTCCTCGAAAATCCTATATTTTCTACTTATAATGAATTGTAGTCTTTTACCAAGACCCGACTGTTCTGTATGTTTGTTCTTTTGTAAAAGTGATTGTTTTTCCCAAGTAGGACTATAATTACCAAAAATATAGTTTACATTACCGTTTATGTGAGAATATCACAATATGAATGTAATGGGAAAATAAATATGTATTGTAGTATTGTATATAGTAACTACCATTGTAATAATTACCTTAAACCAAATTGTTTAACTAAGGTAAAATGTGATGAGATTGTAACCATACTTGATTGACTAGTAAAACACGACGTTCGAAGACGTCGAAATGGTATGACATTCGTCACCCATAGACTTGCAGGTCTCACTGTGGATAGCAGCAAGGTGTAGGATGGTCAATCCTGTATAGATCTATACACAAATTCACGCTCTCCCTCCAGGAAGCTCTGGTTACAAAACGTGACACAACAGTATATTTCCATGTCCTGAAGTAGTGACTCACATTAATGTTATAGTATTCTTGTATTTCCATAGTATGTATTCTCTGTTCTAGTGTATAGTATGTTCCTCACTGTTTCTCTTTATAGTATGCTCTTTCTGTTTCTTGTTATAGTATGTTATTTATGTTTCATGTTATAGTATGTTTGAACTGACTCATGTATGAACTGAATCTTGTATGTTTCATTGTTCTAGAAATAGTGAGTAGTAATGCTCTAAACTATACCTATTATAGTTTACTAGTAATGTAGTTTGAATGACTGATCATGTTTGTACACCTTTACTACCCAGATGTATTGAACTGATGAAAGAAATTTTATATCTACATACATATCATACATATCCATAATATATATATATATATATATATATATATATATATATATATACATATATATATATATATATATATATATATATATATATATATATATATATATATATATATCTAAGATTCAAACAACACTCGGACAAACAACTGATACCTTAAGTCCACAATCAAACAAGGAACACGAGATAAAGCAAGTTATCAGTCCTAAGCCCTTTCAACCTTATTTATATAACTATATATATATATATATATATATATATATATATATATATATATATATATAGACATGATTTTGACAATATATATTTGAAAGTGTTTGATAAAGAGTTTAATATATAAAAGAGTTTTAACCATTAGAATGGTTATTGATGACTTGATGTCAGTTTATAAAATGTTTTGAAGTAGTTTCTTTGATAACCCAATTTTGAAGTATATGGAATCCACTTGTTTAATAGTTATTAATCACATGTGATTGATACAATAACTATAATGTTTTCTACCTGTATGCCCCCCCCCCCCCCATAAAAGCATTTAAAATAATTTAAAAGATAAGTTTAGGGGTATGAACTCACTTGTAGTGGGTGATTCGAATGTAAGATCGATATAGGATGCTAAGTGTCAAGTGATGTCTTGAGCACAAACAGATCGTATTAAGCATATAATGACACAATTATGTATATAATTAGTGTATATAACAACTAATCATGTTAGGGAACAACCTTAGGAACTAGGAAACACTTGGAATGAAGTGTTACAATCACATACGATTATAATAAAGGTGTTCACGGCCACACAAGGGAGTGTTTACGGCCAATGCATGCTCAGGGCCAAGGTCATTACGACCAACACATGAAATAGCTAGTTTTTACGGCATGAGTTGAGGGGTTCACGACCATGACATGAACTAAGAAGGGTTTACAGCCGTAAACTCTTGATGTTCTTGCTAAAATGGTTTCTTCTAGGATGTTAATCAAGAGCTTCAAATGAATACCAAGTATATGGAAAGGATACTTATGATTTGGAAGCTATAAGGGGTGATTACATTTGAAAGAACTAGTGTGTGTTCTTGGTGTTCTCGGTGTTGTTGAAGATCTAACCCCAAAAGAGGTGAATTAACGGATGAAATCATGGGGTTTTACTAGATCAAGAAGGATATCAACAAATAAAGAAAACATCACTTACAAATTTGTCGAGAAATGGAAGTGTTCTTGATGATACTTAAGAGATAAATGACTGTTCTTGACTTGGAAGTGTGAGAAGTGAAGAAAAATGAAGGCATAACATACTTAAGGGTGGAGTTCATGGCCAAACAAGAGCTTACGACTGGAAGCTCTAGTCTATGGCCGTAAGCTCCAAGTGATGGAGTTTTCCGGCTTGAATGTTGCACATGAACCCTAGTAGATACTTCCTAACAGTCAATCCTTGGATCTATAAGGCTTAGAACACTCAAACAGATCCTTAACAATGCTAAAAGATAGCAAAAACAAGTAAGAATTTTGATTGAATTGAATGGATTTACAAGATAGAAATTCCGGGTTGTCACATCATCCCCCGGTTAGAGAGAATTTTGTCCCGAAATTAGAGTTTAAGAAATTAAAAATAACTAAGTAAAAAGATGAGGATATTTTAGTTTCATTTGATCGTTTGCTTGAGCTCTCGGTCCATGATCTCTACCGGTTCTTCCTTGAAGTTGATGCTCTTGTTGATCTCGTTCTCGTCGAGTGGGATTACAAGAGTCTCATCGAACATACTCTTTTTAATGTTTGAAATGTGGAAAGTAGGGTGTACGTTACTAAGTTCTTGAGGTAGTTTGAATTTGTAAGCTATAGGGCCGATTCTACCAAGAATCTCGAAAAGCCCTACGTATCTTGGATTTAGCTTTCCATGCTTTCCGAAGCGTATCAATCCCTTCCAGGGTGAGACCTTCAAAAGAACACGGTCACCAACCTAGAATTCCAAAGGTTTCATTCTCATGTCTGCGTAGCTTTTCTGTCGGTCTCTAGAGGCTTTCAATCATTCACAAATATGAACGATCTTCTCTGTTGTTTCCCAAATGATTTCCGAACCTGTGAGAGTGCTATCATGAACCCGTCCTTTAGCTAACTGTGTGTCAACCACCTCAGCCCAACACAAAGGGGAACTGCATTTTCGGCCATAAAAGGCTTCAAATGGAGCAGCGTTTATGGTCGTGTGATAACTGTTATTGTAGGAGAACTCGACAAGGTGTAAATGAGTATCCCAAGCCTTCCCAAAGTCTACCACACAAGCTCGCAACATATCTTCAAAAGTTTGAATAGTCCTCTCACTTTGTCCGTCGGTTTGCGGATGGTAGGCCGTATTCATGTCCTGCCTAGTTCCTAGGGAACCTTGTAGTGACTGCCAGAACCATGATGTGAATCTACTATCTCTATCAGAGATAATGGATATGGGAACACCATGCAGTCGTACGATCTCCCTAATGTAGGTTCTCGTTAGTTTCTCCATCTTTTTAGTTTCTTTGATAGGCAGGAAGTGAGCGGACTTTGTTAACCTGTCTACAATCACCCAAATGGTATCCAGACCACCCGTTGTCTTGGGAAACTTGGTTATGAAGTCCATTGTGATCCGCTTCCACTTCCATTCCGGTATCTCTAGTGGTTGTAGTAAACCTGAGGGTTTCTGGTATTCGACCTTAACCTTGGCACAAGTAAGACACTTACTCACGAAGGTGGTAATCTTTGCTTTCATGTTAGGCCACCAGTATAGCTTTTTGAGATCCAGATACATCTTATCTAAACCTAGGTGGACGGATTATCAAGTGTTATGCGCTTCGGTTATGACAAAGTCTTTGAAACCACCATGCCTTGGTGTCCAGATCCGATCCATGAGATATAAGGCCCTGCCACCCTTGACTTCCAAGTTTTTATCCATCCCTCTTAGGGATTCACCCGCCACATTTTTAGGTTTGAAGGATTCTAGCTGAGCCTCCTTAATTTGTTTGGGCAAATGTGAATGGATAGTCATAGTCAATGATTTAACTCTACGACCAGAGTATTGTTTCCGACTTAGGTCCTCAGCTACTACGTTGGCTTTACCGGGATGATAACGAATTTCAAATTCGTAGTCATTGAGTAACTTAACCCACCATTGTTGTCTCATGTTGAGCTTCTTCTGGTCGAATATATGTTGAACACTCTTGCAGTCAGTAAAGATAGTGCTTTTGTAGCATATAGATAGTGTCTCCAGATCTTCAGAGCAAATACAACTGCTCCAAACTCAAGATCATGTGTGGTGTAGTTCACTTCATGTGTCTTAAGCTGTCTTGAGGCGTAGGCAATGACCTTACCTCATTGCATAAAAACACAACCGAGTCCTTGGTTGGATGCATCGCAATAAACCACAAAGTCTTCTATCGCTTCTGAGAGGGATAGTATTGGTGCACTGTATAAGGCTCACTTCAGTGTTTGGAATGCTTTCTCTTGTTTCTCTTCCCAGTCAAAGGCCACGCCTTTCTAGGTCAATGTAGTAAGCGGTTTCGCGAACCTAGAGAAGTTCTGAACGAACCTGCAATAGTAGTTAGCCAGGCCTAGAAATTGACGAATTTCTGTAGGCATCTTCGATGCTGACCAGTTCTCAATGGCCTTTATTTTGGAAGGATCCACGTGAATTCCTTATTCGGTAACCACGTGAACCACGAATTCGACTCTTCGAATCCAACATTCACACTTCAAGAACTTCACGTAGAGCTTCTCTGACCGTAGTGTTTCTAAGATCTGACGTAGATGTTTACTATGCTCCTCTTTACTACGATCGTAGATAAGTATTCATCGATGAATACAATGAAGAACTGATCAATGTAAGGACGGAACACCCTATTCATTAAGACCATGAATACTGCGGGTGCATTGGTCAATCTGAAAGGCATTACTACAAACTCGTAGTGTCCATAACGAGTTCAGAAGGCTGTCTTGGGAACATCCTCCTCTAACACTCGTAACTGCTGATACCCAAATCTTAGATCAATCTTTGAAAAGTAATTCTCCCCTTGAAGTTGGTTGAATAAGTCATCTATGCGAGGTAGAGGGTAACGATTCTTGGCGGTAAGCTTGTTTATTTCTCTGTAGTCGATGCACATACGGAACGATCCGTCTTTCTTCTTCACAAATAAGACCGGTGCTCCCGAGAGTGAGAAGCTTGGTCTAATAAAGCCCTTGCTGAGTAGTTCATTCAGTTGATCGGATAGCTCTTGCATCTAAGCTGGTGCTAGAGAATAGGGCGATTTGGCCACTGGGGTAGCCCCTGGAACTAAGTCGACTCTGAACCCGACTTGACGCTGTGCTGGTAATCTTGGTAATTCTTCTGGAAAGATGTCGGGAAAATCGTGTAGTTCTGGGAATGCATGACATCAACCACATGAGCAAGGAATGCATGACATCCCTTTTGTAAGTACTTATGGGCTTGTATACTCGAGATGATACGAAGGTTCGTGTTGGGTTTGTCGCCATAGATAACTAGAGTTTCATTAGATGGTAGATTAAGGCGAATGAGCTTTTCATAACACATGATATCACCACAATGAAGACTCAACCAATCCATGCCGATAATGACGTCGTAACTTTTAATTGAGACCGACATGAGGTCGATTGGAAATGAATGGCTATCTAGAGTTAGGGTACATCCCATGTATATACTGCTAGTGATCTCAGTCTTTCCTTTATCCATTTCTACAGTGAACGTTTCTTTAAGTGCAGTGGTTTTTGTTTTAGTATGTGAGCAAATTTCTAGTTCACGAAACTCCTCTCCGCTCCACTATCAAACAGTATGCATGCATTAGAGCTATCGAGGAGAAACGTACCAGTGACCACTGTAGGGTCGGCTACAGCTTCCTCATGGCCTATAGCCAAAATTCTTCCCACTCCACCAGTGTTCCCTGCCTTTGGGCAGTTTCTCTTGTAGTGACCCACCTCGCCACATCCGTAGCAAGCCTGACCCACACCAACACCAGGGACTTGGGTTATTGGCCTTGCCGGAGACTTGCAGAAATAGGCAGTGTGTCCTTTCCTATTGAAATTAGTGCACTGCATTTCACGACATTGTCCGTTGTGGTGGAAGCTGCACTTGTTGCACTTGGGCAAGCTTCTAGATACTGCTTCATTGGCACAGTAGTAGTAGGTGTTATTGCAGCATGAACATCCACCACCTGGTTCTTCTTGGAAGAGTTCTGTGACTCTTTGTTCTTGTTATCCCAAAACTTCTGCTACTTGTTAGGATGTTACAATTCTCCCGCACTTGATCTAGACTTCGTCCTCAAAGTCTGCCGCGACGAATAACTCAGGATTGTTCTCCCGCATCTTTGACTCTGGATCCCAGGTCCACTAGGAGCCTCTCCCATGATGTCACTGTACCTTTACGATAGGTATCTCCTTGTTGCGTAGGACCTCATCTTCCATTCTAGGATAGCCACCAGTCTCTCAACATAATTCAGGCGCTCATCGACCTGAATATCATCCAAGGAAACCACTGCTTCATCATCCAATACACACTTTCGCAACTGCAAAACATGGAAAGTGCTATGAATCTAACGGAGCTCTTTAGGTAGATCCAACTTGTAAGCCACCTTTCCAACCCTGACAATCACCTGAAAGGTCTAATATACCGAGGATCTAATTTCCCCCTCTTCTTGAAGTGTATCAAACCCTTCCAGGGCGAGACCCTGAGAAGCACCACATCGCTGACCTGAAATTCAAACTCTAATCGGTATTGGTCTGCAGTCTCTGCCTAATCTGTTAGATAAGCTCCGTGGTCTGAAGGACTACTTCAGTCCTTTCCATAACACTGTGTCCATCCTCTCCCGAACAAACCGAGGTACGACATCTCTGCCTATACAAGAGCTCAAAAGGCAGAGCACCAATGCTGGAGTGATAACTATTGTTGTAGGAGAACTCCACAAGAGGTAGCTACGAATTCCAATCCCACAAAAATCAATAACAGATATCGTTGAGGGTCTATATCGTCCGCTCACTCTGGCCATCGGTCTGTGGATGATATGCAGTGCAGAAAAGCAACCTCGTGCGCAGTTTCTCGTGGAACTTCTGCCAGAAACCGGAGGTGAACCAAATATCATGGTCGGAAAAAATAAAGACCCGAACCCCATGAGGGAAAAAACCAATGTCCCAAACTCTAGGTCATGCGTGGGATATCACGTATCATGCGGCTTCATCTGCCGGGAAGTAGAAGCAATCACTCATCCTCTCTGCATAAGAACTCCCCCCAAACCGGTGATGGATGTATCACTGTATACCTCAAAATCCTCGACTCCTACGTGACGGTCAATACTGGGGCCTCAGATAACCTCTGCCGAAGAGTCTCAAATGCCGATTGCTGCTGAGAGCCCCATCAAAAATTAATCCCCTTCCTCGTTAGATGAGTGAGAGGTACTACAATCTTGGAAAAGTCCTGAATAAATCTCCGATAGTACCCAGCCAAACACCAGAAACTACTAATCTCTGAGGGAGATTTCAAAACTTCCCACCGCGTCACCACCTCGATCTTGGCCGGATTGACCAAAATCCCTTCCTGGGTAATGAGGTGCCCAATAAACTGGACCTCTTGCAACCAACACTCGGACTTCTAGAACAAGGCATAAAGTTGTTCTCGCCTCAAAACTCCTAGAGGCTGACGAAGGTGCTCCTCATGCTGCTCTCTGGTCTTGGAATACACCAAGATGTCATCAATGAACACGATAATAGATCGGTCAAGCATCGGCCTGAATACCTGATTCATCAAATCCATAAACACAACAGATGCATTGGTGAGCCCAAATGGCATCAAGAACTCATAATGCCCATAACGAGTCCAGAACACGGTCTTCTCTACGTCCTCCTCTCTCGCTCTTACCTTATGATACCCAGACCTCAGATCTATCTTGGAGAACCAAGATGCACCCTAAAATTGATCAAAAAGGTCATTAATCCATAGAAGGGGATACCGATTTTCACTGTTAACTTGTTTAACTGTCGATAATCAATGCACATTTATGCGAACCATCCTTCTCCTTCATGAACAATATCGACGCTCGCATAGAGAACTGCTCGGTCTAATGAACTGCTTACCTAACAGCTTCTGAAGCTGAGATCAGAAATCCTGCATCTCAAGAGGGGTCAAGCGGTACGACGCCTTGGCAATTAAGGCCACACATAGAAGAGATCAATCCTGAACTCAACCTGCCTCTCAGGATGAACACTAGGTAACTCCTCCGTAAACACATCAACAAACTTGCTAAAAACTGGAACCTCTAAAACTGAAATCTGATCCCGAAATTGAGTATTAACCACATAAGCCAAGTAAATTGCACACCCGTGCTGAATATACTAACGATCCTTGACTGCCGAACAAAACCCAAAATCTACCCTGGTGCCCTCTCTATAGATAACCAGTTCTCCCCCACCAGGTGTTTGAACTACCACTCGCTATCCCTTACAGTCAATCACTACACTAAACCTACTCAGCCAGTCCATACCCAGTATCACACATACATCTCCCAAAGGGATAGGCATTAGATCGATCGAATAAGGCACCCCAAAGATCTACAATATAGAACGCTGATACACTACAGATGCAGAAACCCCATGTTCGCTGGGGATAGAAACCCGAAACAGACACTTTAACTCCCCAATAGGCATATCAAACTCCTTAATGAATGATCAAGATACAATGGTTCGACTGGCGCTCAAGTCAAATAACACAAGAGCAGGCAAAGTGTTCACTAAGAACGTACCTAATATGCACAAATAGATGAGCATAATATAAAACCTAATCAACAAAATAAAAAATAGAAACATACCAGTAACAACATCTGGAGCTGCTATGGCCTCCTCGGCAGTGAGCTGAAAAGCATGACCTCGAGCCCTCGACGACTCTGCCCTCCCTTGGAGCCCATCGGTAATACTCAAAGTAGATGGCATCGAGGCCTGCCCCATCTTGGCGGAGAGAAATGAAAAGTAGACCTTCAGATGGCCAACCTGATCGCAGTGATACTAAATCCTGGAACTCGGAATTGGGGCCGGCTGGCGACAATCCGTCGCATGGTTCCCTTCCTTGCCACATTAGTGGCATACACTCCCTGATCGACAGACCCCCTCATGAACCTTGCCACACTTCCCAAAAGTGCAGTTACTATGAATCCTAGATCTAGCATCAGCGACCTTGAATGGATTTGGCATTGTTTACGACTTTTCCGGGGCCGGTCTTTGTTCCCTCATATGGAGCTCCATCTCAATCTCACGCTTCCTGGAGGCCTCTAGCAACTCCAACAATGAACCATAATTCTTAGTGGAAATGAATTACATGATATCCGTCTTGAGCATGCTTAAGTAATGTATCATCTCAGCTTACTTCGAAGCAGGAAAGTCAGGGCAAAGCATGGCACTCTTCGTAGACATCTTGGCGATCAACGTCACCGACTCGATCCTCAGTCTCAAATATAACTACTCCTGAGCCAACCTCTCACGCTCCACCATCAGAACATATCTTGAACGGAACATCTCTGAGAACTACTCCCAGGTCACAACAACTTTCTGCTAAGAGGAATACGAGCTATAACAAGTCTCGACCAATGCTTCGCTCTGGACCGTAGAAGGTTCAGAGCACACTTCACCCTCTAGTCAGATGGGAAAGAGTAAGTGAAGTAACATCCCTCAATATCGGATAGCCACCTCAAGGCTATGATTGGATCCTGAACTCCATCAAATGTCAGTTGTTTCGTACTGTCGAAGTCCCGATACTGAAAGGTCCTCCCCACACCAATCTCGACGGTAGTAGTAGCCTCATAAAATACAGCGTATCAATCATCAAAGTAATCCAACAAAACTGTCTTAATAGACCCAAACATCTCTGACATCTGTTCCCGAAAGAGGGAAACAACCTCCTCTGGAAGGATATACCTAACCTGATCCTCTAACAAAGGTGGCATATCTTGGCTACCCGCTCCTGATCATTATTTGAATCCTATCTCAAATCGTCTCATCATCACCATACTAAAAATAAACCAGGGAGACATCAGATAAAACATATATCATATAATGGAACAAACTCCCAACAAAACCCTAGGGGTTATGACTTCCCTGCTACGCGTATGGGTCCTATTCTTTCAATAGTACAGTCCCATACTACCTTCCACACCTACCTCTATTTTTCTTAAGGATCATCCTAACAAACCCAACAATACATACTAGGATATGCATAATATTAATCATTACCCATAGAGGAAAGCTAAGAAACATGAAACTGGTCGGTTGCCTTGTAACACCGTGTTTCGAAATGATTCCTAATTCGAGGTTGTGGTCCAAAGAGAGGCCATGGTAAGGATTAGGCCATTAAAAAATGTAAAATTTAGGTCCAAAGAGAGGTCGGAATGTACTTTAAGGAACTCGGTGAGTAGCCAAGGGTACTCGGCGAGTTAAGGTCAACATGGACTCTTGACCTTGACCGAGGACTTTGAATTTGTCCAGGGGTTGACTAGTGGGTTATGGAGTACCTTATAAGGTTAAGGACTTATGAGTATGGTGTACTATGATGATAGGTGGTGGAACCAGTGTCAAGTGATCTAAGAGTTGGAGTTTACCTTTCATGTCGGCATCTGTGAGGTGAGTTGTCGCCACTATATCGATATGGTCTACGGCACGAAGGCCGGACCTTTAGTTGTTATTGTTATGGTATGCTACATGTTGTTATGATCTGTTAGATTGGAATCGGGGTAGACAGTATGTTATGCTCTTATGATCCATAGGGATTGGTATTTTAGTGACCTGCTTGGTCGGTACTCTAGTTATAGGAGAATTCTATGATTGATGATCAGTGTGACAGATATGTTTGATGTTTGTATATGCCTGTACATGATAATATGCGCACATGTTTATTTGTTGGTGGTTGGGTTGAGGCGGTCCTGCTTTGTGTTGAAGGCCAATATACCCTGTGAGCGGTCCGGGGAGACTGTAGGCCCACGTGGCGGACCAGTCATGCCAAAGGCTTGGGATAGATTTAGACAGACTGTAGGCCCGGTAGGGCGGTCCAGTCAGGCCGATGGCCCAGTATGCATGATGATTGATTGATTATTATTGATATGGTATTGTCAATGTGGTAATGGTATTTTGGGGGTAGCTTACTAAGCCGTCGGGCTTACAGTTTTTAGTTTATTGTTTCAGGTACTTCAGGAGATCATGGAAAGGCGAAGGCGTGACCGTACCGATCCTCATCCTTATGTTATGATTTTTGGGACACTCTGATGGAAAATGATTTGAAAACATTTTTGTAAACAATGCTATTTGGTTTTTATTTATGATTGAAAAAGTTTAAATTTGGCGTAAATTTTATGGATGTTACAAGTTGGTATCAGAGCCTTGGTTTGAGTGAATTGGAGGAATACTCGTGTGAATCCAGTCTGAAATCAAGGAGATTTTCGGAACATAAGTTTTAAAATGGTTTTCAAAACGAAGATGGATGATGCAGAGGGTACGATCAGACGGAGCCTGTAAGTGAACCCCAAAATACCATACAGTTATTTGATATTCTGATATGTTAGAACAACATGCTAGTGCTAGGCTAGGGTTCTTCAGGAATCGCATGATAGACTTGCCCGATTATATGATGCCTATTAGCCTAGGGTTTCTTGTATATGGATTTGGCATCATAACTGTAGATGTTTGGTGTATGCATCACGGCTGTGTATAATCAAGATCTTATGGCTTGAGAATGTCTGATTCGACCTTAGTATAGGATTAGATATTCGAAAGTCTATGGGGTCCAGCATTATGTGCAGCTAGCGTACACCGTCGCTACAGGGGATGATGAAAGTTTCATGGATGTGTGAGTTGTGATAAGTGGTGGGCTAAGCTGGGTACGCTAGGCAAACAAAAAGGTGTACTCCGGGCGTACCAGGAGTACGATAGGCATACGCAATCAGTGCCTAAACCCTATTTTCGTGGTTTAAGCCCTATTTAAGCTCCTTAACTCCCCCTAACCCACTCCATTCTTACCCTCCACCCTCCAACACCCCTTTCATGAAACCCTAACCTTAGATGAGCCTTTTAAGCTAAAAGAAGGTGATTTTCAATGCTTTGGAGTATGCATGGTGCACCTTGTAGAAGAAGGGACTTCTTGTAGAAGTGTTGGTTGCATTGGAGCTTGTTGATCTGGACTTTGTTCACCTTGATCGATCTTCTAGAGGTATGAAGTTTGAATCCCGATGATAAATTTATTAGATCTAGCTAGTTTTGGATGTTATGAGCTTTTGGCCATTTTAGTGCTTAAAATTCAGATCTTCAAAGTTCGTGACCTTGTTTTGGATAAAGTTGGAAACTTTATCCATCTAAACATCATTGTGATTAAGATCCGATGGTTGGAGACTTGGACTTAATGGATTAAGTTGAAGAAGATGCATTTTTGGTCCCATTGGATGCTTAAAGGCTAGATCTTGGTGGTTTCGACCATTATAATTGATAAAGTTGGAAACTTTATCCAGTATGGAGCTTTTAGGATCCATAAAAATGTAATCTTGATCCTTCTATACCTTCCATGAGAGTGTCATGATGTCTTAATGGATTGATAAGTTAAGGTTTGAGCTTTTGAACCTTTTCTAGACATGGAAAGTCATAAAGGTGGAAGCTGTATGACTTAGAATGACGTTATAAGACTAGATCTGAGTGTTGGATGAAATAACTTAAGACATTAAGCACTTAATGGAAAACTGACATTTGGTCGGGTACGCCGGGCGTACCTTCATTTACGTTGCGCATACACGTATGGGGTCCCGATTCTGGTTGGTAAGTACGCCATGTGTACGATCTGAGTACAATGGGCGTACTCTGCCTGAAGTTTGACTTGTTGACTTTGACTTCCGTTCACCGTTGACTTTTCACCAAGTTTGATCTTGAGCTAAACTTGACGGTTGTGGCCTATTAACTAAGATTTCATCTGGTTTTGGTATTGATAGCTTGGGAAGCTGATAGGGCAACAACTAAGGATTTCTTCCAGGAAGCTTCTGCGATCGATGTGAGTCTCCTCACCATACCAATGGGTTGAAGGCACCAAGGCCGACCCATGGCATTTAGTTGGAATGTTTGTTGCATGCATGCTATCGATGTGTTAGGTATTTATGTGAAGACTTTGTGGGGGTTCCCATCGTAGTTAGTCAAGACCATGTGGGGGTTCCCATGACAATTAGTTATATATAGTATGTTGGTTGTCTCTGTGAATCTTTCATGTAGCGGTTATTTAGTGAATGATCTTTCAATATGCTATATATGTGTACGAAGACCATATATGGATTCCCATGGCGGTTAGTTAAGACCATGTGGGCGTTCCCATGGTAGTTAGTTTATATATCTGTGATTTTTATTGCAAATGTGCTATCCATATGTATGCATTTATGTTATTACCATGTGGGGGTTCCCATGGCAATTAGTTAAGACCATGTGGGAGTTCCCATGACTGTTAGTGAAGACCATGTGGGGGTTCCCATGGCAGTGGGCTAAGACCAATAGGGAGTTCCTATGGCACTCGGAGTAAGACCTTAGAGGGTTTCCATGACTAACTTATATGTTAATATGCATGGCTTATGTGATTGATATGGAATATTTGGTTATGCAGATTATGTGCGTTATGTGATGGGGAACTTACTAAGCTTCATGATTATAGTTTTGTTTATGGTTTTAGCTATCATTAGTTTTAAAAGGTAGGGCCCGACTTGATCCTAGCACACATACCCGTGCTTCTGCAACATGTGATTTTGTCATGAACTCTGAAAAATGTTTTTATTAGAAATGTTTTGGAATACATGGATTTAAAAGATATCTGTGTTTTGACTATAATAAAAATGAAATTTTTACCCTTGATTTTTGGGTGATTACAAGTTGGTATCAAAGCCTTGGTTTGAGGGATTCGGACATACTTTCGGGTGTGTATGAACTCAAATTATGGATCTGTAAGGTTTTCAAAAGAAAAATATTTTCAAGGAAAGAGTTTTCTAAGACAAGAATGGGTGTGGTGCATGTAATCAGTCGAGCTCAAGTAAGTTTTCCCCATAATACCCATATATATTATCTGTTATGACTTGATTTATAAATCTTCGAATCGCATGCTAGTTAGGGCTAGGATAGATGCCTTTATATGTTGTATGAGATAGTAGATTTGCATGATAGTGCTGAGTAGTCAATGGTAGATTGGCCTGATATGTGATGCTTGTATCCTTGGGGATACTAGATGCTATGCTGGAATGAGAATGACTATTGATATTGGTAACTGTTAAATGTATGCTTTGAAGATTGTGTACATTTAGGATCTTATAGCCTTATTATATCTAATTAGGCCTTATTTCCTGTTCCTTGTTTGGTTGTGGTCGTTGGGTAGCGTCAATTATTCGACAGTCTATTAAATCATGTTCTGTGTATAATTTGCATGCATAAGGCAGCCGACAGCGAGGTCAGATGTGGATAGCATGAGTTGTGGTATGTGGGCTGAATGTTTTATGATAGTTTGATGGGTTGGAGAGTTACTGCACAAATGTTGCTTGCTTTGTGCTTTGTGGAGCTCTTGAATGAAGGGAGCCAGCTACTAACTAAATATAACGATATTTAGGTGGTGGATGGCTAGCATCTTGTGGAGTTCTTCAACAGCTGATGGCAGGGTGAGGTTGGGAACCTAAAAAAGTATAGGATATGCTCTAGTGAGTTAGTTTGGCGGTTCGGTGAGGTTGGGAACCTAGGAGTTGCTTTGGTGGGTATCGTGCTACTGTTTAGCTGATATCTGTGCATCAATGGAGGAAGTGACTTAGGGGATTCCGGAGGATTGCTGAGGAAAGTATGGATAGGTGTAGAAGGTACTATTGTGCCCGTACTACTGAAAGCATAGGATCCATACTCGAATCAGTAAGAGTCTTGGAGAAACTAAGAAGCTTATGGGAAGGAGAATTCATGGTTATGCTCTAATAGTGGGGATACCTGCTTGGCACGATCAAGATGAGCACAGATGGGGAAGGACCACAGTTTGGTCCTGATTTCGGTGGTGAGCCAGTTACTGGAAGGAATGTTAGGGATTTGAGTTCACGGTGGACTAAGGAGATGTAAAGTGTTTTCCATACTAGTCCCCATCCCTTAGAAGCTAAGGTTCGGTTCGCCTTGGATCTCTTGTATCATGCGACTAGGAGTTGTTGGGGATTGATTGTGCGATCTATTGAACTTTTAGGATTGGAGGCTATGCATTCGGAGTTTTTTGTAGCCTGGGTTAGGCCAGAGTTTGCTCCAGCTATTGCAATTCAGTTGTTGACGATTAAGCTCGTGAGGGTACTAGGTTGCCAGTCCCTAAATGATATGAAACCCAGAGTCCAAGGGTGGAAGATCAATTTGGGGTACCTCGGGGAGAGAGGATCATGTCAGGTGCATTTAATGGAGGGACTCGGGAAGAGACCCAAGATTTATGAAAAGGGGTGGAGAAGCCGAAAGGGCCGGGTTCCGTGTATCGCGTGTAAGAAAGTCACAATGGAGCATGCCAATCCAGAAGTATGGGTTTCTACGAGCATAGCAGATTGATCATATCAGTGGAGATTATTCCCTAAGGAGGCTAGGGAAGCCAGTGCTCTGGCAGGTGGTTCGACGGGTGTGTTATCATTTACGATGCTTTCGGTTGCTATCAGTTTCTTGTTGCCTGGAATCCTATAGTATGTAGGGTTCACGTTATCTTTGAGTTATGATTATGTCATCTTTCGATTGTATCTTTTAGGAGGGTCTTATGTCTTTTGCATGCCGTGGATCATTAGTGGGTTGTTGAAGGCTAATTTCTCGTATTGCAAGCTCCAAGTATTCAGTTTCATGCTGGGTTGTAGTTGAGATCAGTTCAACGACATTGTGTGGAGGGTTTATGGTCAGGATTCAGCGGGTTCACTCTCTCGTATCGTTAGGATTCAATAGTTTTTCCAGTCATGGTTATTGGCGTTTAGGGGCGAGTAGGGAGGTGGTCCATTGCTGAGGTTTTAGTTTGGGCATCAACTCTTAGGGTTGCGAGTGTTGGGTGTAGTATCATCTAAAGTATTTGGGATCAATAGTGTTGTTGGGCTTCAGGAAGTGTTTAGCAGATCTTCGGGGATTGTGCAGTCTTTTAGGGACGGTTAGTGATGGATCAATAGCATTGGTAAGTGTGGGTTGTCAGTAGACCGTTAGGGGTAAGAAAGAATGGGGAAAATCCTTCAATTCTCGTGTGCCGTAAGAACTTATCAAATCAAAGTGGGGGAGAATCATTTAGCATTCAGGCGCATGAGCAATTATGAAACTAGGATGAGTTTCATATCCCTGTTAGGGAGGACAGCGGCCCAAGTGGCTGTTTGGTTTGAGGGTTGTGTGAGTTGGTACTTTGGTAACACTCACGAGCATGTGAATTGCGTCTTCTTGGTAGTTGATAGTAGAATTTGGGGAATGAGGTTGGGGTTCCAGTCATGAATTGAGGTTAGTTTGGGTGTTCGGTTGAGTGCGTGTTCGATTCTATGTGCATTTCGAACTGATAGAATAGGGGTAAGGCATTGGTATGCGTTTGTGTTAGTGCGAAAGTGATGTAGGACTATAAGGGAACCATCACATTCACTACTGGTCAGTTAGGGTGAAAGTGTTGTAAGACTACAGGGGAGCCATAACATTCACTAATGGTTAGTTAGGGTGAAAGTATTGTAAGACTACGAGGGAGCCATAGCATTCACTAGTAGTCAGTTGGCTATGAAAGTGTTGTAAGAATACGGAGGAGCCGTAGAATTCACTAGTAGTCAGTTGGGGTGAAAGTGTTGTAAGACTACGGGGGATCGTAGCATTCACTAGTAGTCAGATAGTATGGGAAGTGTTGTAAGACTGCGAGGTAGCCATAGCATTCACAAGTGGTCAAATAGTGTGGAAAGCATTGCAAGACTACGGGGGAGCCGTAGCATTTACAAGGGGTCAAATAGTGTGGAAAGTGCTGAAAGATTCCAGTGTAGCCGTGGCATTCACGGTGTAACGCCCCGATTCTCAAGTATTGCTTAAATAAGATTTATTGGGTTAAGCTCTACTTGACGAGTTTGATGACCTACTCGTTGAGTAGCAGCGGGGTGGGATCGCGTGTTAAGTGACCTACTCGACGAGTCCATGCTGGACGCGACGAGTAGGAGCTGGCAGTGGAAACCCTAAATTCTGGGGTTTGCACCTCTATTTAAAGGATCCTTAGCCTCCTTTGGCCTCTTTACAGTCCTTGAGAGCCCCTTAAAACCCCAATTCGTGTGTGTGTGCCTTGGTGTGGTGTGTGAAGCTTGTAAAAGAGGATCTTGGAGGAAGAAAGCTAAGAGTGCAAAGGAAATTGAAGCAAGGAAGGAGTGGGAAGTAGGATTTACCTAAGCTAGCATCCTTTGGAGGTATCAAAGTGCGATTCTTACTTCCTTTTTCCCTTTTGTTGAGTTTCTAGGGATTTTTATGGATTTTCAAGTTGGTATGATGACCTATGGTCTAGATATGAAGTTGTAACTTCAGATCTGTACCCTCCTGGGACTCAAGAAGCATAAAGTCATAGTCTTGGTTGTGATTAAGGTCCCTATTGGGTTTGAAGTTCCACGAAGAACTTAGAATAAACATTTAGAGCCTTTATAGTCGTGCATGCACGTAAAGTTTGTAACTTTATGTGATAAGCATGCTCTAGAAGCTTGGATCTATGAGTTGGAGCCGTTGCATGGCTCAAAATATGTCTGTATGGAAGAAAACGACTGAATGGACTCGGCGAGTCGCAAAGTGACTCAGCGAGTCACATGAAGATGGCCGTGAACTCGACGAGTTGGAAGAACAACTCGGCGAGTTCGATGAAGATCTCCATAAGACTTGATGAGTTGACGAACAACTCGGCGAGTCGGATGAGTTTTCTCTGGGATATGTATGAGTGTGTATCCGTCGAGTTGCAAGGAGGGAACTCGACGGGTGACCTTAAGTTTGATCGAGAATCAAAGGAACTCGACGAGTCACTCCGATGACTTGGCGAGTCGGAATGTACTTTAGGGAACTCGGCGAGTAGCCAAGGGTACTCGGCGAGTTAAGGTCAACACGGACTCTTGACCTTGACCGAGGACTTTGAATTTGTCCAGGGGTGGACTAGTGGGTTATGGAGTACCTTATAAGGTTAAGGACTTATGAGTATGATGTACTATGATGATAGGTGGTGGAACCTGTGTCAAGTGATCTAAGAGTTGGAGTTTACCTTTCATGTCGGCATCTATGAGGTGAGTTGTCACCACTATATCGATACGGTCTACGGCACCAAGGTCGGACCTTTAGTTGTTATTGTTATGGTATGCTACATGTTGTTATGATCTGTTAGATCGGAATCGGGGTAGACAGTATGTTATGCTCTTATGATCCATAGGGATTGGTATTTTAGTTACCTGCTTGGTTGGTACTCTAGTTATAGGAGAATTCTATGATTGATGATCAGTGTGACAGATATGTTTGATGTTTGTATATGCCTGTATATGATAGTATGCGCACATGTTTATTTGTTGGTGGTTGGGTTGAGGCGGTCCTACTTTGTGTTGAAGGCCAATATACGCTATGAGCGGTCTGGGGAGACTGTAGGCCCACGTGGCGGACCAGTCATGCCAAAGGCTTGGGATAGATTTAGACAGACTGTAGGCCCGGTAGGGCGGTCCAGTCAGGCCGATGGCCCAGTATGCATGATGATTGATTGATTATTATTGATATGGTATTGTCAGTGTGGTAATGGTCTTTTGGGGGTAGCTCACTAAGCCCTCGGGCTTACAGTTTTTATTTTATTGTTTCAGGTACTTCAGGAGATCATGGAAAGGCGAAGGCGTGACCGTACCGCTCCTCATCCTTATGTTATGATTTTTGGGACAGTCTGATGGAAAATGATTTGAAAACATTTTTGTAAACAATGCTATTTGGTTTTTATTTATGATTGAAAAAGTTTCAATTTGGCGTAAATTTTATAGATTTTACAAGTTGGTATCAGAGCCTTGGTTTGAGTGAATTGGAGGAATACTCGTGTGAATCCAGTCTAAAATCAAGGAGATTTTCGGAACATAAGTTTTAAAATGGTTTTCAAAACGAAGATGGATAATGCAGAGGGTACGATCAGCCGTAGCCTGTAAGTGAACCCCAAAATACCATACAGTTATTTGATATTCTGATATGTTAGAACAACATGCTAGTGCTAGGCTAGGGTTCTTCAGGAATCACATGATAGACTTGCCCGATTATATGATGCCTATTAGCCTAGGGTTTCTTGTATATGGATTTGGCATCATAACTGTAGATGTTTGGTGTATGCATCACGGCTGTGTATAATCAAGATCTTATGGCCTGAGAATGTCTGATTCGACCTTAGTATAGGATTAGATATTCGAAAGTCTATGGGGTCCAGCATTATGTGCAGCTAGCGTGCACCGTCGCTGCAGGGGATGATGAAAGTTTCATGGATGTGTGAGTTGTGATAAGTGGTGGGCTAAGCTGGGTACGCTAGGCAAACAAAAAGGTGTACTCCGGGCGTACTAGGAGTAGGATAGGCATACGCAATCAGTGCCTAAACCCTATTTTCGTGGTTTAAGCCCTATTTAAGCTCCTTAACTCCCCCTAACCCACTCCATTCTTACCCTCCACCCTCCAACACCCCTTTCATGAAACCCTAACCTTAGATGAGCCTTTTGAGCTAAAAGAAGGTGATTTTCAATGCTTTGGAGTATGCATGGTGCACCTTGTAGAAGAAGGGACTTCTTGTAGAAGTGTTGGTTGCATTGGAGCTTGTTGATCTGGACTTTGTTCACCTTGATCGATCTTCTAGAGGTATGAAGTTTGAATCCCGATGATAAATTTATTAGATCTAGCTAGTTTTGGATGTTATGAGCTTTTGGCCATTTTAGTGCTTAAAATTTAGATCTTGAAAGTTCTTTAATTGTTTTGGATAAAGTTGGAAACTTTATCCATCTAAACATCATTGTGATTAAGATCCGAAGGTTGGAGACTTGGACTTAATGGATTAAGTTGAAGAAGATGCATTTTTGGTCCCATTGGATGCTTAAAGGCTAGATCTTGGTGGTTTCGACCATTATAATTGATAAAGTTGGAAACTTTATCCAGTATGGAGCTTTTAGGATCCATAAAAATGTAATCTTGATCCGTCTATACCTTCCATGAGAGTGTCATGATGTCTTAATGGATTCATAAGTTAAGGTTTGAGCTTTTGAACCTTTTCTAGACATGGAAAGTCATAAAGGTGGAAGCTGTATGACTTAGAATGATGTTATAAGACTAGATCTGAGTGTTGGATGAAATGACTTAAGAGATTAAGCACTTAATGGAAAACTGACATTTGGTCGGGTACGCCGGGCGTACCTTCGTTTACGTTGCGCATACTCGTATGGGGTCCCGATTCTGGTTGGTAAGTACGCCATGTGTACGATCTGAGTACGATGGGCGTACTCTGCCTGAAGTTTGACTTGTTGACTTTGACTTCCGTTCACCGTTGACTTTTCACCAAGTTTGATCTTGAGCTACACTTGACGGTTTTGGCCTATTAACTAAGATTTCATCTGGTTTTGGTATTGATAGCTTGGGAAGCTGATAGGGAAACAACAAAGGATTTGTTCCAGGAAGCTTCTGCGATCGATGTGAGTCTCCTCACCATATCAATGGGTTGAAGGCACCAAGGCCGACCCATGGTATTTAGTTGGAATGTTTGTTGCATGCATGCTATCGATGTGTTAGGTATTTATGTGAAGACTTTGTGGGGGTTCCCATGGCAGTTAGTCAAGACCATGTGGGGGTTCCCATGACAATTAGTTATATATAGTATGTTGGTTGTCTCTGTGAATCTTTCATGTAGCGGTTATTTAGTGAATGATCTTTCAATATGCTATGTATGTGTACGAAGACCATATATGGGTTCCCATGGCGGTTAGTTAAGACCATGTGGGCGTTCCCATGGTAGTTAGTTTATATATCTGTGATTTTTATTGCAAATGTGCTATCCATATGTATGCATTTATGTTATTACCATGTGGGGGTTCCCATGGCAATTAGTTAAGACCATGTGGGAGTTCCCATGACTGTTAGTGAAGACCATGTGGGGGTTCCCATGGCAGTGGGCTAAGACCAAGAGGGAGTTCCTATGGCACTCGGAGTAAGACCTTAGAGGGTTTCCATGACTAACTTATATGTTAATATGTAGGGCTTATGTGATTGATATGGAATATTTGGTTATGCAGATTATGTGCGTTATGTGATGGGGAACTTACTAAGCTTCATGATTATAGTTTTGTTTATGGTTTTAGCTATCATTAGTTTTAAAAGGTAGGGCCCGACTTGATCCTAGCACACATACCCGTGCTTCTGCAACATGTGATTTTGTTATGAACTCTGAAAAATGTTTTTATTAGAAATGTTTTGGAATACATGGATTTAAAAGATATCTGTGTTTTGACTATAATAAAAATGAAATTTTTACCCTTGATTTTTGGGTCATTACAAGTTGGTATCAAAGCCTTGGTTTGAGGGATTCGGACATACTTTCGGGTGTGTATGAACTCAAATTATGGATCTGTAAGGTTTTCAAAAGAAAAATATTTTCAAGGAAAGAGTTTTCTAAGACAAGAATGGGTGTGGTGCATGTAATCGGTCGAGCTCAAGTAAGTTTTCCCCATAATACCCATATATATTATCTGTTATGACTTGATTTATAAATCTTCGAATCGCATGCTAGTTAGGGCTAGGATAGATGCCTTTATATGTTGTATGAGATAGTAGATTTGCATGATAGTGCTGAGTAGTCAATGGTAGATTGGCCTGATATGTGATGCTTGTATCCTTGGGGATACTAGATGCTATGCTGGAATGAGAATGACTATTGATATTGGTAACTGTTAAATGTATGCTTTGAAGATTGTGTACATTTAGGATCTTATAGCCTTATTATATCTAATTAGGCCTTATTTCCTGTTCCTTGTTTGGTTGTGGTCGTTGGGTAGCGTCAATTATTCGACAGTCTATTAAATCATGTTCTGTGTATAATTTGCATGCATAAGGCAGCCGACAGCGAGGTCAGATGTGGATAGCATGAGTTGTGGTATGTGGGCTGAATGTTTTATGATAGTTTGATGGGTTGGAGAGTTACTGCACAAATGTTGCTTGCTTTGTGCTTTGTGGAGCTCTTGAATGAAGGGAGCCAGCTACTAACTAAATATAACGATATTTAGGTGGTGGATGGCTAGCATCTTGTGGAGTTCTTCAACAGCTGATGGCAGGGTGAGGTTGGGAACCTAAAAAAGTATAGGATATGCTCTAGTGAGTTAGTTTGGCGGTTCGGTGAGGTTGGGAACCTAGGAGTTGCTTTGGTGGGTATCGTGCTACTGTTTAGCTGATATCTGTGCATCAATGGAGGAAGTGACTTAGGGGATTCCGGAGGATTGCTGAGGAAAGTATGGATAGGTGTAGAAGGTACTATTGTGCCCGTACTACTGAAAGCATAGGATCCATACTCGAATCAGTAAGAGTCTTGGAGAAACTAAGAAGCTTATGGGAAGGAGAATTCATGGTTATGCTCTAATAGTGGGGATACCTGCTTGGCACGATCAAGATGAGCACAGATGAGGAAGGACCACAGTTTGGTCCTGATTTCGGTGGTGAGCCAGTTACTGGATGGAATGTTAGGGATTTGAGTTCACGGTGGACTAAGGAGATGTAAAGTGTTTTCCATACTAGTCCCTATCCCTTAGAAGCTAAGGTTCGGTTCGCCTTGGATCTCTTGTATCATGCGACTAGGAGTTGTTGGGGATTGATTGTGCGATCTATTGAACTTTTGGGATTGGAGGCTATGCATTCGGAGTTTTTTGTAGCCTGGGTTAGGCCAGAGTTTGCTCCAGCTATTGCAATTCAGTTGTTGACGATTAAGCTCGTGAGGGTACTAGGTTGCCAGTCCCTAAATGATATGAAACCCAGAGTCCAAGGGTGGAAGATCAATTTGGGGTACCTCGGGGAGAGAGGATCATGTCAGGTGCATTTAATGGAGGGACTCGGGAAGAGACCCAAGATTTATGAAAAGGGGTGGAGAAGCCGAAAGGGCCGGGTTCCGTGTATCGCGTGTAAGAAAGTCACAATGGAGCATGCCAATCCAGAAGTATGGGTTTCTACGAGCATAGCAGATTGATCATATCAGTGGAGATTATTCCCTAGGGAGGCTAGGGAAGCCAGTACTCTGGCAGGTGGTTCGACGGGTGTGTTATCATTTACGATGCTTTCGGTTGCTATCAGTTTCTTGTTGCCTGGAATCCTATAGTATGTTGGGTTCACGTTATCTTTGAGTTATGATTATGTCATCTTTCGATTGTATCTTTTAGGAGGGTCTTATGTCTTTAGTGGGTTGTTGAAGGCTAATTTCTCGTATTGAAAGCTCCAAGTATTCGGTTTCATGTTGGGTTGTAGTTGAGATCAGTTCAACGGCATTGTGTGGAGGGTTTATGGTCAGGATTCAGCGGGTTCACTCTCTCGTATCGTTAGGATTCAATAGTTTTTCCAGTCATGGTTATTGGCGTTTAGGGGCGAGTAGGGAGGTGGTCCATTGCTGAGGTTTTAGTTTGGGCATCAACTCTGAGGGTTGCAAGTGTTGGGTGTATTATCATCTAAAGTATTTGGGATCAATAGTGTTGTTGGGCTTCAGGAAGTGTTTAGCAGATCTTCGGGGATTGTGCAATCTTTTAGGGACGGTTAGTGATGGATCAATAGCATTGGTAAGTGTGGGTTGTCAGCAGACCGTTAGGGGTAAGAAAGAATGGGGAAAATCCTTCAATTCTCGTGTGCCGTAAGAACTTATCAAACCAAAGTGGGGGAGAATCATTTAGCATTCAGGCGCAGGAGCAGTTATGAAACTAGGATGAGTTTCATATCCCCGTTAGGGAGGACAGCGGCCCAAGTGGCTGTTTGGTTTGAGGGTTGTGTGAGTTGGGACTTTGGTAAAACTCACCAGCATGTGAATTGCGTCTTCTTGGTAGTTGATAGTAGAATTTGGGGAATGAGGTTGGGGTTCCAATCATGAATTGAGGTTAGTTTGGGTGTTCGGTTGAGTGCGTGTTCGATTCTATGTGCATTTCGAATTGATAGAATAGGGGTAAGGCATTGGTATGCGTTTGTGTTAGTGCGAAAGTGATGTAGGACTACAAGGGAACCATCACATTCACTACTGGTCAGTTAGGGTGAAAGTGTTGTAAGACTACAGGGGAGCCATAGCATTCACTAATGGTTAGTTAGGGTGAAAGTATTGTAAGACTACGAGGGAGCCATAGCATTCACTAGTAGTCAGTTGGCTATGAAAGTGTTGTAAGAATACGGAGGAGCCGTAGAATTCACTAGTAGTCAGTTGGGGTGAAAGTGTTGTAAGACTACGGGGGATCGTAGCATTCACTAGTAGTCAGTTAGTATAGGAAGTGTTGTAAGACTGCGAGGTAGCCGTAGCATTCACAAGCGGTCAAATAGTGTGGAAAGCGTTGCAAGACTACGGGGGGAGCCGTAGCATTTACGATCTGTCAAATAGTGTGGAAAGTGCTGAAAAATTGCAGTGTAGCCGTGGCATTCACGGTGTAACGCCCCGATTCTCAAGTATTGCTTAAATAAGATTTATTGGGTTAAGCTCTACTTGACGAGTTTGTTGACCTACTCGTTGAGTAGCAGCGGGGTGGGATCGCGTGTTAAGTGACCTACTCGACGAGTCCATGTTGGACTCGACGAGTAGGAGCTGGCAGTGGAAACCCTAAATTCTGGGGTTTGCACCTCTATTTAAAGGATCCTTAGCCTCCTTTGGCCTCTTTACAGTCCTTGAGAGCCCCTTAAAACCCCAATTCGTGTGTGTGTGCCTTGGTGTGGTGTGTGAAGCTTGTAAAAGAGGATCTTGGAGGAAGAAAGCTAAGAGTGCAAAGGAAATTGAAGCAAGGAAGGATTGGGAAGTAGGATTTACCTCAGCTAGCATCCTTTGGAGGTATCAAAGTGCGATTCTTACTTCCTTTTTCCCTTTTGTTGAGTTTCTAGGGATTTTTATGGATTTTCAAGTTGGTATGATGAGCTGTGGGCTAGATATGAAGTTGGAACTTCAGATCTGTACCCTCCTGGGACTCTAGAAGCATAAAGTCACAGTCTTGGTTGTGATTAAGGTCCCTATTGGGTTTGAAGTTCCACGAAGAACTTAGAATAAACATTTAGAGCCTTTATAGTCATGCATGCACGTAAAGTTTGCAACTTTATGTGATAAGCATGCTCTAGAAGCTTGGATCTATGAGTTAGAGCCGTTGCATGGCTCAAAATATGTCTGTATGGAAGAAAACGACTGAATGGACTCGGCGAGTCGCAAAGTGACTCAGCGAGTCACATGAAGATGGCCGTGAACTCGACGAGTTGGAAGAACAACTCGGCGAGTTCGATGAAGATCTCCATAAGACTTGATGAGTTGACGAACAACTCGGCGAGTCGGATGAGTTTTCTCTGGGATATGTATGAGTGTGTATCCGTCGAGTTGCAAGGAGGGAACTCGACGGGTGACCTTAAGTTTGATCGAGAATCAAAGGAACTCGACGAGTGACTCCGATGACTTGGCGAGTCGGAATGTACTTTAGGGAACTCGGCGAGTAGCCAAGGGTACTCGGCGAGTTAAGGTCAACACGGACTCTTGACCTTGACCGAGGACTTTGAATTTTTCAGGGGTTGACTAGTGGGTTATGGAGTTCCTTATAAGGTTAAGGACTTATGAGTATGATGTACTATGATGATAGGTGGTGGAACCTGTGTCAAGTGATCTAAGAGTTGGAGTTTACCTTTCATGTCGGCATCTGTGAGGTGAGTTGTCGCCACTATATCGATACGGTCTACGGCACCAAGGTCGGACCTTTAGTTGTTATTGTTATGGTATGCTACATGTTGTTATGTTCTGTTAGATCGGAATCGGGGTAGACAGTATGTTATGCTCTTATGATCCATAGGGATTGGTATTTTAGTTACCTGCTTGGTTGGTACTCTAGTTATAGGAGAATTCTATGATTGATGATCAGTGTGACAGATATGTTTGATGTTTGTATATGCCTGTATATGATAGTATGCGCACATGTTTATTTGTTGGTGGTTGGGTTGAGGCGGTCTTGCTTTGTGTTGAAGGCCAATATACCCTATGAGCGGTCCGGGGAGACTGTAGGCCCACGTGGCGGACCAGTCATGCCAAAGGCTTGGGATAGATTTAGACGGACTGTAGGCCCAGTAGGGCGGTCCAGTCAGGCCGATGGCCCAGTATGCATGATGATTGATTGATTATTATTGATATGGTATTGTCAGTGTGGTAATGGTCTTTTGGGGGTAGCTCACTAAGCCCTCGGGCTTACAGTTTTTAGTTTATTGTTTCAGGTACTTCAGGAGATCATGGAAAGGCGAAGGCGTGACCGTACCGCTCCTCATCCTTATGTTATGATTTTTGGGACACTCTGATGGAAAATGATTTGAAAACATTTTTGTAAACAATGCTATTTGGTTTTTATTTATGATTGAAAAAGTTTAAATTTGGCGTAAATTTTATAGATGTTACAAGTTGGTATCAGAGCCTTGGTTTGAGTGAATTGGAGGAATACTCGTGTGAATCCAGTCTGAAATCAACGAGATTTTCGGAACATAAGTTTTAAAATGGTTTTCAAAACGAAGTTGGATAATGTAGAGGGTACGATCAGCCGGAGCCTGTAAGTTGTGACAACCCGAAATTTTCCATTCAAATCAAACCATATCAATCCAATAGTAGGAGAGTGGAATAAGTTTGGCAGTTTTCCGGGTTTTACACCTAAAGAGATATTAGGAGAATGGTTGCACTAGGATTTTGTGCAACACTGTAATTCCATTACTCTAGATCATTAGAATCCATTCCGAGAATAGAAATATTTTCTGCCAAAAATTTCTGGACTATAAATAGAATTCTGAACCAAATTGGTTCATTATTTGAATTCCAATTAGAGAAAAGCCAAATACTCTCTCACGGATCTTCGGGTTTTCATCCCATATTGTGAGTCTACTTTCATAGATGTGTTTTAATACTTGTTATATGCTAAATAACATTGTTTACATGTCCAAAATGCAAGATCCGGGAGTTTACCACCCAAGAACGTTCTTGGGGAGTAAACTCCAAAATCAAGCCTAAAGGCCATCTAGTCCCATTTCCTTGTTAGGTAACTAGCTTAGGATGTTATGTATGAGCATTAGAGACTAGAAATCAATCAAAACCATATACATTTTAGGAGTTTACGGCCAAGGATATGCTCTTGGGCCGTAAACCCCTTTTTCAAGGGCTAAGAGTGCCCTAATCACCTCCAAAGGCTTGGAATCTATTTTAGGCAAATACCTTAATGTGTTTAGGACCTAGCAAAACATAAGAAAAGCACAAGTATTGAAGAGTTTACGGCCAAGAGTGGATCTTGGGCCGTAAACTCCCATAAAGGGGTCAAAGGACACCCTAGACACTTCCTTAGGTCATGAGACAATTAGGGCATGTACCTAGATGAGTTTTGGACTAACTAAAACATTTAGAACCCCATGTGTGAGGGAGTTTACGGCCCAAAAGGTTCCAAGGCCGTAAACTCCATAAAATGGTACCATTTAGTGCCATAAACCTTCCTTAAGCCAAGTATTAAAGCCTAGAATTGTTCCTAGTTGTTATAAAGACTTGAAAGAACCATAAGAACCCTCCCAAGGGAGTTTACGGCCATAAACTCCAAGGGAAAAGGGTCTTTGGGCCGTAAACTCCCCAAAGGAGTCAATATGGTGCCCAAACACTTGCAAAGGCCTTGAAACAATTCCCACTAAGGTTGTAGTAATTCAATGTACCATTCCAAGCCTTGGTTGAGAGTTTACGGCCAGGAGCTTACTCCCCTGGGCCGTAAACTCCAATGAATATGGTCTTTTGACCTTAAACTCCAATGAATATGGTCTTTTGACTTTAAACTCCCATTAGGGGCATTGCACTCCTTTGTTGCAACCCTTTAGCCTCCTAGCACTTGACCAAATGTGTTGTCCTCGCGCTTAAATGTTATTACTTGTATAATTAGTGTTATAATCACTAATTATTTATATACATATGTTTATATATGTAATTATGATCATTGTGTGTGTCTAAGTCTTCACTTGACACCAAGCACTTGTCCGATCCTTCCATACGATAACAGCCGTTCAATTCCAGTCACATACTGCAGGTGAGTTCATACCCCTTAACTAATGTTTTAAACTATTTTAAATGTTTTATGGGGGGGATAGAAGTAGAATCATGCTACTTATTATGTCAATCACATGTGATTAGTAAGTAGGATTATATTACTTGTTACATCAATCACATGTGATTAATATACAACATTCAAAAGATTTGGCTACTCATTAGCCGTTTTACCAAACAGTTTCCTTCAAATGATTTTTATAAACATTTTATATGTTTCAAACTACTTATTACACTGTACCTCTTACTCTGTTTATCATATTTCAAACTTATTTACAACTGTGTTATCAAGCAAATGTTCCTTGTACTTATATTGTTTTATCAAATAAATGTTCCTTGTACTTATATTGTTTTATCAAACAAATGTTCCTTGTACTTATATTGTTTTATCAAACTTCTGCCTTCAAATTGTTTTATAGATTGACATTAAGTCGATCTTTCCTTAGACTAATATTTATATTTCAAATGTTTTACTAAACTTATTTATGCTTTTATATTATAAATTGCATGCCTCTATATGTATAGTTATATAAGAAATGTTTAAAAGACTTAGGAAGGCTATCCACCCAATTTCCTTTTCGCGCTTGAGATGTGGTCTGGTGGGATATAGGATACTCGTCCGAAGGTCGTTTAAATATTAGTTATATATCATGTGTACATATAAAGTCATAAAAGGGTCCTTCCAGTTCATCTTATGCCCTTGGGTAGCAAGGGTATACATCCACGTCCATACGTACCACTTAGATTACTAGTAAGCTACCATAGGGGTAGTTCAGGAAGATATTAGAACCAATACTAGAACGCGAAACCATACAATGAGTCAGTTCATTCATGAGTCAATACATTCTAGAACATTACTGTACATTACATATACAACTATACTAGGACGAGAACATATACAACTATACTAGAATGTTTACATTACTATACTTGCTAGATAGAGAGAACGCACATTACAGCTAGCACACATAGAACATTACAGTTCATTACATTACTATACTTGCTAGAACAGTTCATTACATTACAGCTAGAACAGTACATTACATTACATATACGAGAATACGTTAATTACTGTGATTTAAATCGGAGCATGACTTAAAACCTCATGACTTGAGTTGCGGCCAGAGTCTCTTGAAGGGGGAGCGTTGAGTTTGCGTATAGATCTATGCTGGATTGACAATCCTACACCCTGCTTGTAGCTACAGCCGGACCTGCAGGTCTGCGCGTGCCAAACGTCATTTCTTTATTACGACCATTCATTATGTCGTTGTTACTAGTCGATAGTATGGCGCAATTTATCACGTAGTGCCTTTGCCCAAAATCCGGCCTGAGGTAGTTAGTACGGTAGTAGTCCTTTTAGAGCTACGTTTAGTACTACGTTAATTTTTCCAGTACATATTTTAGTGATAACCTCACTTAAACACAATTGTACAAACTATATTTTTGGGTAATGATAGTTATACTTTGGAAAAATACTTACTCTTACAAGAGACATACTCACACAGAACAGTTAAGTCTTGGTAGAAGACTCCTTTTGTTACTAATAGGAATCATAGGGATTTCTAGGGATTTTCAAACATTTATAGTTGAGCTACAAACATTTTCATACTTATACTAGCTTTCTTTCAAAGCAATGTCAAGTCTTAGAAATTATAAGTTTTTACAAATTAAGACACATTAATACTTATGATCTCACCAGCTTTATAGCTGATACTCGCTTTCAAGACTTATCTTTCATTTTGATTTATGCTTTAGTGTATATCAAAATTTGACAGAATACAATTGTATAATAATTATTTTATTAATGCAATGGATGATGTTGTTGCTTGTTTACTACTTTACATTGTTGTTGATATTATACATGACGTCCTCCGCCCCAGAACGTTTCCGCCGTTCTTGGTTTTGGGGTGTGACATAAGTGAACCCCAAAATACCATACAGTTATTTGATATTCTGAGATGTTAGAACAACATGCTAGTGCTAGGCTAGGGTTCTTCAGGAATCGCATGATAGACTTGCCCGATTATATGATGCCTATTAGCCTAGGGTTTCTTGTATATGGATTTGGCATCATAACTGTAGATGTTTGGTGTATGCATCACGGCTGTGTATAATCAAGATCTTATGGCCTGAGAATGTCTGATTCGACCTTAGTATAGGATTAGATATTCGAAAGTCTATGGGGTCCAACATTATGTGCAGCTAGCGTGCACCGTCGCTGCAGTGGATGATGAAAGTTTCATGGATGTGTGAGTTGTGATAAGTGGTGGGCTAAGTTAGGTACGTTGGGCAAACAAAAAGGTGTACTCCGGGCATACTAGGAGTACGATAGGCATACGCAATCAGTGCCTAAACCCTATTTTCGTGGTTTAAGCCCTATTTAAGCTCCTTAACTCCCCCTAACCCACTCCATTCTTACCCTCCACCCTCCAACACCCCTTTCATGAAACCCTAACCTTAGATGAGCCTTTTGAGCTAAAAGAAGGTGATTTTCAATGCTTTGGAGTATGCATGGTGCACCTTGTAGAAGAAGGGACTTCTTGTAGAAGTGTTGGTTGCATTGGAGCTTGTTGATCTGGACTTTGTTCACCTTGATCGATCTTCTAGAGGTATGAAGTTTGAATCCTGATGATAAATTTATTAGATCTAGCTAGTTTTGGATGTTATGAGCTTTTGGCCATTTTAGTGCTTAAAATTTAGATCTTTAAAGTTCGTGACCTTTTTTTAGATAAAGTTGGAAACTTTATCCATCTAAACATCATTGTGATTAAGATCCGAAGGTTGGAGACTTGGACTTAATGGATTAAGTTGAAGAAGATGCATTTTTGGTCCCATTGGATGCTTAAAGGCTAGATCTTGGTGGTTTTGACCATTATAATTGATAAAGTTGGAAACTTTATCCAGTATGGAGCTTTTAGGATCCATAAAAATGTAATCTTGATCCTTCTATACCTTCCATGAGAGTGTCATGATGTCTTAATGGATTGATAAGTTAAGGTTTGAGCTTTTGAACCTTTTCTAGACATGGAAAGTCATAAAGGTGGAAGCTGTATGACTTAGAATGATGTTATAAGACTAGATCTGAGTGTTGGATGAAATGACTTAAGAGATTAAGCACTTAATGGAAAACTGACATTTGGTCGGGTACGCCGGGCGCACCTTCGTTTACGTTGCGCATACTCGTATGGGGTCCCAATTTTGGTTGGTAAGTACGCCATGTGTACGATCTGAGTACGATGGGCGTACTCTGCCTGAAGTTTGACTTGTTGACTTTGACTTCCGTTCACCGTTGACTTTTCACCAAGTTTGATCTTGAGCTAAACTTGACGGTTTTGGCCTATTAAAAAAGATTTCATCTGGTTCTGGTATTGATAGCTTGGGAAGCTGATAGGGCAACAACTAAGGATTTCTTCTAGGAAGCTTCTGCGATCGATGTGAGTCTCCTCACCATACCAATGGGTTGAAGGCACCAAGGCCGACCCATGGTATTTAGTTGGGATGTTTGTTGCATGCATGCTATCGATGTGTTAGGTATTTATGTGAAGACTTTGTGGGGGTTCCCATGGCAGTTAGTCAAGACCATGTGGGGGTTCCCATGACAATTAGTTATATATAGTATGTTGGTTGTCTCTGTGAATCTTTCATGTAGCGGTTATTTAGTGAATGATCTTTCAATATGCTATGTATGTGTACGAAGACCATATATGGGTTCCCATGGCGGTTAGTTAAGACCATGTGGGCGTTCCCATGGTAGTTAGTTTATATATCTGTGATTTTTATTGCAAATGTGCTATCCATATGTATGCATTTATGTTATTACCATGTGGGGGTTCCCATGGCAATTAGTTAAGACCATGTGGGAGTTCCCATGACTGTTAGTGAAGACCATGTGGGGGTTCCCATGGCAGTGGGCTAAGACCAAGAGGGAGTTCCTATGGCACTCGGAGTAAGACCTTAGAGGGTTTCCATGACTAACTTATATGTTAATATGCAGGGCTTATGTGATTGATATGGAATATTTGGTTATGCAGATTATGTGCGTTATGTGATGGGGAACTTACTAAGCTTCATGATTATAGTTTTGTTTATGGTTTCAGCTATCATTAGTTTTAAAAGGTAGGGCCCGACTTGATCCTAGCGCACATACCCGTGCTTCTGCAAAATGTGATTTTGTGATGAACTCTGAAAAATGTTTTTATTAGAAATGTTTTGGAATACATGGATTTAAAAGATATCTGTGTTTTGACTATAATAAAAATGAAATTTTTACCCTTGATTTTTGGGTCGTTACAAGTTGGTATCAAAGCCTTGGTTTGAGGGATTCGGACATACTTTCGGGTGTGTATGAACTCAAATTATGGATCTGTAAGGTTTTCAAAAGAAAAATATTTTCAAGGAAAGAGTTTTCTAAGACAAGAATGGGTGCGGTGCATGTAATCGGTCGAGCTCAAGTAAGTTTTCCCCATAATACCCATATATATTATCTGTTATGACTTGATTTATAAATCTTCGAATCACATGCTAGTTAGGGCTAGGATAGATGCCTTTATATGTTGTATGAGATAGTAGATTTGCATGATAGTGCTGAGTAGTCAATGGTAGATTGGCCTGATATGTGATGCTTGTATCCTTGGGGATACTGGATGCTATGCTGGAATGAGAATGACTATTGATATTGGTAACTGTTAAATGTATGCTTTGAAAATTGTGTACATTTAGGATCTTATAGCCTTATTATATCTAATTAGGCCTTATTTCTTGTTCCTTGTTTGGTTGTGGTCGTTGGGTAGAGTAAATTATTCGACAGTCTATTAAATCATGTTCTGTGTATAATTTGCATGCATAAGGCAGCCGACAGCGAGGGCAGATGTGGATAGCATGAGTTGTGGTATGTGGGCTGAATGTTTTATGATAGTTTGATGGGTTGGAGAGTTACTGCACAAATGTTACTTGCTTTGTGCTTTGTGGAGCTCTTGAATGAAGGGAGCCAGCTACTAACTAAATATAACGATATTTAGGTGGTGGATGGCTAGCATCTTGTGGAGTTCTTCAACAGCTGATGGCAGGGTGAGGTTGGGAACCTAAAAAAGTATAGGATATGCTCTAGTGAGTTAGTTTGGCGGTTCGGTGAGGTTGGGAACCTAGGAGTTGCTTTGGTGGGTATCGTGCTACTGTTTAGCTGATATCTGTGCATCAATGGAGGAAGTGACTTAGGGGATTCAGGAGGATTGCTGAGGAAAGTATGGATAGGTGTAGAAGGTACTATTGTGCCCGTACTACTGAAAGCATAGGATCCATACTCGAATCAGTAAGAGTCTTGGAGAAACTAAGAAGCTTATGGGAAGGAGAATTCATGGTTATGCTCTAATAGTGGGGATACCTGCTTGGCACGATC